>NW_009648369.1:5635437-5731510 GCF_000708025.1 Charadrius vociferus
GCGTCCCAGCCTCGCTGCCCAGCCGGTGCCCGGCGTCGTGCGCAGCCATGGTGGCTTTGCGGGGACGTGTCCCGGGCTTGTGGGGACAGCAGCTCGCAGTCCCCAGTGACAAGCCCACCACTAAACCACGTCCCTGAGCGCTATATTCACACGATCCTTAAATATCTCCAGGGATGGGGACTCCACCACTACCCTGGGTAACGCGTTCCAATGTCTGATGACCCTTTCAGCAAAGAAATTCTTCCTAATACCCAGTCTAAACTTCCCCAATCTAAACTTCCCCTGGTGCAACTTGAAGCCATTTCGTTTTGTTCTATCAACTGTTACTTGACTAAACAGGTCGACTCCCAGCTGATCTTGCCCTTCAGCGTGAAGTCCAGTTGATGTTGCCCTTCTCCACAACGTCACTGTTGTCAAAGGAGAATCGTAGAATGGTTTGGGTTGGAAGGGACCTTTAAAGGTCACCCAGTCCACCCCCCTGCAATGAGCAGGGACATCTTCAACTGGACCAGGTTGCTGAGAGCCCCATCCAGCCTGACCTGGAATGTTTCCAGGGATGGGGCATCTACCACCTCCCTGGGCAACCTGTGCCAGTGTCTCACCACCCTCATCATAAAAAATTTCTTCCTTATATCTAGCCTAAATCTACCCTCTTATGATTTAAAGCCATTAACCCTTGTCCTGTTGCAACAGACCCCATTAAAAAGTTCATCCCCATCATTCTTATAAGCCCCCTTTAAGTACTGGAAAGCCATGATGAGGTCTACCTGGGGCCTTCTCTTCTCCAGCCCCAACTCTCTCAGCCTGTCCTCATAGGAGAGGTGCTCCAGCCCTCTGAGCATCTTTGGGGCCTCCTCTGGACCCGCCCCAACAGGTCCATGTCTTTCCTGTGCTGAGGGCTCCAGAGCTGGACACAGGACTCCAGGTGGGGTCTCACCAGAGTGGAGCAGAGGAGCAGTAGTAGTTGCTCTTCTGGTAGGAGTAAAGATCAGAGCTCTTTCAGTAGACATTGCACATCATACAACTAATTGGTGCACTCCTTCTCAGGCAAAGACATACATAAATGTTTACTTTCATGCATGGCAAGTTCCATTGCTGACTGTTTACAATACATAAATTAAGCATATTTAGCACATCCTAAGCGTAACACTAGAGAAAGCAGATGGATACAGCATGGAGGTGAAAGGAGGGCAAAATAATGGCATATATAAAAAAGAGTATCTAAATCAAGCCATGCCCATTTTTATCTTGCTACTCATTATTTTAGAAAAAAATAAAAACATCAAGATTGTATAATACATGATAGACGGTAGTAGTTTTTAGTTTATTGTTGAAATGTCCAAATAATTAGATTATAACTCAAACTGATGCATTAGGTATTGTACAACTGCACAGGAAGATACAGTATTTTGTTAATATAGACAATTGAATTTATTAGTTATCTGTGTGGTAAGTAAAAACCACTAATTTTACACCCAGATTGACTTTTTTTTTTTTTTTTTTGCCATGAGACAGTAATTTTATGATTTTATGCGTTTTTGGAACTTCCCAGAGCATTCCTCTTCCTCAGATCATATTTTGACTTTCTATATGTGCAAAAATGCAGCCTGAAAATGCTAAAAATTTAGGTTGATTCAAGCCTCAGCACAAACAAACAGTTAGGAGGCAATTCACTTCACTGAGTATCTCTGAAATTCCTGTTTTATTTGTTCTGATTAATTTAAATTATTTTCTGTCACCTTCGTATTCTGCTACCTCATTGCTTGCTCGGCCTGCCAGATCATTAATAATCATCTTTAGCATAATGAAAGTTGGAGTGCTGTGGCATCTGCTTGCTAAGTTTTAACCACATTGTTCCCTCGTATTTTCTGTCTCTTGTTCAGTTCTTTGTAAGTTTGTCTTTTACCATCACAGTGCAACATTAATTCTGTGTGACCTATTTTGATTGTGTCCATATTGCCGTTACTGCATGACTTCATCTCATCTTGGTAACTCTTCTAGTGGCAGCAGTGTAGCTATGGGAGTGCAGAGCTCTGTGTAGGCTTTAAGACCAGGTATTTACTTGGTGTCTTAGTTGGGGTTTTGCTGCTGTTTCATTCTTTCACAGCTGCCTAGGGAACAATATCTTGGTCGGTTGGTTGAAAGCGAGCTTAGGGGTCTCTCCTGGGTGACCGGCACTTAGAGCTGACATGCCTTCCAGTATTGTTGAGGGCCATGCTTTTCAAAAAGGTGCTGAGCATTTGCTTGCCCTCAAAAAGCAAAAAGTATAGGTTGAATTTTAAAACATTTTGCCTACTGTGCATTTAAGTAGAACTTTTTATACGTGTGTTTTTTTTTTTTTTTCCTGTGATTTCAGTAGCAGAATTCCCGTTAGCTACAAAAAAGGTGTAGATTAAGCAGAAGACACTACGTAGTGTGTTTTCATGTATGAATTTCCCGGTCTATGTTTAGGTAATTCTGTATAAAATCAGGTTACTTTGACCACGTCTTCAAATGCATTTGAAACACGATGCTCATTCAAAAAAAGAAGCGCTTAGAGGTGTTACTACAGAAAGATTTGGCTTATTTTTTCATGTACTACATCACGATAACAATGCAATACAAAATTCCATGTGAAAAGTAAAACTATATATAAAACCTCCTCATTTGCAGTATTACTGCTTAGTCCAAAATGCCCATGAAGAAGCTTCATTTTGCCTTAAATCAACGATTTAATAAATGTTGCCTATTAAACTATGCACAGGGTTATCATTAAAAAGTAATAATGATATTAACAGCAATTGTCCTGTTATGACATGTCTTACACAGTGCTGTTCTACACCTGAAGGCTTTTGCAAGCTGGGTGTAAAAGTTTACGAGTTCAGACCATTGGCAATTTCAGCCACTTAACATTCATTTTTAATCTATGTAAAAGATAATATTGTATTTTGGACTGTGGAGAATTAGAGGCACTGCAGTTGTTTATCATATAAATAATTGTAGGATTTTTCATTTTCTTGCTATTCAGTTCTTTGGGGTTTGCAAATTAAACTAATTGTTGCCATTTAGCAGCTTTAAATGGTTTTTGAACCCAAAGAACAGATTGCTCATAATGGAGCTACAGGAATTTAAACAGTCAGAATCTGACCCAAAGTTTTCTATTTGGCGTATATTTTTTATTGTCACATCAGAATGAACAGTGTAAATATAAGAATCCTTAGCATATGAATGAATAGCACAAAATTGTAGGTACATGCTCCTTTTACTGTCTGCCATGGCTTTCATGGGTCTCCTTTAGGCTTTGAATCCTAAACGTTCTGCTTATGCCTTTGAAACAAGCCAAGTGATGCCCTAAGCCTCTGATCTTGTCAAGGGAGATAGATAGGCATCTCCAGAGGGAAATTCAAAATCTAATGAAATCGAGGATCTTCCTCTCCTTTTTTCTCTCCCTTCTTTGCTCCAGAGTAGAGAATTCAATATTAAAAGACATAGTAGTCTCTGAGAGGAGTCACTATCTCAGCAGGTGGCTTACTCGTAATGAGATTTTTATTATTTTTTTTTTTAGCATGACCTCTTGTTTTACAGACACCAATTGAACTGCAGAATACCTTTTCAGGGGTTGCATTTTCCCCTCTTGCTTTTATGCTCAGTACTTGCTAAGAATATATATTTGCCTATGTATTTTATGAGAATCGACAGCAGAATAAATATCACGAGAAGGAATTTGAGTCTATATCTACATCTATAGCTGTATACTTTATGATCGGCTGGGCCTGTTGAAGGAGGTATTTCCTTTCTCCCTTCTGTGTTCCCTTCATGCAGTTTCTGCACGCTGAAATACACTTGTCTGTTACAGGGGGAACTGAAAGCAGCAATGCGGCTGCAAGGATTGGCAGAAGGGAGCTGCTTCGAGGCTTTATGATTAAATGAAGCTGCTGCAACACGCTGCAGTTGGAAAAGGGTGAGATTCTCGATACTCAACGGCAAACAATGAGCATGACCGAGATTATCAGTTTCAAAATGACTGTAGATTGTCTTGCTTTTTTAATGTGCTATATATAATTATGTGAAAATTACATTTTTATGTATGTGTATTATCTTTCGCATTCATCTCATTCATTTTTAAATAATGCCCCTAAGAATATAGATAAAACAAAATGTACTTACTACTAAATCAAATTTTTCTTCTTTATGAAATGTAATGATTTTATGTATATGGATCACTTTTGTGTGTCAAACCAAACAATTTATAATTCAGTCGTTTTATTAATGAGATAATTTATTAGTCTTCAATTTCTCAGGCTCATGGAATGAAATGTAAAGAAAATACCATTTATGTAACATCGTCTCTGATGTTGTATAATACAGTCACAGCTGGGGAGTACGTGCAATGCCTAACTTCAGATACCTACATGTGATAGCTAAATTACTTGGCTATTTCCTTGCATTGCCTCTGGTGTCAATGAAAATAAAAAAAGCCCTGACAGGGTGATTCAGACTGGGAACTGACTACCAGGAGTCAAGAAAACATAGATTTAAGTTTAGGCACCTAAATGAAGTGTCTAAAGCTAAATGGCATGAGCCCAGGTTTTACCTCAGTAGGCTGTTTCCCACAGAAGCTGTTCCAGTTCTTCTTCTTAAGTGAAGCATTTGCTCAAGTGGAAATAAAAGGTTGAAATTCTGGACCTGAGAAATACAAGTTTCAAGTAAATAATGGTTGTTTAGAAGGATAGGAATGACAAAACTTAGAAGCATTTAATTTTTGACAAATGTCCTCCTAAACATAGCATCATGCTTTCCTCTGCCATTTAGCTCAAGGCAGAACTCTTACATATACAAAATAATTCCTGTGAAGTCAAAATGGTCATGCAGTCTTGAAATGTTCCAAGAGGGCTTTGTTTGCTTGTTTGATCCACAAGTGATTGTCCTTAGCTAAAATATTACATGGCGACACATAAAAAATTGGAGTGCAGCTGTGGCAATAATGGTAAGTAATAAAGGAAATAAAAATAAATAATAAAGGAAAAGGACACAATTTTCAGATAGGTCAGCAGATTTATTCATAATAAAATACTTAGTTTTACCAAGACAAGATGCTACCTAGCCTTTTTTTTTGACACCAGGTTATCTTACTCAGTTTGCTTCCATTTTTGTCATTATTGTTGTTATTATTTTATGTTTGTCGTACAGCTCTGTATGATTAATAATACACTTCTATGCTGTGGTATGAATGTACTTTCTACTAAAATATGGTGGGGCAGGTAGATGGAGAATAGAGGTTGCAGCAGGACTGCTTACTTGCTTATGGACAAAATGTACTCGAATCTTGGTGGACATTTAGGTAGTTATCTTTTTATAATTAAACTTCACTGTGAGACACAATGACTTCTCATAATAGTCTTTATTTCAGAAGTACGACTTTTTAATATAATTTGGTTTGAGAAAACAGCAGTGAATCAGCACTCTTGCACCATAATCGCAAGAGCAGGGTGTACTGCGGAGAGTGGAGATGCATCTCAGAAAGTAGGCTACTGGACATAAAATAAGTTCAAAACTCATCAGAGAAAAGAGATGTTAAACAAAACATTGAAAAATTATTTCATAGTTTCATTTGTAATGAAATCTTTCCATCTGTAATAGTAGGTCATCCTTTTCTGGATCTATTAACCCCTAAAATAAGTGCCAGTCTTCTACACACACACCTTTCTAATTGCCAACATCTCTATTTGTCAAAATCATGCTGCTGCTTCTCTCCCCAAAATACATCACACAGCATCTAGTCTAGTACCTGGTATCAGAGATGTCAGTTTAAGAAAAGCTTATCAAAAGCAAAGAGTTACCCAATGTTTCTTTCGTAAGAACTTTCCCTTTCTAGTAGTTTCAAGGTCAGGAATGTGCAGAGCTGGAGTTTACATTTGGATCAGGACGCTTAACAGGCATCAATGAAGCTCCTAGTCATGAATTTGTCATTATTAAGTAATTTATACCTGTGGTTTCTGTAACTTCTTGTCACAATGAGTTCCACAGTGAACTGTGCTTTAGGTATTTGAAAAAATACTCACCTGTAGCATTAATACGGAGCCTCACTGTATTTCACAGTCAGTAGTGAAAAACATATTACCCCACTAAAAGCAACTTGTGCAATATCAGCATACAAATTTGAAGTAACTTTTAAATTACAATTTTATAAATATTTATAAAAATACATGATAATATTTCAAAATTAAAAGTTATTAATACTGAGATAACTACTGATTTTCATTCTTCTCTATGTGATAAAGCTGAAAAAAAACCCCAAACAAAAAATCAGACCACTTTTTAAGCTTGTAACCAAATATTCTGTAGCATATCCCATCACCATATTTGTTTGCTGCAGAATTCAAAAGCCTTCACCCAAAGTCAGGCTGCAGGGAGCACCTGGGGTATGCATGTGCTGATGTATTTTGTATTTGATGGGGGAGGATGAAGAAGAGAGGATGAAGAGAGGTGGTGTTCTCAGAACCTGCCTCCTAAAACTCTAAGAGCTTGAAAACATGTGAGAAGCATCCTAAGTGGTTTAGCCCAACATCAGATGCTATTGTAAAGAGTTTCTGCTTCCCTGAGACTTCCTCAGTAACGTCCACTCCCTTTTGAAGCCCCGTGGTTAGCCCTTATTGTGAATTTTCATCCATTCTGTCTTCCCTCTCCGGTCGCTGGCTGACCATCCTGCATGGCCATTTACTCCTTCCCTGGAACCCACCACGCTTTCTGCTGCATCAAATAGTCTGTCCCCTGGGGCGCAAGCCCTCGGCCAGAATGGCTGGGTGCTCCCAGAGGAGGACTGTACCAAAAAATAAGAGAGGATGGCTGTGTACATATTATATTTTAAAGTTCAAATGTGGCTTATTACCTTATTTAAGTGAAAGAGAATTTTAATACTTTTACTTGCTCTTGTGATAGAGAAGTAAACTAAGCAAAAGGGGGAACGGTCTGATGTGGCCGTCATAAGGAAATCATTCTGTAGCAATACAGACTTGAAGCCAGAACAATTCAAAAAATGCAGCAGATACTTTGCAAAACTGCTGGCTCAAATAAGCATTATCAACTTTTCTAGCTGTGCTTATTATTCTGTGGTTGCCTGAGATATCTGTTAATGAAAAATATTCATGCATTATTGCATACACTTGTTAGGTTATCCAAATTAGATGTA
Organism: Charadrius vociferus; assembly: GCF_000708025.1. Taxonomy (NCBI): domain Eukaryota; kingdom Metazoa; phylum Chordata; class Aves; order Charadriiformes; family Charadriidae; genus Charadrius; species Charadrius vociferus. Next base: position 5,642,606 of record NW_009648369.1, read on the forward strand.
ATATAGTAATAATAAATGTTCGCTATGTGCATAAAATCTTTTTTCATCTTTAACATGGATTTTTTAATTATTTTTTACAATTTGGTAATTTATTTCATGTTATACAGTACTGTACACTGTACAATTAATCTTCTTCCAATTTTCAGATTCTTTACGGATCATTTTTGTACCCATAAATATTTTCTCCATGATGTCTAAATTACTGGTCAGCGTACTTCCAGTCATTCCCAGGTGCTGTTTCGTTCAATAATGAGGCCATCAGTGTTTGTAATTTGGGAGGTGAACCAAAAATCATGGAGTAAGTTGAAATTAATTTAAAATCAACTCACTGTGAAAAAAAGATTGCCCCTAGCTCATTATTATATGACTGCAGACTGCTGCTAACTGGGTAGTATATTGTAATATAAAGCTGCACCACAGCATGAACAGCAAAGAAATGAAAGCAATATTGAGTTGGATGAGTTTTAATAAACCCAGAAACTAATAGACGCCTTTGACTAGATATTTTAACCTACCATTATTTATAATATCTTTTCATCAGATTTAACAAGGTCTAGGGAAATGCTGAGTATATTTTACTTCATGTAATGTTATTAGACCCAACAGTCCTGAGTTTCTGAGCGGTAATTTGTCTCTCCAGATCAGAAGTGTTAGATGAGTAGCTAAAAAATGTCTCTATAATACTCCTATCATCCATTGCCTTGGATAATGATTTTAAAAAGAATTTTATAAGGAAAATGGTTTACTCTGAAGGCAGTGCTAAGTCAAAAGAGCTAATATCTTCTCAGTTAAAAATTTGTGACATAAGTAATTTTCAAATAACTAAACAAGAACTGAGTAGGTCTATGAACTGTTTACTGTACTGCACTTTGGCATACATTGTTAGAGAAAGTTTCATCATACCCTGTACACATACAGAATCACAGAATGGTTTGAGTTGGAAGGGACCGTAAAGATCACCCGGTTCCAACCCCCCTGCCATGGGCAGGGACACCTCCCACTAGACCAGGTTGCTCAAAGCCCCATCCAGCCTGGCCTTGAACACTCCCAGGGATGGGGCCTCCACAACTTCTCCGGGCAACCTGTGCCAGTGTCTCACCACCCTCAGAGTGAAAAATTTCTTCCTAATATCTATTCTAAATCTCCCCTCTTTCAGTTTAAAGCCACCACCCCTCATCCTATCACTACGCTCCCTGATTAAGAGTCCCTCCGCATCTTTCCTGTAGGCCCCTTTAGGTACTGCAAGGGGCTATAAGGTCTCCCTGGAGCCTTCTCTTCTCCAGGCTGAACGACGTCAACTCTCTCAGCCTGTCCTCATAAGAGAGGTGCTCCAGCCCTCGGATCAGCTTCGTATACTAGGATATGTATGTGTATATCTGGTGTATATAGGTAAGATAGATCCTTTCTTCACATTTCTTCAGTACCTTAAACATGAACTTTCCAGAGGCTGATTAGAACATACAAATCTTGTCCTCTTAACTAGTTGTCTTATGAAGGGACAAGACGGAAGAGGGAGGCAGTTCCTCATTCTTTTTGGTCCAAAGAGGTGTCTGCTAATAAATGCAGAGCATATTCTGCTCTCTTGCTTTCAAGCAGAGCAACTCTGCGGGCATACACAATCTAGGAACTCAAGAGGGAGCCCGGACAGCTCAGCCTAAATGTCTATTGCAAGTATCAGTCTCAGTGAAGATAACATTTCCCCCTGTGATCCCGCTGAGCTTGCATAGTGGAAAAGTGACAGCTTAACTATTGGTTAACGGTCAATAAAAGAATAGTGTTGGTCAAAAGACATGTCTGTGCTTTGTAATGCTATTCAAGATAGAGACCCCTAATCCTGATTGAGCTTACTTGGGTTCCAGCACTGGGACAGTCATGCTGATGCATCCCTGAGTCTGCTGGTTCAGCTGCTTCCTAGACACAAAATTGTGTAGAGTTCTCAACATTGCATTCTGCAATACAGTTCATTACACAATCTTTTGTCATATTATTTTGTCTCCAGCGTTTTCTGAAGCAATTATTTTACAAAATTCTTCTCAAGTGATTAATATCTAGTTGCAAATGCATGGGCTAAGATTCACTTAACCGAATTTAGACATCAGAGTAGCCCTCTACATTTGACTTAGCCACACTGTGGTGCCAATGTAGTCAGTTGAAACAAACAGTCATTTTTAATCGTTTATCTTTTCCTAAATATCTAAAATACTTGTGATTCAATGTCAGCCCAGAAGTGCCTATTTTTTCCCACTGTCTATGAAAGGAACCTTGAGCGGTTAGCTCAGATGCAGATGTCCTAAATTAGGTTACATGAAAAGCACCCTGTGCTTTCATATCACTAATTGTAAAAACAGCAGTCCTGGTGCTCAAATCTGTGGGATCTACACCACTGACCCTATTGCTTCACTGTTGATTTTGCATTAATTTAGATTATATTTCCTCTTCTGCAGACATAATGTATTTTAGAAAACATAGGGAGATCCAGTCCATGTGCTATCATTTGAGTCTAATAACCTGTTAATCAGTACTCTGGTTTTAATCTTATCTTTTAGATAAGTCTGGTAAGAAATGGGTAATAGGTCAATTGTAGATTTACCTCTTGGACTACAGCATATTGATTTTTCAGCATTTTAGGTGCAAATAACTGTATCCAATTTAATTTTTGTTATAAAGAAATTGCCGTTACTGCAAATCATTTTCCCTTCTCTCTGTAGTTGGGTGAGATACCACCACATGGCAACACATCTTTTCTGCCTTAGAGACTCAGATGAATCACCATCTAGGTGAGAGTCTCCCACACTGGACATTTAACTTTTAAATGATAGGTGACAATTAGCCATATAGCAAAAAACCTCAGAGTTTAGAGCTCATTTGTTTATTACCAGGAGGATCCCTTTTAGGCACAATATCCTTAGGAAGCAGTGGTTTAGGTTTTCAAGTTATAGTGTGTTCTAGATTCCTTGTCTTTGCAAAACAGCTAGTAATTAATGATATTTCACTCTGATGCCATTTCAAACTAATGATACACTAATAAGTGTTTTGTCCAATTTAATTTAATTTTGAACAATAGCATAACTGAGATTGAGTTGTTTCTCTTGAGCAATTTATCTTATAGTCTACCAGAGTTGTATAAATGTGGGTTAGTATATATGTGTAATTTGTGTGCATATATGCAACTACACACACACACAATGTTAAATCTACATTATTTACTGCCCAGACTCATGTGTTAAATGATTTATTGTCTTCTTCACAACATTCCATTTATAAAATTTTTAGGCTGTTACTTACCTGCCTCTTAGTGTTTTTTTAGGCAGCTGAGTAGTTTGATTTTTTTTTTTAGCCTTTCTATAGAAAGGTCCATTTTACCAATTTCCTCATGTTTACCAGGACATCTGAGCTATTTCATAGCTGTTTAATCAGTTTTGTTTCCTCTTGCTGAGTCTATTCTAAATATCTATCCATAGTTGAAATGGGGTTTGAGTGTAGGGGTTTTGTAAAGACCTACCTAACTGTCATTTTTTAATGTATACCTGTGTCTTTACATCAGAATTCATTTTATATGAAATTGTGTACATGTACATAAATATGATAGCAATAACATATATAATAATTTTATAGAAGTATTAAAAACATATGTGAATAATTGGTATATCTTTTATGTGATAATGATGCTGATCAGTTTACAAGAAACTTTATAATAAAGAAATGCCCACAGTCTTTCTCATATCATATGTTGATAGTTGACCATGTTTAAGATTGGGCCAAGCAGGAAGCTATTTAATTTTGCAGCTGTTCAGCATGAAACACGAGAAAAAGCTCCATGTCCTTAAAGAAATTTTTCCCCCTAAGGCTTTTATTGAACACAAATTGCTGATTCATATTCTTGAAAAAAGAACGTTAAATTCCTCCTGGATTTATGGACTCAATAGACCTTGCTCAATTTCTTCTTCCTCCACCTGTAATTTCCTTTTCTTTTCCCCTAAGGCTGTGAAAAACATTTAAAAGGGAGATTTTGATCAAAGTTATTAACTGATCTCTATTCATACCATGAGTATTACTGAAATTCCATATCTCTTTCAAGCTAGCAACACCTGAATATATGAAAATAGATTAGAAGGAATAATTGCTGAATTTAAAAGCAAACTGCTTATTAAATTAACACAGTCTAGCAGTTGTTTTAGCAAGCAGTCAGTGTGGAAACCATTTACCAGTTGCTAGGATGTCTCATTTATAGTGTTGACCTTCAGCTATATCAAATCACTACATGCTGTGAGATAGAGGAGAGGAATAGCCTACCTGCCTGTACGCTACGCCTGATTCCTGGGGCTTGCTGGAGACAGATACAATGCTCTGGCAATTTACAGCAGTGTCAGGAAAGCCCGGGATCACAGGAGAATAAACTCCTGTCCAGTTCGCTCAACAGGATGGGCAGAACAGAGTGCCAGCGAATGGACATTTTATCCCTGTGTTTGTCTTCTTTAGGTACTTTTCCCTTCTTTGAGTGTTTTTCTGTGTCTGTGGGGAGGAAGATTTCTGTAAATAAATATTTGTGTATAAATTAACACTGTACCTACACTGTGACTTCATGGTATATGACAGAAAGCATCTTATATGTGAAACCATGAATAAAGGGTCGCTATTTTTTTCAAGAGAATGAGAAAAAGACAGTGATTGTCATTATAATAACCTATTGTCTGACTGTTGAAGCTTTAAAGAAATAAAAAGGAGGAATTCTATATTGGTTTTATGTTGTAGAATCAGTGCCTAACAGCAGCATTCTACACTGTTCCCTTCCTAAAAAAAAAAGCTTGCTTTATTTATTTATTTATATTTATTTTGTATTTATTTTTAACAGGCACAGGATTGCTCATGTTAATGGTCACATAACATTTTTCATCATCACTCCTGTGCTTTAATGTATCGTGTTATTAATTTTTCCTATTCTTTACAGTCTTACATGCTAACAAATTAAAATATGCATCTTGATCTACAATATTTTATGTATATTGTTATAATTAGAGACTCTCATTCAGGCTAAGATAACTTAAAAAGATACTAAGAGGAAAGTGCCATCCGTTACATTTAACTTGGATAAGACATTTTAGGTTCACTTGGTTTCACCTTATGAATACTGCACAAGGTGTCTAAGTGTCATTATTGAATATTCCAAATTCAACAGATAATTGTGAGTTGTGCTTCTATTGGGAAAAATATTTGCATTTTGAATATCAGCCATTTAGAGCATTTCATCATTATAACGTCTAGTTTCCTCAAATAAAGCGACAGTATTCCGGCTTTTGTGATTCTCTGTTAAGTGAGTTTCAGCTTTGTCAACAATGTTTACATCATTCATCTCTTAGTCATCATTTTAAATATAGTATATAATTTATTCGTAATAAGCTGTAATCACCTCCTAACGGTTCCATATTAAATGCATGAAAAGACAGTTTTTAAATGCCCATTTATACAAACTATGTCATAGAAAGCGAGAATCCAGTATGTTAAATCAGCACATTATTAGATGTTCTGATCTACTAGATGTACTTTACATAGATGTCTGAGCTGTGCCTCTTCGTTACATGTTTTCCAACCTAGAACCAAAGAAACATAAGAATTTCAGTTTCCAAAATACAAGGCTCATATAGATGTGATCCATATATTATAAAATTGTTTTCATGTTGGTATGATGACAGTAAATTATATGTTGGGATGACAACTGAGAGCTAGGAGAACAGTATTTCCTGTAATTCAGAAGCTCAGTCTTTTCTGATTTTGGGAAAACCAGGAAGCCACCCACATTATTTATATTAACAGCCACGACATCTGAAGACTTTACAAAACTAACAGGGGATGCAGAGGTTGCCCACGTGCTCGATGACACTCTTCAGCTACTTCTCATTGACTCTGTGTGCCTGCCAAAAGGGAACCCCTGACAACCACATTTTGACACCTGGCTAAACAAGTGTGGTTTATGCCCACATTTAATGTCCACAAATAATATTATTTATTAGATCAGGATGGTAGAGGATTATAAAAAAGCAAAAATAATATGTCTGTCAGTTACAGCGTTCTGATTCCCTTACACTGTATGTAAGCAATGCATTTGATTTATTGGTATTGAAATCTTGCTTCATGATTGGCAAGTACGTCATAATCACACTAAATTAAAGAATTCAGAATATATTTATTTATCATGGCTGAAATATAGGAACAGAGGAATGTGTGTCTGGAGGAGACCTTTAGAGTCATGGACTGCATATGTGAATAATTGGGAGTAGATATTTTGCTAAGAAATATGATGTCTTCAGTTGTGATCCCATTACATCAAACAGTTTCTAATGTCCAAATCAGACGTTTTAATTTTGAAGAACTTACGGGATGTTAATGTGTAATGAAAACACCCTCTGAAACATTTGCTGTGGAGTTACGGGCTCTTCAAATTCCAGTCAATTGCTCTCAAAGTCAAAACTGTCTGTCATTAGAACAAAACATACCATTATTTGGTTCTGCCTGCTGAAAGATCAACATATCTTCTTTTTTATCACTGGACAGATATACTCTTTTGAAGTAGTTCAAAGAGGAATAATCAAAAAAGAAAAGAACTCATTCAAAAATCTTTACCAGATTTAAAGAGGGATGGATATTCAACCTGCATAACGGGCATTGAGTTTGTAAGGCCAGTCATTAATTATTTCATGAATACTTAGGCTTGATTACTCTTCATTACTAGCACATTTCAGAATACAGTATCTTCTTGAAAATGTAAAAATATAGCATGGTTTTTAAGCATTACTAACAACCTGAAATACATATCTAATAAAAGAATGTAAAAATGGCCATACTGGATCATAGCTACATGTCTGATCTGTATACAAACGGCACAGTATATTGTCTCCAACACTGGCCAGTAGCTGATGCCTAGAAAAAGTATGTAAAAAATTATGCAAACAGAAAATAATCCTTCACTTAGTACCCTCTAGCTTCTGACAAGCAACATTTTGCAGTTTTCTGAATCTTAGTTTGCAATCAAGGCATTGATTGCAATGGTTATGGAGGTCTCTTAATAGGTTATGGAGGTCTCTTCCCTGAATTTTATCTTAATTAGTTTTGAAACCTCTTATACCTTTGAACCTCATCACTACATGCTGCCATGAGTTCCACAATCTAATTATATATGAGAGGTACTATATTTTGTTCGTGCTAAACTTCTGGAACAGTAATTTTAATGATACATCCCGGTTCTTGTCCTGCAAGGAATTTCTCATACCTTATTTGACATATCCAAAAATGATGTAGAAAAGGGAATAGCAAGGTGACAAAGTTTACTGATGATATTGACTTATTTAGAGTAGGAAAAAGGAGAACCACATGTGAAGAACTGTAGAAGGACCTTGTGAGATGGGGCAATAAACTGGCAGTTGAAATTCAATTTAGAGTAATGTAAACTGCTGCAGAGGGGGAAAAACTAGCCCTAGCTTCACATTTAAAATGATGGGCTCTGAAATGACCATTACTGCAGAGGAGCCAGCTCTTCAAGTTATGATAGATGGTTCAATGAAAATGTCAGCGATCAGCAGCAGTCAGAAAACCAAGCTGAATGTTAAAAATTATTAGGAGAGGAATAAAAAACAAACCAAAGAATATTAGTGCGCTGCTGCCTAAATATGTGAAGCTCCTGCAACTTGGCTATTATATGCACTTGTGATCCCTCATCTTATGGAGGATATGGCAGAATTAAAAAAGGCTCAGAGAAGGACACCAAGGATGGTCAAAGGTATGGCATTGCTTCTGCAATAGGATCAACCAAATAAGACTCTTCTTCGATTTGGAAAAATAGATGCCTGATCAGGATGTGATAGAGGTCTGAAAAACAAGAAGAGCATGGCAGGGGTATATGGGGATCGCTGTGTCTTTCAACACAAGAAGGGAGGCATCAAAGCAGAGCACTGGTTACAAAAGAAATATGAAGAGATTGTTCTAAAAATTGTTGAGGTTAGGCTGTGAAAGTCTTTGTTCCCAAATTTTGTTGGAGCTAAAAGCTAACATGGAATTAAAGGGAGACTGGAAAGAAATCTGTTGAATACAGAAAAGAAATCCATGGAAATCCTGGATATGTAGACACTGACCAAACTAGAAACGGTTTCAGACTGAGACTTCTTAGGAGATGCATGTTTTAGCACATTCTTGTTCTCCTTACAGCATGCCTGAGCTTTTGGTCACTGTCAGATAGGATGCTGGGCTGGACTGACCTGAGTATAATCCAATATGGCCACTCTTAAGTTTCTACAAACAGTCCTTTTCTTTTTCCCTGTTTTACAGTACCAATGACTTTATAGAATCATATCTTGTTCCCCATTAATCATGCCCTTACTGCAGTTAAAAGTCACAGTATATTTGTTTTATTCTCATGTGATAGTTGTTTCACATTGATCATCACTGTTGCTTTTTCTACATTCTCCAGTTCTATTTTTTTTAATTATTTTTTTTATTTTCAGGTGGGATGACCTGAGTACCACTCACTATTAAAGATTTGGACATACTATGGATTATAGAAATATAACATCAATAGTGTTTTCCCGATAATGTCTTACTTTTTCTCTTATTTTTTCACTGCTGGTGAATATTGACTCCCTGTTTTTTGTCTGCAGATTCCCCTCTATCTTTTATTTTCTGAGTAGTAGTAGCTAGTAAATATACACTACATGTACATGAACAGTTAGGTTTATTTTTCTTCATATATATTAGCTTTCATTTATCAATAATGAAATTTATCTATAGTTTTATTATGCAGTCATTTAGTATTGCAGGATGATTCTCAAATTCTTCAAAATCAACTGTAACTTCGAGTACCTTCAAAAACTGTGATCTGTCTTACGTAGTTTTCCAGGTAATTTATGAGTATGTCAAACAGCATAGTTCCCAGCACTGTTTTTTCACTAATAAAAAGAGAGCGAATAAAGGCTTTGTCAAGCTCATAACTTTTTTTTTTTTTTTTCACGTGGAGTTTGATGGCCATAGGTAGATACTAAATACACACTACTCAAAAGTGCACTTCAGTTTTTGATTTTCTGCTTCAAAGGCACTTTCATCTTGCACACTTAATTTTCATCTTTTCTTGCCAATGAAAACAACATTATAATATGGATAGTTTTAAGAAGCTGGATAGGAAGTGGCTGAACAAGACTTAAGAATTGCCCTGATGGGAGAACTATGAGACTTTATTATTTTCCTGCCTCTGATACATCCCCAAACTATCATGAAATGATACATCATGCGCTTTGCCAAATACACCTGAGTGAAAGTTCAGGAACCAAAATCGGTAAACTGCACTGCTTTTATTGCTGTAAGGCACTAGAGTACCTATTTTAGTTGTCTTTTTGCTTATACAGGAACTGAGGTGCAATCAATATCAGGAAAACTATCGTCTGAAATGTCTCGGTTGTCCCATGGGTATTTTTCACTTTGATTATGTGCTTTGGCAGAATGTTACGTGGGTGCAGCTCACACTTAGCTTTTACACTGTGGGCTTCCCAACATAAACCGTACATCCTGTGAGTTTCTGCAATACTTTATCGCGTCTTAAATGGCTCCACTTGTCTGAGAAGCTGCCCGAGCAGCTAAGCCCTACAACTTCTACAATACACCCAGTTAGTAATGGCAGAAGGAGTGCTGTGTTTGTTGTTAGCCAGGCTTATTTCCAAAAACTACTGATAAGGGGCTGTGGCTAACACTTAGCTTTACCACGTGGCTCTCAAACATAACTTCTTAGCTGTAAACAGAATTCAAGAGAAAAGCGGGAAGTGTAGATATTTTGTACCTTCATGATGTGTTTAAAGAAGAAGTCAACATTGAAGAGTTGTTTATTTACATGTAATCTGTTATTCTTGACTAGCTTTTTATTAGAAATAGATACTACTATAACACCAAGCGAATCACTATGCATATTACTCATGTTTTACGCATGGTTTAGTTAGTCTCTACGTGATAAGCATGGAGACTAAGACAACACCACTGCAAAAGGGAAGATGGACTGCTTAAAATTTAGTGCTCTGACTAGCTTTTTGCAGCAAGCACCCCAGAGGCACTGGGGAATCTCCAACCTTGGAGATATTCAGAGCTTGACTGGAAAAGCCCAGAGCAGCCTGATCAAGGACTGAAGTCAGATGCAACGTGAAAGTTGGCTCTGCTCTGAGCAGAGTGGTGCGGATGATCTCCAGAGGTCCCTTCCAATCTAAATTTTTCTACGGCGCTACGAACAAGCCTGTATGTCCTACGCAGTACCTTCAGCAAAAGTAAATCAGTCTTAGGGATCATACGGATTGAGTTAATTGCCTTGCTAGCATGAAAAGAAGAACACTGTATTCCGAGTGCCTTTGGATGTGTGTGACCTGAATTCAGCAGCACCGCCGACTTTCAACAAAGAGGTTTTGAACTGTCTGGCAGGCAGAACTATTTTCACTGCCCTTTATGAAGAAGATGGATAGTGGCAGATAAAACTGGATGAAGATCCTTTGTATCTCTGTGTTTAGCGCTCTGTATACAAAACACCTTTTTTTGCCACTTCTCTTTTGGAATTAAGCTGCAAACAAGGTATTTCAGTTGGAAAATGAGAACATCTTTGGGATTGTGCAGGGAGTTAATATAATAATGGTGTGGGCACAGAAATGGAGGGGTATGATCAAACAGTGTGTCAGGTGACAGGAAGAGAATGTGTCCAAAATATCAAGTCCAATAAACAGCAGTTTTTATTCAAAGTGACAGCTGTCAAATGCGTAGGACGTGAGGCAGTCAACCAGTGGCTTCATTTCAGCGCACAAAATGAAGGGGTCAGAGAGGGGTATGATTCACCCTACTGTTAAACAGGCCTGGCTTAAGTTCCTAAACGCCTTTTAAGCATGTTCTTTTCATATCACTCAAGATGTAAAAGAAATCCCTTTGAAAGTAATGGAAGAGTCTATTACCAGCGGAAATCAGAGCACCAAACCGTCTTCAAAGAATGGAAAATGGTTGTGGTGGCAGCAGTGACAGACCGGTGCAGGGAGAAGACGGTCCGTGTCGGATACGCTCCCTTCTCCAAGGGCTGGAGAGGGGCCTTTGTGCTGCACTTCCCTATTATTAGCTTTAGCTACAATGCCTTCTGGATCTCTCCCTGCGAATCTTCACCCACTTTGTTTCCCTTGTTTTACAGCAGTATTTTTCTTTCAATTTAACTGTGTGTGAGGCTATGAGAGAAAGCAATTTGGTTTTTGGAACGGCTTCCTTCTTTTATGAGGGCTACTTTGTGTTGGTCATGAAAGAGTTGTCGCCATTTATAACAGCAGAAACAAAAAGGAAAGCAAAAAATGCACTACAAAAAGGGGAGAAAATATAAAAATAATAAACATTTACTAAACACCTTTTCAGGGAGTCTGTGATTTTCAGGACAGTTTTATTCTAGGTCCAGCTTTGAAGGACTAACATATTGCTGAAGTGGTCTAGGACTGTTGCTTGCATACACCTGGAATCTGACAGTAACATAGTGTACCTCCTGCGGGATGCTTTTTTTTGTTAGTATGGACACTCTGCTGTGAATATGGAATCAATACATGCAATGCATACAGAGAGGCATTAGCTTCCTTATGATTTAAGGTACATTGGGTAAAGTTGAAGATCTATCTATTACACCAAAGACTAAAGAAGCTGAGCAGTACTGGTTATTGGGGACAATGTGGATTACTGTAGAACAGAGAGAAGGACTGAAGTTTTTATATAAACTATTTCAAAATGACATGGATTGATAGGAAGTATGTGAGTTAGGGCTGCAGATACAGCCGTTGTGAGAGAAAGTATGGAAAGTATTTTCACACACAAACTTTTTTAATGAATACTTTTAATGACGAAGTCATTGTATGACATGTGACAGTAACTTGACAAAAGAGTCAAAATACAGTTTTAAGAATGTTAATGACCAATATCCTGTTCATATCAAAATGACCCTTTTCCTAGTAAAACAGTAAATTGCCTTTGGAATCTTAATTATGACCTTTGATGAATCAGTGTTACAAGGTGAGCTACTTTCAGAGTGGAAATTTTTGGCATTACAGTTCATGATAGACATGACGGATTACAACAGTCCTTTGGTCTTGAAATTTCACGTTCTAAAAATGCAGTTTACTTACACCGAATTGTAAGGACAAGGCTGCAATCATTCAGCTAGCACAGCTAAATTGAGATAAAGGACTTGAGCCAAATTGTACTGTTTCACTTGACAAATCAAGAGTGTCAAATTTTAGTGTCTTACTGATCACAGAGAGGAGCATAATTATTTTTGATGCTGTCTCTGTTCATATTTAACTTAATTTCCTAACATTTATTCCTGGCCTTTCTTTTTTAATATTTTGCAATGTTTTTTTTTTTCTTTTCTAGTTTTCAACAACAAAAACGAAAAAAAAAAGAGAGTGAGAGTTACAAAACCTTTTGTAAGAGTTTTAAATAAAAGTTTGAAGTGAAGGAATATTTCTGACATTTGGCTGCTGCATCAGAACCCAAAACTTCTTTGCTGACTTCATCACGAAGCTGGTCTACAACCCACTTTGTCAACTTGCAAACATAATATAATGATAGTTACACACCTGATATGTGTGATGGAGATGTAAGCAATTGACAGAAAGTGAAAGTTTGAAATTATCAAAATTCTACAACAAAAATGTGGTGTTTACATCCCATTAAAATATTATTGAACCGAGTAGCGGGGAAAGCAATTATGTCTTTTTTCCACTCCATTAGTAGAAATATGCTATATTCAATTTGTAATATCAGTAAACAAGTGGTATGAATATTATTTTTTTTTCAGGAGTTGCAAATTGAAAAGTGCAGAGCATGCAGGATATGCTCCAGTGGAAGACTGTCAGCTTGTGCTGGGTATATAAGCTATATACAACAAAGCAAGCCACAGATGTGAAACTACTGGATAGGGTTTAATAAACAACCTTGATTTATAGCTGTGTAAATGCAAGAAAAAGCAGTTTTCTTTATTTTTCCTGTAGTTCTGGTTGTTTTCACTGTTCAAAGACATGAGTAATTTTAAACTGACTCCTGTTCACTTGCAAGCTACCACACATACTAAGGGACTTCGCACCAACAGGCAAGTGGGGGAATATCTTATTCAAAAGACATTAGGAACAGTCGTGAACACTATAGCAGTTCCATTTCAGAAAAATACAGTAATTTATTTTCCAGGAATGCTTCCTAGATGCTTTTCCAACGCAGGGGAGTAGCAAACATAAGCACCATGGTGAATTTCTCTTAGATGCCTTAAAATCCTATTTCTGGTTTATATTATGACCTTCATTCCATATGGAATTTTAAATATTTTAAAATGTGAATGTAATCTAATTGATTTCAGTCAGACTATTTGTTGCTTAAAAGTAGACAGGAACCATATCTTGTTAACTAAAATTGATTCAATTAATAATATTTCTTCAGCATTAGAAAGCAGTTATTAGCCAGATTTATTTACAAAAGCAGAAATAGTGAAGAGAAAGGTATTTTAAGGCTCAGTTATATGCAATTTCTGCATGTAATGTTTGCTACCAGCAACAGTGGATCTGTTTGGCTTCAGTGGATTTGTTCACTGTAGTATGGATGATAAACCTTAAAAAAATATATATATATATATATTTGCAGCACAGGCCCTAAGGATGCTTCTATTTTTATCGCCCATCCTTAGAGGTATTAAAGCAACACGCTGGCTTAGCGGAAACTTTAAAAAAATAACCTTTAGGAAATGAAATTTCAGTGGTTGAAGAGGAAACACCTATTTCAAAAGTGCGAAGCTGTATGAATACTTGTTATTTTTGGAATAAAGTCCTTGGCTGAATCAACGGTTGCTACTGTGAAAAAAAAAAAAAAAAAAAAAAGAAAAGGGAGGGAAGCGGTGTCTGTTCTGATATGTGTTAAGCAGAGGAGGAACATGGAAAAGGGCCGTGGACATGAGCATTTGCACATGGAGGATCTCATGCTTTTGGATTTAGGCAATTTAGAAAAATACATTTAGCCTGCAGAATGAATTGCTTGGCTCTAGCCGGTGACCCTCATTGCTCAGGCACCAAAGAGAGGATTTTCCAACCAAACTGCAGTTTCTACAGCATCTTGGCGGCCATGCGCCTCGAGCTGAAGCCTTTGGCACATAAATCTTGACTCGCCTTTCTCCTTGGGAGCCCGGGGGCGAGGAGAACCCACCGCCCTTTTTCCTTTCGGGCGGAGGGACACGTCTGTCTTGAGAGGAGGCGCCAGACCTCACCAGCGAGGTGCTGCGGCCGGGGCGGAGGGATTCTTCCCGCCTTGGGGGCTTTTCCCGCCTCGGGGCGCCGGCGGGTGGCGGTGCAGCGGCGGCATCGTCCCCCCAAGGAAGGGGGCAGCCCCCCCGCTCTGCCCCGAGGAGGGCGGCTGAGGCGGGTCGGGCAGGTTGGCTGAGGGGGGTCCCCTCCCCCTGAGGGGCGCACCGAGGGGAAGCGCCTCAGGGCGGGATCGGGGCTCTGAGGGAGAAGCGACCCTGCTGCAGGGAGGGGAAAAGCCATCACTGGGGAAGAGGTTTTTTTTAAAAAAAAACAACAAACAAAAAAAAAAAAAAACCAGCTTCCCTCACGGTAAAACTTGATTAGAAGAGGAGAGAGGAGGGTGGCTGTTTCACAAGAGAGGGAAACCGCCTCAGGGACAGGACAGAGGGGACCTGTCACCTACAGCAAGGGGAGAGCACAGCCTTGCTCAGGGAGGCAAAAGACCCACAAGCTTGAGGATTCCTTCTCTCTCTTGCATTTCACAGGTATACCCCGCGGTTGCAGAAGTGTTACTTGCCAAAAGGGATTTACCTGTGCCGTAAAAGAAGTAAACCTGTCAAATTAGGAATGCTTCTTGAGCCTTGAATTGTGCAGTCCTGGTTAAAAAAAAATAATCCTGTTGATTATATACTTCATGAAATGTTTTGAACACCTTCCTGTTGGCTCTCTGAGGTCAGCTCTGCACAGTGGCTGGATTGTTCAGAGATACTGGTGACCCAATCTATTCAAATATAATACATTCCCTCAATCAGTATATGAAATTTCATTTTGCTCAAATTGTGTTCCGCACACTGGGTAGATCACTTCTTAAATGAAGCTGCTGAGTGCATTTAACTTGAAACATGGACTTGAACATTATGGTACATTTAACAATTGAGATTTGTGCCTGACACCACTGTTTCTTTGTATATGAACATACAATCTGATACAGTGTCTTGTCATACCTGAGGACTTTTGATAAACTTGCCTACAGTTGCACATTACAAATTATCACACAGTGAAGACAAAACTGGCAATTTCTTTCAGAATTTAATAATTTTAAAGGGTCCACTCCCCAGATTTCAAAGAGTTCATCAGTGGGCATTATTTTATTTATATTTGTTCTCATTGTTCGTTTTCGGCAAAAATAAAGTGTGACCAATGTATGAAAATGCAATTATTCTCTTTAACTTCTTGACACAGTGAAATTATCACTCATTTTAATTTTGCATACATCTACAACCTTAGTAAATAACTTCTATTTAAAGTCTAGATCTTGTTTTTAAATGTTGTTCAGTGATCCTGCCTTTCTCTCAGGCCTGTAATGTATACAGAGCAAATATCAATGCGGTGATGTGAGCGTGACAGAATTACTGATTTTATGTCATATACGTTTTGGAAACCATTAAATGATTGTTTATGCCTAATACTTTAATATTTCTTTTAACTTTCAGGTCAGTCTCAGCAAGTATAGAACTTATTTTTGTGAGCATGGAAAGTACATGTTCTGAAAGATTTTTATCCACATTGTCAGATGAAACTGAATGCTACCTATATCCAAAGCGAATGAAAATAGAAAGTAATCAAAAAAGCACAGAGAAAGAGGAGCAGCAAAAGCTAGAAGAAAGCATACACTGTGTGAACGGATATCAAACATCACCACATGAACCTGTATATTTATCAGAAAGACAAACCAGCTGGGCATTAGAAAAGCAAAGTTGTGACCCAGCAAGAAAACTGTGTATGAGAGAGTTTTTCCATTTTCAAACTTGTAGTAACGAAAGATTACCATATAGAGTATCAGAAAGTAAACTGTCCACCAAAAAATGGAGTACTGAAAATGAAGACCAAAATACTGTAGAAAATGACAATTCATTGAATGTACATGAACAGGCTCTTGAAACACAGTCGCCCAGTATGTGGGGTGCTGATAACATGTGCAAAAATCTACAGGTACTAAATCCACCCCAAGCACAGCAGAACAACAATATAGAACAAAATACTAAACGAAATAGTGGTAATGAGCTCAAACAAAATTCTTCAGTTACTCCCTGGAACAGAGACTTGTTTCAGATGGAATTGTTAAGTCATAAGTCTGTCTCTGATAAAAAGTGGAAACAATACCAGCTTTTGCAAATTCCATTTTTATGTGGTACGAGTTCTGTGTTTTCACATCTAGAACATGAGAAAAATAATTTTATGAAAAAAGTACGTTCTACAGAAGATAAAGATTATTTCAGTAGTGATAATGAAACTACTGCAGGAAGAGATAATAAAGATAAAAATAATTCATCATATATAATTCCAGCATTAAAACCTTTTAAAAGTATACAACCACTGGAAATTCCTAATTTTCAACTTCCTAGCATTTCAAATAAAATAAATAGTAAAATATCATCAACTAACTTGAAGGAGTCAGATTGGAAGAATTTTAGAGATCAGCCGTCTTTGATGCAGTCTAAACAGATGTATGGTGTGCAAAAAATGTCTGAGATAGGGAGACGAAGATCGCAAAATGATAAAAACAGTATAAACACTTCAACTATTGGTTCTGAACTTAAAGAAGAGAATTGCCCATCAATTAGCAAACAAGAGCACAGTGCTTTGGCAGAAAGAGGAAAAGTATCTGTAACGTATTTCAGACACAACAGCACTGCCGTTGCGTGTAATCAAATATTTGCTGAAAATTATTTCAAAGGTAAAATGCTGAAGAATTCAGATGGTGATGATGATGAGAAGTCAAGGATTCACATTTACATTAGTGCTAAACATTTTCAGAATAAGAAATATGTCAGCTGTAATGATCTGAAGAGAATGGGGAGGAAGAGCAGTAATGAGAATGCGACAACCTTTCATATACAGACAAGTTTTCCAGTAATAACAGAGGCATTAGTGAAAAATAAGTTAGACATACACTGTGGTGTACATAATGCCAACAGTGATACTAGTTTGTATGAAGCAGTATCAAAAGTCTCTGCAAAAGAAATACTTGATTTTAAAAGATATTTTACTGAAAACATGATATTTAAAAGTAATCTGCCTTGTGTTATTGTGCAGAATTTTCCAGATAAGAAGGTGAGTTGCAATATATTTAGGGGAAAGGAAATGTTCAAATTAAAGTTTTCATTTCAAAACATGTTGTTTGGAAGGGTCAGGACATGGACTGAATCTTTATATAAAGATACGCCCACGTGTCAGGATGATGGTATTACACATTGGTTTCATTTTCATGAAACATTAAATGAGCAGTGTGATGTTCAAGACTTAGTAAAGAGCAATATAAAAAGGAGCCACAACACTAAAATACACATTTACTTGCTGACTATTACTTCAAAGCCTCTGAAGGTGGAACCACTAAAGACAATTCTTGCTTCCTTTTTCAATAGTAGGAATACTTTATTGCCAGCTGAAGGAAAGTCTATGAGCATGGAGAATCATCCTTTATGTGGCAGAAAGCAAGTTCAGTTAAACTCTTCCCCAGGTAATACTTTGAGGCAAAACACAGGATTTCATAAAGAACCCGAAACTTATCCCGGCTTTGTAAGTTCTAAATTTGTGGAAAGCATTGGTTTGGAGTTACGTAACGAATGCCAGAGAAGACATTTTTCTAGATCTTTAGGTGAGGAAGAGTCCACTTTCCTAAAAAGAGGAGCCCTCTTTCCCAGCCAAAAAAGTGGACTATGTAAGGGAAGACATGTCAGAAAGCACCACCTCTTATCCAGAAGGAGCGAAGGGTTTAGCACCTATTTGAGGTCAGTCAGTCACAAAAAAGGTTTGAAAAGGCAAATTTCAGTTGCTAAATGCCTAATCTTGCTGCAGGGCACTTTTGATTGTTCTTGCCTAGAGAAGATGTATTGCTGCAATATAACAAAAATACGCTATCTGACAGGAGCAAATCTTAGATTTTGGAGTTACTTTCCTGCTCATTCACAACTGAAATTTGAAAAGGTAAATAGTAAATGTACAAATTGGGAAATATCGGTAACTACAGTAAAGAAGGAAAAGAAGAAACCAAGTAAAATGTTTAATAGTTTTTTTCATGGAGAAAGATTTAAAGCTTTCCCTTTTGTTTTATGTGAAAATAAAAAGGATGAAACTACTGGATGTAGAAATAGCACAAATTCTACAGATGAAGTCACAAATGAAGTCACATATACCATGAAAAAATATTTGGGTAACTCTAGTTATATAGATGCTGATAGAAAAGAATGTGTTAAGTCAAAAGAGTTGCAAATAAATTCTGATAATTTTCTTTCTAAAAAATCATTTTCTCTTTTTGACACATATGAAAAAATTCCCCTTACCACTGATTCTGAAGACTTTGACCAGATCCCAATTGTAAACCAAGGCAATTCTGAAAAAAAAAAGTTGTCTGAAGAGAATGCAGTCACTAGTTCAAAAGAGGTTCATAATTTGCCTGCTAAATCCAGTGATGTCTTAATTCTACCTGAGCAGTCAAAAACAACTATGGAAAAATGTAATTCTCTCTTGTTACAACATAGCCAAAGAAACCAACCTGAATATTGTGAAAAAGTCGATATACATAGCCCACATTTAGCAAATGAAAAAATGGAAGATCAAAATACTTGTTTAAACTTCAGAAATATATTTCCTAGTTCCTCAAATGTTTATCAGCCTGTCACTTTGCCATTAGATAGCTGCTCTTTTGTCAATAAAGATGGAGTAGTAAGTGAAGATGGACACTGCAGGAGTCCCTCAAGTGCAGACAAACAAAAACAGAGTGAAAAAATTCATGCCACTACACAATATCTGTCCACAGGCAGTCCTGCCATGACACATACATGCTTGCAATTACAGGCTAAAGAAACAGTGCAGTTTTCTTTACAAGGGCATACACAGACAAATAAGGCAGTCAGTTTAGAGCCAGCAACTTTGAAACAACATCTTGAGTATGTAAAAGAACAGGAAGAGATAAGTGATGAACAAATGCATGAAACTAATGAAAGTCAATGTGAGACTGTAATGAATGACTTGATTATGTCATATTCAGAAGATGAATCTAAAACATTCATTGCTGCAGAAGAGAAATTAAAAATGCATTTATCTGTAATGAACAATGGATGTCTTGAAGATGTAAAAGATAAGTATTTACCTTTAGGAAATAAAATCACATATGAATTTGAACTGAAGAGAAAATTTGATTTAGTGCTAGAAGAGCTACGTATGTTTCATGAAATTAGCAAGGGAAATGAAAACAATTTATCTAGTTTGGAAACAAACTTACAAAACAATTATTGTGAATTAAATAATTCTAAGGGGACAGATGAAAATGTGACAAGTGTTTCTCAAAAGAAAATATGTGTTTCTTCCCCAATCTGTGGTGCTATAGAAGGGCAAAACATAACTGACAGTAATGAAAGTTCATTAAATGAAAACATAACAAATGAAAATAAAGACCAAAAAGTATCTAAGGAATACTGTATTTCAAGACTGTCAAGTGAAGAATTGCTGCATTCACCTATCACAGAAGGTAAGCTATTGGCTGTTACATTAATAAGCAAATTTAAATTTTTGGCAATATTTGGTTTGCTTTCAAGGTGTGCTTCTCAACTCAAATATTTCCATAACGATAACTGAGTTTTCATTGAATTTTACAAGGTTTGTTGGACAAAAGGTACTTGCCTATGAGTAGCCAAATGCAAAAAACCTACTGCTACCTGCACACTGTGCCATAGCAGTTGTAGCTCAAAATTCAGTCAGTCAGTGCCAGGCTTGCTCAAACTTGTCTTAATGCAAATTTAATTAGAGATTATTTATTTTTTCTTGGATTTCATCATAATAAGCCCTAAAATCCCTAAAAGAAGACTCAATAAATGCAAATTTACAGAGAGAAAAAGCTCAATTAAAACATGATACAATATTCCCAAAGGAGACAACTGTTTCCTTACAACTGATGTCACAGAATCACAGAATAGTTTGGGTTGGAAGGGACCTTTAAAGGTCATCTACTCCAATTCCCCTGCAGTGAGCAGGGACGTCTTCAATTAGATCAGGTTGCTCAGAGCCGTGTCCAACCTGACCTTAATGTTTCCAGGAACGTGTGCTACTGAAAACTTTTGTAATGTCATGAAAATCAACTTCATCTTTTCAAAATGTATTTTACATAACATTCAGAAGGCCGTATTAATAAGGGATCCAATAGTCTAAAAAAATTCTTTTGGAATTGGGTGATCAGTGGCAACAGTCATCTGTTAAATCTCTCTGGTTTGTTTCAGACCTGTAAGTGAACGCAACAGCTAGTCCTGCAACATTTACATGTTTTTGCATCTGACATGGATACTGATATCTACTATTTAAAGAACATTAGTTTGGGAAAATAGGCAGTTTAACACAAGTTCATGACATAGATGAATAAAGATACATATGAATATGTTCATGAGTGGTAGGCACCTCTCGTCATGTGTGATACTTGCATATTTAAAGCGTGTGCTAGTTCTCTGTCCTCAGTAGTTAATTATGGGCCATAAATGCCAAACAGGTGAAGGTAGTTTGCTGCATGAAGGATCTTAAGCTTAGAAAGCAGCAGTGCGTTTCTAAACATATTCTGCCCTTAATCTGTTTTATGGCATTGCCCTAGGCAGGTCTTGCCTAGTTCATTGCTTGTATACCATCCTATTTTGAAGGACCTAACTTTTTCCATCTGCTGTAAAGAGAGCTTATGTACCTCACTTATGGTTCTGGCTTCCAGGCCAGGCACTCACAAAATTTAGGCACTGATAAAGTTGTATTTGTTTAAAGTTTAGATGCTGCCTTTTTTAATATTATTTTTTCTAGAAGGAACTGAATCCCCACTTCAAACAATATGTGGGAAATTTGCTTTGTAAACTGTAACCCTCCTACTCCATTTGCCACAGAATCAAGATGTATTTAATGAGTCAGGGAAGGACACCAAGAAGAAAACCAGTTGCACGTTGTACCTTCTTTTACAAATAGCTCCTATGTGATAAGTAAATTATTCAGCCACTTTTCAAACAGTGTGTTTGTCAGGTTTTGTACCTGAAATTCAGTTTGTAGAAGTGATGAGGTCTCACAGCTGCAAATAAAATCAATAAGAGATATACTTTGATCATAAGTGGTAAATTCTCTGATAAAAATGCAGCCATCTCAAATTTGGCATCTGAAATCAATTTCTCAGGGGCTCAGCTCTAAATTTATACAGTGAAGATTGCAGGGGTTTTGTGAAGGTAATTAGTGTTTGTGAAGCAATTAGAAAAGTGTCACAGAAAAACCCTGGAGGGAATTCTGTTCAGTAGAGTTTTAACAGTATAATGTGCTGCAAGTTACACCTGAATGCCTTGCCCCAGAGAATGAAAACCTAACAGATACTGGATACATTGCTCACTAGGTGATCATTTTTCTGCCTAAGCCTGGGATAAGAAGATCTGAGTGGAGAAAATGGGATGTCGTCAGAGGATTAAATACTGCATCATTGCATCTACGCCAAGGAAGACTTCACGAGGCGTATAGATAGCTTTTGACAAGCCTCTGAGTGTCAGACTTCATAGCTTCATTAGTAGTACCCATAATATGCAAATACATGTTTTACTCATATCAACAAGAACCACAAATTAGTAACTAGATGAGACAAACTTAGTTATTTGTTTATAGAAATCAGTTAAAATCATAAATGTTGTATTTATGCTTCTGTTTTAAGGCAATTTTGATGCAGCTTATAAAAAGCCATACACGTGGGACCCTGCTTTTTTATCCTGCAGACTTCTTAAGGAACAAAATTATAATTTACACAAAGAGGGAGGTAAGAGTAATGTTATTCTGTTATTTATACCACAAATACCAGTGCTAATAAACTTATTTCTCAAACACTTGTATTTGTTTCTTCCCTTTTTAGCTTTCTTTCTATAGCAATCACATTTTGTTTAACTGTAGGTTACTAGAAAGCTTGGGTCACAGAGCAAGTCATGTAGATAAACCTGTTCTTTGGATAGAAGAGAAGAACTCTAACAATGTGGGGCTTCCTTTTTTGCTTGTGTTGGAGTCATGTGGAACAAACATCCTTGGGTTCCAATCATATACTACAAGGAGAACATGATTTGATATGCTTTTCCTGGAAGAGTTGTAGCTTTGGACACATTGCAGAAGGAAATTCAGAAGGATATTGCCAATTGATCTGTTAGGATTTAAAAAAAGTGCTTTTGCCTTTTTTTTTTTTTTGACACTTGGAAGCATTTAGTGAAACACGGCTATTGGTTTATTCTGAAATGAAATACAAAAACATTTCAAGGAAAAGGCTATAGATAACTTCTGTTTCACTAAATCAAATCATGTACAGATACTTTCCCTATTGTACCTCTTAAAAGTGATGCACACTTTGCTGTTCTCAGAATTCAGAAAGTTGTTTCCTTCACTCAGGCCATTCTGTGAAATAATGAGACTGAAAACCTTATTTACAGGTGACCTCTGGTGTTCTTTTCACCTGTTTTTTATTGAAGATATGTCATTTTTTGATAATATTTCATATACCGAATGCAAAACATTACAGAGAATACTGCTTTACTTTTTTTTTTACTGTTTATCACTGCTCTCTAAGGCGATTTGTTTCTTTGGTTTTGTGGCAGGTGGATTCTAGTTTCTGTCCTTTGTTGTAGGTGGTGTTATTTCTTAGGGAAAACTCATACTCCAGAATGCTATATTGTCCATAACAGCACAAGGTGGTTATTAACATCTTCTTGGAAGTTTTGTTCAGATGGCGTTGAGGCTTGCTAGATGAAACGTAGCTCCTGCAGAAGATCAGAAGATGACTCAACCTGGATCATTTTCCCTTTTTTCTTTTCCTGTTGTTCTGGGCCACAGGGACAAGTGCAATGAAAAACAGACATTTTCTCCATTGCCATTAGCAGTAACTGTTCCCTTTACATTGCTTCCTAGTCTTTTTTAAGTTACTGTCTGAGCTTCTCCAGAAATGTTTGGAAGGAAACCTTAGCAATGAGTGACTTTGTTTTTCCCCACGATTGCTGAGAAATCGTGCAGATTTCTGGGGCAATGTCAGATTTCTAAGGTATTCTACACCTTATTTCCCGAGCTTTGTCAGAATCAACAGACACCTAATATACTTCCAGTAGAAGCTGAAAAAATGTAATGTTCCCCTCATCATCATTCTCAGTTGATAGTAAATATGGAACTGCTGAGTACCTTCTTTCCTTGAGGAGGTACATTGCTTCTGTGCTGTAATCTGTGGTTGGCAAATACAGTTCTCTTCCATTTACACTGAACATTGCCTTAGAGATTATTCTGAAGCAAGGACTATATCTGGGTTTTTTTTTGGGGGGGGGATTACTATATTTACTGTACTGATAGGAATTAATGTTAGAAGTTTTCCTGATGTATGACTGCCTCCCTCTATTTTTCAGTAGGATTCTGTGCCATCACATGCTCTTACATGATTTAGGTTGGTTCTGTATCTTGGGTATGATCACTCCGTTTCTGCCATGGAATCTAAGCCCGGTAGTTCAGCCAGTTTAGCTGCCAAAACTCTGTGGCTTAATCCAGGATATTGCTCCCATAGTTAGAAGATTTGGAGGTGCAGGTTTTATACTTGCTGGTATCAATGAGTTCTTTGTTTTACATCCCACTGTTTGGTCACATGAAGTTACTGTTGCCTCAGAAACTGTGACTTTCGGAAAGGAGATACCTAGGTGGGACAAGAAGATTTATACTTCAGCAGTTTTACAATTCAGCATCACTACATACCATGATTTACTGGATACGTATAAAACCATAACACTTGATTGACTTTTAGTGCATGCACTTCCTCTTTCAACTGACTCTTATGAGTCTTATAAAAGACAGCAGCACTACTGTCTCATCATTGATTTAAGAATGGAGTTTTGTTTTTTTTCCTCCTCTCATCATTTAAAATTCCTGTGAAAGGCTTCAAGAAAGTTTTTTTCTCCCTTTAGCAGGATTCCAGCTGAGTGCCTAAGGCTCTGATGGGCTCGCTATTTGATATCCTAGCTAATTGCTTAGTGTTTCATCATTTTATATAATAACAGAAAATAGAACTGGAAAAAGTCTTGAGAAATTTGACACCTTCTTGTGTGGTTATTACTTCTTCCAGATGACTCATTGTCATAATCTCTAGTTTACAAGGTCATAGTCTTCCATTCTTCCCCGGTAAGTATATTATTTTATGCAAAGCACAACAGTTTCTAAAGGATGGCTGAATCGTGCTCCAGATTACTAGATGGCGTGCACCTTACCTAATAGACTATGAAACAGAAAATCCACATCCTCCTGTCCTTCTTTCTGTAAAATGAGTGGCACAAGACAGAGGCACCATGATTATCATCACCAATAGAGTGATACCCAGCTCTGCAATTTGGATTTATATACCTAAACCCCTCAGAGTGGTGGTAAGTATTTAAGCATACTCCCCTCAGCATGTCCCCTCTGTCCTGGAATGTTAATCTGTATCAAACTGTATGCCTTTGCCAGGCTGTTAGGAAAGTTATGCAATGTTAGTTTGAGGATCCTTCTAATTAGAAGGAATCTACATGTGACCCAGCTGTCAGCATTTCAATTTCAACCAAAAAGAGTTATGTTAGACACTCTACAGCTGAACAAAATGGAGATGGGACAGGATGTAGTAAAGGACTTGAGAAGCTGCAATTAACGTTCATCTGATTTATGTATCTTGGCAGTATGTAATTCTAGTGTAATATGGAATTCTGGGTTTACTTTCACTTTTTATTTCTTTTTTTTTAAATATAGGATACTTTCTGTCACATGAAGTTATAAGAGTACAGCCTCTTAAAACGTGCAAGGGCCCCATCAGGATTGGGCTGTCAAGAAAAGCTCGTCCCAAACAGCTTCATCCTTATCTGAAATGACTTACAGGACTCTTTAACCAGTCTTGAAATGGTTGAAAACTTTGCTTGAAAACTGTTGAAATGTTTTTATGTTGAGTTTTTTTTTTTGGTTGATAGTTTGATCTTTGTGGTCTATGGGTTTTTTTAGATATTAATATTGCAGTATTTGCTAGTGATTTATTTAGGAATACTTCTGTGAATATTTGATAGCAAAGGGATTTATAATGAATGTTTACTAGTAGAAGTTTTAATGGAAAGATGAGGCCCTTTTAAAGTTTATGTAATATTAATAAAATCTGACATGTATTTTTCATCTATTAAAATATACGGTTGAAATTTTCGGCCATACTCAAGCATTCTTAGAATCTTCTGTGTGTCTATATACTTTTAAAAGCTCAATTAGTATTTTTAAAGGGATTTGTTACAAGTGTTTAGAGTGGTGTAGAAGAGAATTTCAGGAAGGTAAACTGAGATTACTAAATAGGCAGATTATGTTTTAGGCTTCAGAGGTTGTTTCCTCTGATGGACTTTCAGTTCCATGCTGTGGCCCCATTAGACAAAGAAAACTCTTGGATTTCAGTGCAGAGTTGGGAAGGGGGAGAAGTATAAATGCTACAGAGAGAATGTCTTATTCTCAGGGTACTGATTCCATGGCATGCAACATGGAGGTAAAATACCAGTACATAAATTCTGGAGAGTATATATCTCAAAAAATGGGGAAACTGGGACTGATCTGAAGCGTACAGGTACTGGTTAGGGACTTCTGTTAATGACTGTTAATGACTGTTAATGTTGATACACTGATACTTTCTTATCTAATAAAGAATAGTGACAGTTTCAACTGAATAAGAGCACAGCAAGAAACAAACATGGGTGAAGTCTGAAAAAAAAAAAAAAATCACTGAAGTATCAGGACAAGAGTAACCCAATGACAGATGTGAAGAAAAAAGCTTTAAACCTTCTATGTGATTGCACAAGATTTTTTAGAAAGAGCATCTTGTGCATTGCAGTGGATGAGAATTTCAGTATAACAAACGTTACAGAACAGTGATGGGATGATGATAAACCCCAGTACAAATAATAATACTTGGTTGCAGCTGACGCAAGGAAAGCTGAGCAAACTGAATTGATAGGGAAATACATCTACGGATGAATTATTGTATAGAATCTATAGCAACAGTGCAAAGATTAAGTCAGTACGTAGTTTAATCTGTTTAGCAGCAGCCTTCAGAAAACGTCATATGTAAAAGTAAGTGTATCAGTATGCTTATCTATAGGGGCCTAAACAAGAACAGGAAATTCAGTACACAATGTTGAGAGAAATCAATGAGATGACAAAATCTAAAAAACCTGTTTATGATTTGTTTTATAATTTCTCTTATTCTCATATGAAATAGCAAAAATGTCAGATGAACATTTGTTTCTCGAAACCGCTGGTTCTAAAACAAGGGTTTCTAAACTTATCTGTGGACCACAGGCTGTCCGAAAGGTGTAGTAAATGCTATGCATCTAATCTAAAAAATAATTTTAAACAGTAAAACTCACTTCCATTAAAAATTTGACGATGCAAGCAAAGACAGTTCATGCTAAAGGAAAGCATATTTCTTGTCACAAGACAAGAAATTATCCTTCCTTTATCAGTAGACCTAATCTGTGTAAAAGTTTAAAAAGGCTATGTAAATGGACAACTAGAAAACAAATTCAGTAACAATTCAGAAGTGTCTCCTAAGGCAGGGCTGTAACTCAGCTCCCCTGAGAATGTGCAAATGAGCCTGAGGAGTCCAGTCAGGCAGTTGAACAGAGATGGGGTGGACTAGACTTTGTAGCACCTTCTCCATCCTCAGCAGACATCTCTGTCCCAGACAGGACAACTTGACATTATAGATGAGGGTGACTGTGGAGGAGCTTGTGGACTTGTGGTTGGTAGCTACCCCTAAACGGCAACTGAGCATCACTACTTTGCCTTCCTCCTACTTCATTTTGGCCCTTGTAGGTGTAAGGTCTTGCGATTTTATCAATTGTGAGCAGACAGTAAAGGGATACTGATTTCTCAGTGCTCTATAAGAAGTATCAGCTTAAGTTTCTCTGTATCCCAGCAAGTAGCAACTGATGACAGTCCCTTAGGTAAGCATTCTTTATTGTGTACCTGGCGCAGACCAAGGAGAGCTCTTCTATAGGTGTCTGAATGTCCCCCCTGGAGTTTTGTCCTCACAGCCAGGCAGTTTCTTGAGTGCTGCCCAACATGAACTGGCTTTCAGGGACAACGTCTTACCCATAGCTTCTCTATCATGTATTTGTAATGGCTGATGTTTAGAGTAGGAGGTTTTCGTACAATTTGGGAGTGATATCTTTGTGTTTACAATACATTCTCTGATCTCTTTGGGAAGGCCTCTGTCTGTGTCATTCCCTGCCCTATACCTCTAGAGGGAAAAGATATCTTTACCCCACAGAGCCATTTTCCCATATCCTGCTCCTGCATTGGCCTGCAGTCATTAATAAAATGTGGGAATACAGCGAAAACATTGCCTTTATAATAATTGTGGGGCACCTCTGATGGCCAGGGCTTGGAAATATGTGTACTATTTCTGTCCTACCACAACCGGGCACTCCCAGTGCTCAGAGCATGGTGATACTGGGTGTCAGCCACCTTACAAAATCCACTAACCATAGAACTTTGCAGATGAGCTCAAGGATGACAGCCATAGATGTGTGTCCACCACCAGCTTCCACACCACAGACTGATCAGAGTTTGTGGGGTCAAGGCCTTAAATATCTAGGATAAAGGTGCCTCATAACTCTGATTCTTTGTTATTAGTGTCCAACATGGAGACATGAAAATCACCTTAATCATTCTGAAAGGTTGTCATCAGTAAAGGTTGTGAAGTCATGTATGGAGATGATGTCACTCCACCAAAGGATACTCATAATGAAAGTTCACGTAGCTAATTCTGAAACTAAAGAATACACTGTTGGACCTGCTGGAGCGTGTCTAGAGGAGAGCCACGAGAATGATCCAAGGGCTGGAGCACCTCTTTTATGAGGAGAGGCTGAGAGAGTTTGGGCTGTTCAGCCTGGAGAAGAGAAGGCTCCGGGGAGATCTTATTGCAGCCTTCCAGTACCTAAAGGGGGCCTACAGGAGAGCTGGGGAAGGACTTTACTAGGTGTAGTGAGAGGATGAGGGGGAATGGCTATAAACTGGAAGAGGGCAGGTTTAGACTAAACATTAGGAAGAAGTTTTTCACTTTGAGGGTGGTAAGGCACTGGCACAGGTTGTCCAGGGAAGTTGTTGAGGCCCCATCCCTGGAGGTGTTCAAGGCCAGGCTGGACGTGGCCTTGGGCAACCTGGTCTAGTGGGAGGTGTCCCTGCCCGTGGCAGGGAGGTTTGAACTCCATGATCTTCAAGGTCCTTTCCAACTTAAACCATTCTATGATTCTATGATCCTATGACTATTCCTTGAGATACCTAAGTATTTTTGTTCTGCCTTATACTAAATATTGGGATGCCTGGAAACTCAGATTGTACTAAAATCTGCAGGAATCAATCTCAAGGAAAGATTCCATTAAATTACGTCATCATTGTTTATACAGCAAATAGTACTTCCAGTGACGAACTTTGCTGTCTGGTAAAAAATTAAGATACAAAAAGTCTGATACCAGACAGGAAATATCTTTAAAATATCTGAGTTAGGTGGTAATTGGCTATCCTATATACAATTTTTAGAATTCAGAAACATGCTTATTTTTAAATCAATGAACTCACCTGTTTTTAAAAAGTGTCTCTCTATCTGATGCTTTTATATGAAAAGACTACAGTGCCCTTGTGTGCGGAATACAGAGGTAAACAGGCCACTTTTCCAGAACAAGAGACAAAATCTTAATCCATTTAATTTATACTCAGTGACAAACTTCCTTGTCTTTAACGGTGCAAAGTTTGTGCCAGACTGTTCCAAACTATCCTAGAACATACTGGAAATACAAAATGGCATTCTCCAACTTAAAAAATGCCCAACCACAAAACCCCAGACAGTCAATCGAGTAAAAGAACAGAAACCGGACCATGCAGACAAGTAGAAAGAGAAGTCCAGCTGAGATATTATGTAAACTTTATGCTCCACTGATCCTTCAGCTGGAGATGGCTGCTAATGGCGTGCCCTCACCTGAAATAACAGAGGAAGGGCTGGCACCGGGAATGCCGGGCTGGCCTTCTGCCGGCTTCAGCTTCCCCATCCACCCTCGTCTGGCAAAGCTCCGGAACCTTGTCACACTGGGCAGAAGCCCGTGAGCATTCAGCGTCGTGAATCGGCGATGTAAATTGGCGTTATTCCACTGACTTTTGGAGCTGTGCAGGCATCTGCCAAGCAAAGATCCCGCTGTATGTCTCTGCATATTTTATTGAAGCAAATATGTGTGTATAGATTTTGCGTTTTTTTTTCACTGTAGACACAGTATCTGGTGATATTTTTTGAATTAGCTAAGCTTAGTAATGCTGACTGTAACAGAAATGCAGATGTTAAGTGCCATTATACTTTAATAATTATGCAGAAAAGCTTGAATATAATTTCTGAATCATTTTTTATCAGCTGCTAGAACAATAGATATAGCTATGACTTATTTAATACAAAAGGATTCAATTATAGCCTACTGAAAGCCTTGAATTCTGTTATATGTACCAATACATGCGATTTTTTAATAAATAGTAATTGAATGTATCTTTTTTGTCTGCCTGCCAAATGATGGGCTGCAAAGCTAACGCCGTTCTTCTCAGTGTATTTTGGGTAAATGTGGGCGATTAATAAGTGAACAAATGCAAGATTGTTAAAATCCATCTTAATAATAGCACCTGTATAGTAGAAGTATAGCTGTTGTCTCTTTCAGGGAATTGAATTGAAACAGGTGATGGAGCCCTCTTACTCCTTCGGCTGTTGGAAAACAGTTTCCAAACAAGAACAGATGACAAACGTTTGAGGGGAGGCATCGGAGAAAGGGCTGGAATGACTGTATGTAATAAAAGTTTCTTCATCAAGCAAGATGGTACCAGGGCATTGGATGTGCTCAACTTTTGCCCTTACAATTCTCATCCAGTTCTGATCTTAACGCTCTGCTCCCACCATGTTATTCCCACACACCGCTGGAGAACGTATCTGCCGTTGTCCCCTAGCCAAACCCCTGAGGTCTCATTACCTGCTGTTTTCCTGATGAGCCATCAGTAGAGCATTTGCCGTCAGGCTGTCAGGTAAACTCAAAAAACATTTTAAAAATGCCTGCGAAAATGAAAAGTTAATATTGTTCAAAATTATTTCTGTTAAGTATGATTCAGGTGAAAATGGAAATAAGGACACTGCTTTCAACGCTTGTCTGGGTGACAGACGAAGGGCTGACAGCTGTCTATATGAAATACAGTGATTTAATGTTTACAAGTTATGATTAATTTCATAAGCAAAATTAGTTCATCATGATTTGATAAAGTAACCGAAGTAAACAGTCATCTTATAAAATATATGCTGCCATTTGATATTTGATCTGAGTCAATGCCATGATAGAAGAGAGTAAGTTTTGATAGCTAAAAAGAAGTGTATATTCCATTTTGTTATTTACCATCTTCCCCTCACAAGGCCCCTTGAATTACCAAAATATTTTTAGCCAGGGGTCATATGAAAATTCAATACAAATTATATTCAGTGTATGCACTGAGAAAGATGCCTAGACTAATGCTCTGTTAAAATACTTTCTGTCAAAGCTTAAATATGCAAAAATATGCAAAGCTTACCAAAGAAAGGTGAAAAACAAGTGCATCAGCATGGATATAACTATGTATATGTACATGTATAACCTACCATGTTTTAAAGTACGATCAAAATGTATTCTCATTAACAGTGACATTTTGGAGCCTCTAATGCAACCTGTTGGCAATGATATATTTCACAGTTTTGCATGGTGGTTATGGCTACGCACGGAGAGATGGGAAATGAATTGAAATGACTTGGGAAACCCGGGTCAATACGGTAAGGTGGGCTCTAAGGTGACCACACTGCCTTTGGGACAGAACTTTCTTCATTGATCAGGGAGGAAGCACAGGGAAAGCAAGTGCCAGATTCAGTGTTTCCAACAGACTGCAAGAGCTGAAAAATCTTTTTCATTTATTATTTGTAGCTAAGGGTGAAATAGATAGCTGCTTAAAGTGTTTTCCAGCATTGAAATTCTGTTATTCTAAGGTTTGTATTCCAACAGGATCCAGGACCTCTGGTCACAAGCTCACTGTGTGCTGCAAAATTTTGCAACAGAGATTTGGTTCCTGTCCCAAATATCTTACAATTCATTTTTTCAGTCCATCAATGTACCTTTAATTTATTTATTGCTTATTACTATGACATTTAATGAAGGCAAAATGACCCAAAAGACTCGCCTTTTCAAAGAGAGCAATCTTTGATTTACTTCTACACTGTAGATCAAGGAATCTTTTCAATTCTAAAATAATTTTGTTTATTTGGAGGAGTATGTTGATGGATGCGTGAGTGAAGGGATGGGTTATACATAAGCAGCAGTCAGGGAGCTGACCATGGGAAAGGTCATGTCCTATCGGTTAGTCTAGAGATGGATCTCAACTTTTATTCTCATTCATTCCAAACATTCCCACCCTTTCTGGAGCAGTCTTTTCCTTGAGAAAACGAACAATGTTTGGTGTGCCGTTGGAGCCAGCTCCTTGTGCCCCTTACCCTATGTATCACTCTTCTCTCTGCCTGACTTTCTTCCTTCTCCATAGCTGTTCTTCTCAAGCAACTTGCTGATGTTCTGGCAGCACACTGGAAAGCAGCAAGAGCTGGCCTTTCCTACGATACAGCAAAACTTACCTGTTCGGGCTTGCCAAAGTTCACCTGTTATAGGTTGTGCCTCAGAAGTGCACCATAACTGACCAGTTATGGTGAACTACTGGTCTTGTCCACTGTTTTCACTGTGGGAGAGGTTCCTTGGGAACAGGCAGGTTCGAAATTGTCTCAGTGTGCCTCTCTGACCACGTTTCTGTAAGCCTATGTTAACACCGGCAGTACTGAGTCGCCCAGCTTTGGAATCATTAGTAGGAATGGTTATGAAAACCCAGTAGTGTTCAAAATCTTCAGCTTCCAGGAACCTATGGAGTGTGATGGGCAAGGGAACTTGAACATGGTATTGAGGCAGTGCCATGAGAGTTAACATACAACTCTTCTTTTGCTCTCTATGAAATAAGTATTTGTGGATGGTCCCATGCTTATTTTTTTGTGTATCTTTCTCTTTTACGTGTATATTTTTCATTTGTTTTTTTAAAGACCTTGTCATTAGCAATATATCTGTAAAAAAAGCTTTTTGGATGGGGGAAAGCTGTAGAAAAATGTTTTGACATATTTTCAGAAGAGGATCTTTTTAAAAAGATGATGAAGGCTTGAATTATGCTTGTATACTACACTATACTACTGTTCTTTTATCCCATGTATTTAGTATGTTATTGCTTGAAAATAATTACAGGGTACAAAGAATGGAGGTATGGGAAATAAGTATAGTTAATACTGAAAAAAAAACAAACAAGACTGTTCACAAAACTGAAGACACAGCGTAGGACGTGTTCATCCTTGTGAAAATTCTTCCTTTGCAAGTGCTGCCAAGGTCAAAGTCAGCTTGAATTCTTTAATGCATACTGTAAGTGCTAGCCGTGCAGATTAGATCTGCCCAGAGCTATTCTTATTTGTTCACCCAGCTTTTAAAAATACATGTTTGTGCTCTTCTATTAAAAAAATTTCCGTTAAAAAAATCAGCAGTCCAAAGCTTGTATCAAGTCTTTCATTATACTCATTCTCCACCTCCTTTTCGGTTTGCCCCAGGACTATGTACAAACAAGTTTCCAGCTGCACACTGCTGAATGTGTCTTCACATTCAATAACAAAGGAATAATATATTTCCTGCATTTCCCAGATAAGTTAATGAAATTAGATTTTATAGGGAATAAAAATAGTTCAATGTTAGGACTCATTATGGGAATCTTAATGTTTACTAAAATGCTGAACTAATAATATTGAACATGGAATCGTATTTGTAATTGCTTTTATTTCTAGAATGAATCTTTACCTGCATGAGCTATGTCATTAATGGCACAAAATAATCCAAAGTACAGCAATATTTCATGCAGTACCACTTATCCTATTAAGGCTCCTATTTTTCTGAAGCTTCCAAGGAAAGAGAGAGGGGGAAAAGAGAGAGAAAAAAGTCCTTTTTTGGGTAACTTTTTTTCAATTCTTAGGTCAAACATGATGTTGTTTGGCTATTGCCAGGTCTTCTTAGGGCCAAAGCTTGTAGTATTTTTTTGCATTGAACTATTTTTCTCCAGCAAAGAAAATATTGGAAAAAAATCCAATTCAGCCTGATTCCTAGGTATGGTCCTTAGGGATTCTTTGAGATACTTGTCTATAGGACAGGAAGGTATGTGACAGCATACCTCCTGGGCAGCCAGAAGCAGGAGTAGTAGGAGCCTGTCAGTCTTTGGGACTAATATCTACATACAGTCATTTACAGATTTGGCCTTAACAGTCTTTCCCAAAGAGCTCAGGAGTATCTCTTTGGACACTTTTGGACAATACCAGGGTAGAAATCTGTCAGAAATATTAACAACTTGTTCAGAACTGTCCAAAGGTGTGATATTAGAGATTTTCTATCATCATCAATTATTCTGCTCTTGCTGCATTTCAAGGCGGTGATATTGGGCTGCCCAATTTGATAACAGCTGGTGTTGTTTCATTGGCACGGAGCCATCTGAAAAACCTTACAACATCCCTCTTGATGCCCATGTTGCCATGCAACTCTCTGTCTCCTGGCTTTACTGTTCTGAAGAAAAAATGCGGTTTTTAGAAGTTTAAACTACTATTTTCTTGTGCTTCGTGCTCACTCATTATCATTGCTGTGCTTCCTGCTGCTGATGCTGGGCTGCTAACGGCTTTTCCAGCCGACCCTGCCATAGCCTGTTGACATTGCTGGGCTGTCTATTGTGGTACTGACTTTGTATCCATGGCAAGACGCTGCGTCTGTTGTTGCCATGCTTCTCCCACTCTATACTGTGGCAGTTCTTACTGCGCTCCTGTGAGTTACTGACAATTTGTGTCATGCTGGTGCCTTATAAGAAGGGTGATCTCTCTTAAGACTGCAATGGATTATTTTCTGTTCGGTGACTGAGCCAAACATAAAAAGTAATGCCTGAACTGGAAGGGGTTTTTTTAAAGATTTTCTCTTCGGAGCAGATTTTTTTTTGAAGTTTTTCTAATAGTAATGCAAGGCTGAAAAATATTCTTTGTGGATCAAGAAAACAGTTCAATATCAAACATAACATTCTGTTTCCAGTGTAGATATTTCTAACAAAAGTAAACCATAGAAATACAGCACTACATTTTAAGCACCAGTTACAACACTGGCCGGAAGCATTGCCCTCAGTGAGCAGTCGGGACACTTAAACAACACGTGGGAGGCTTATGTTCAAGTCCTCCCTCAACAAATACAAGTTCTTCACATTCTGCCTGCCTGGTCCATGTTCTAGGTCTCATACTGTGTGGGTGTACCCTTACTTAGTCATTCAACTGCAGATGTTCTACTTTGTGTAATTATTTTAACAGGAGCAGACACCTACTTGTTCCAGTTTATCATAGAATAGTTTGGGTTGGAAGGAACATTTAAAGGTCCTGCACACTGTAATAACTGCTGTTATCTCCACGTGGCCTTGCTGAGCATAATTCCAATTGGTTTTGTACATAAAGAAGTTTTGGTATTCCTGTGTCACTGAGTTCTGAACTCTGCAGAGGGTGCAGTAGGTCTTGGAGCAGGAGCTATGCATTTACCGAGAGAATTTGTTCTCCATCTCAGGCTCAGGTTAGTGTCAGTTCTTGAAAGAGGATTAGTCTCTGAGATGATGACCTTAGTAATGAGTTGTGATTCTTGAAGAACAAATTGACTTCTTACTGACTCTTTCATCACTTCAGTTCCTAGACTGTTGGAAGTATGTGAAACTGAGTACTCAGTCTCAGTTTCACTGAAAACCACTCCACAGAGAAATCAAATCCAAGTGTATCTGCTTAGAAAAGATGTGATTCTGGTGTCATAACAGTACGTTGCTTTTGGGAAAAGCTGGCAATAAATTCTTACCTAACAGGGAGTCTCCAAAACTTTCTCCTTGTTTCACAGAATCACAGAATCTTCAGAGTTGGAAGGGTCCTCTAGAGATCATCTAGTCCAACTCCCCTGCTAAAGCAGGATTGCCCAGAGCACATCACTCAGGACTGCATCCAGGCGGGTCTTGAAAATCTCCAGAGAAGGGGACTTCTCCCCCTCCCTGGGCAGCCTGTGCCACTGCTCTGTCACCCGAACCGTAAAGAAGTTTTTCCGTGTGTTGGAACAGAACTTCCTATGTTCCAACTTGTGCCCATTGCACCTCGTCCTGTCACTGGGAACCACCGAGCAGAGTCTGGCTCCATCCTCCTTCCACCCACCCTTTAGATACTTGTATGCCATAATAAGGTCTCCCCTCAGCCTTCTCTTCTCCAGGCTAAAGAGTCCCAGCTCTCCCAGCCTTTCCTCATAAGGGAGATGCTCCAATCCCTCAGTCATCTTGGTTGTCCTTCGCTGGACTCGCTCCAGCAGTTCCTTGTCCCTGTTGAACTGGGGAGCCCAAAACTGGACACAGTATTCCAGTTGTGGCCTCACCAGTGCCAAGTAGAGGGGGAGAATGACCTCCCTCGACCTACTGGTCACACTCTTCCCTATGCAGCCCAGGATTCCATTGGCCTTTTTTGGCGACAAGGGCACATTGCTGGCTCATGGATAATTTCCTGTCTACCAGGACCCCCAGATCCTTCTCCCAGCAGGTCCACCCCTAACGTATACTGGTGCTTAGCATTCTTCAAGTCTGATAGTTTCAGTCTGATAGTACAAAATTGAAGCCAGGCGGGTGCAGCTCCATGCATCCGAATGTGCTGCTGCATGCTATTGCCTCGTCTGTGTGTGTGTGCAAGTATTTATACTGACCATTTATTTTTGAATTGCCACCAGGCAGGTCCAGCAAGCTTAGATATAACTAAACTGGAAATGGTGTTCTGAGCCATCCTATTTCTGCTAGCTCTCATGATGCCAATATCTTTGTTGCTTTGCAGTCGTACACCCAAAGTGCTCCTCTTGCCAACCCCAGCTGTTGGATATGTCTAGGTCTGACCCACTGTCATGGGCAACACTTGTTCACTGCTCAAACCACAGCTTTCTTCCAGCACCATCTCACCCATCTAAATGGTTAGAGTAAGCTGACTAATGGCCAGTTGGACAAATCCTGTTAGGAAGCATTATTATTCTCTTCCAGTCACAGGAAAAAACTTAGAGTTGAAAGTCAAGTCCTGTTGTCAATGAGTGTTTTGAAGCAGAAATGCAACTCTCCTTTATGGTGACTCTCTATTGAGCTGAGATGTCTAGAGAAGTGAAGGTCGTCTTTATGAACATACTTAATGCAGCAATATTAGGTGATAGACCACACTATTTGGGGTCACATCTCTCTACAAAATTGTACTAGCCGAGTCTATTAGAAGCTTTATCCCTCACACTGCATTCATTTTAATTAATTTAGAAAAATGGCTTCAACTTCTTTTCTCCCATACTTATATTTCCCACTTCACATTATCGTCTTTGTCCACAAGGATGTTACTTTTAATTTCCCTTTTCTTGCAAGATTTTTTACTTTTTTATTCCTTTGCCTGTATCAAATGCTTTCGTACCCATAGTTGAATGCGGTGCTGCATTTGCGTTGGTCTTGTGGAAAGTGCTGAAAGTATCACAATTTGTTTATTATCAGATGGAACATCATGCTTCAGACCATTCTTTTTATTATGAAGACTGGGATTCAATGGATTTGGTTGTCAAGCTCCCTACTGTCAATCTTATCAACCACTAGTAACCTTCTCTGTTGTTTTCTTGATTTAGTAAACCAGCTCTAGGAGAGCTACCAGGTCGCAATCCAGGTGAAAGGGGCAGCAACTCTAGTTTCTGCAGCACTTCCTACCCCCGCAGATGCGTCTATATAAGCACTTCCAGAGTCTAGATCCTTTTGTATCTTCCATAGAAA
Source organism: Charadrius vociferus (assembly GCF_000708025.1). Lineage (NCBI taxonomy): Eukaryota > Metazoa > Chordata > Aves > Charadriiformes > Charadriidae > Charadrius > Charadrius vociferus. The sequence continues at coordinate 5,679,859 of NW_009648369.1, forward strand.
ATGAAGGAGATGGACTGTTTTATTTATTTTCTCATCTATTTGTCATATAGAGCACATACTAATGCTGTTTTTCCTGATTATTTATCTGGGTAGAATCTAAGACACTTCAGCAGAAAAAGTTTGTTTCTATGAAAGACAAGAAATTCATGATGTCCATTTAATGATCCACAAATCATTGACAATGGAGTATGTGTACTGATGTCCTCAGTGTCTCTCGTTGAAGCAGGCTGAGAAAGTCAATGTTCCTGAACCTGTGCTGGCAGCATCAAACACCTTCTAAGGCCCCATTCTGAATTATTATCATCCTTCCTTGGGCAGAAGCCTAAGCAAATATGATTTGAAACCTTATTTTTTATTGATAACCTTTACTGAACGTTATCTCAGGAACCACACCAAGGTACACTTTCAGAAGATGCACTCTAACATGCATTTTTTCCAGCTGCTGAATTCCATGTGTTCCTGTCTGGTTCCTCATATCAGCTCCAGGATTGCTGCCGTGAATAATGGCATTGTATACAAATTATGAGTAATGAGATGATAAGATTATACAATGTAGATCTGCAAATTGTACAAGCAATGTGAAAAAAAGGAAAGGAGGCAAAATGAATACCAGCAAATAAGATTTCAAAAGACTGGCTCTTATTAATCTTTCCTGAAGAGTAAAGCTTAACAGATTTGCACAAACTTCTGTAAAATATGTGCTTTTTGTAAGTGTATGATTTGGACAAAGAGAGCAGTGAAGCATTGTGTTGGTGCTCTCTAATGGGCACACTGCGTTTTCTGAGTGGGGGCAGATGTGAACACTGTGTATGCTGTTTGGAACCTTTTTTGCATAACACTGAAACCCGGTAAAACAGAGGAATAGTCTGCAATTACTCATCTATTCATAGATCTGCAATGTCACAGAGTCAGGCACATGAACCCACCTATTTATAATAAGAAAATATCAGTATTTAGCAGATGAAGGTAGCTCGTATCATCTAGCAGTTTATCTTACCGAAATTAAGTTTCACCTGGGATGTAGCACTTTTCAGCTCTAATAAAGTATTATTGAATTTAAGATGAAAGGGTTTTGGTTTTTTTTTTCCAATTTTATATAGATTCATGGGTGGCTTATATTTTATTTTACAGCAGGTTAAAAAGTCTGATTTTCTTTTAAGTTATAATACTCTAATACAATATACTTGGTAAGAATAAATTCGAGAACCTGAAATTGTTGTGAGGGGAGATGAGGATATACAAACAAAAAAATGCTATGATAAAGAATATTATCAGTACAGTCAATATAAATCATTATTTTCTCTGCAGATCCACCATTCTGCACCTTCAATTTCTCTGCTGGTTTTAAACACACCGCAATTTCAACACATTTCCTGTAAAAAGACTTTGAAATCCTACACTGTCTCTATTTGGCATAGGCAATTTAATTCTAATTTTAAAGTTGTTGGTTTTTTTTTTCTCTCTAAAATTAACAAAATAAAACAATCAGAATAGTTTTGTCAGCACAGGAATCTGCCTTATCAAAATGTGAATTTACTGAATTCCTTGGCATTGTTCAACTTCTCTGTAACCATCTAAACATTTTTTAAGTGCTATTTCTTGATTAACCAACTGATTTGGCTATTCACTCCCAATTGTGATTGATGCTATTGATTGGCTTCTTAAAGGGTCTGATTCAAAGCCTCTTGAAGTCAGTAGGACATCAATCATTTAGTCTGTGTACTTTGGATCAGGCCCGATGTGTAATCAGAATAACTGATGTTTTCTTCTAGGCTCCTCTTCACTGCCACTGATTTTGTAACAGAGTGAAACCAGCATTAGCTGGGATTAAACTGTAAAATCTTAGTTATTCTTGTAATTAAAGCATAAAGAACATCTAATGAAAACATGACGAAAGTTATTAATGATAACTCCTACATAAATAACAGTAACATAAAATCCTCTAATACCTTGAGGGGAAAATTATTTTGGGGTACTATGATTTTGGTTTTGACTGAGAAAATGAAACTAATTAGAAATGATGAAGATCACAGGAAACAATATTTGTAAACCAAACAAAGTCTAATTGTGGTTTGAATGAAATAATCTGAATCTCTCTTAAAAGAAACATATTTTAACTTGAAGCTCCCAATTTAGCATGATCTGTAACAAAAATCCCATTATAATATGTAAACATTAAAATTACATTTGTGTTTTTACTCTAAAATTTAGCAAATAGGTTTGTTAGGCAAGTAGGAAATAGATTTCCAGTAGCCAAAATACTGTGTTAAGTAAGTTTTTCTTATTAAATTACTTTTCTGCTGGACAGTCATTAATACTTTTTCACTAAAATTTGTAACGATCACCCAAAAGGTAATTGCCCCTCTACTCCACTCTTGTGAGACCCCACCTGGAGTACTGCATCCGGCTCTGGAGTCCCCAACATAGGAAGGACATGGACCTGTTGGAGTGTGTCCAGAGGAGGGCCACGAGGATGATCCGAGGGCTGGAGCATCTCTCCTATGAGGAGAGGCTGAGAGAGCTGGGGCTGTTCAGCCTGGAGAAGAGAAGGCTCCGGGGAGATCTTATTGCGGCCTTCCAGTACCTAAAGGGGGCCTACAGGAGAGCTGGGGAAGGACTTTTTACTAGGGCATGTAGTGACAGGACGAGGGGGAATGGGTATAAACTGGAAGAGGGCAGGTTTAGATTAAACGTTAGGAAGAAGTTTTTCACTTTGAGGGTGGTAAGGCACTGGAACACATTGCCCAGAGAGGTTGTTGAGGCCCCATCCCTGGAGGTGTTCAAGGCCAGGCTGGACGTGGCCTTGGGCAGCCTGGTCTAGTGGGAGGTGTCCCTGCCCATGGCAGGGGGGTTGGAACTCCATGATCTTCAAGGTCCTTTCCAGCCTAAACCATTCTATGATTCTATGAATCGTGTGAGGACTGAATATCGTTCATTGGATATTTCTGTACATTTTAAATCAAGGGTTTTTTTTCTTTTACTTCTGTAAAACTAATTTGAAAGAGAACTTACTGGCTCTGTCAGATCAGTCTTCCTCCGAGACAACCTTTTAGATGTTGCGTCTACTGCAGACGTACATGTGCACTCAGATAGACAACCTGTGCAGTTCCCAGCAGTGTTGCAGTGTTGTGAATTCGCACTGATGTGGGGAAATACCAGCATCCCTGAAGAGCAGCTGGCTGTGAACTACGGCGGGTGGCACCACACAGCAGTTTGAGACAGCACGTAATCACATTGTAGCCTGCAGAAGCTCCAGTTGAGTTGGGCAAAATTTTCCCAGTGCCACATTGGTGTTTGGCCAGGGCACTGCGGCAAAAACCGTACTTTTAAAGAGGTAGTGCTTGAGCATTAAGGAATTAATGAATGAACATTAAGGAACAGAAGACCATTAAGGGATAGAAGTGCGCTGACTTAATATTTCAGCCGAAAAGTAAAACCTCTGAATGCAAAGGGCAGCACTGGGTAACAAGGAGGGGCCTCAACTCAGGTTCAAAATAATAGTAAATTGTTATTTATTATAAACAGCTAGCTGTTTTTAAGTTTTTCTTAAAAGTTCAAGTTTAACCCTCGGGGACAGTCACAGATTGAATTTATGCTGCTAACTCAAGCCGATGTATCGTCACTGCTTCAGCCCAAGAGCAATAGCTGGTGTTTCACTTTTGTTGGTGTTTATCCTAGGTGTAGTGTCTGAGCTGGTCTGGCATTATGGCACCATCTGGGCAGCCGGGGAGGCCCCGACTTACCTTTCTGTGGCTGCTGCCCTCAGGAGAAGCTCCCTAGGCAAAGGTGAGGTTGCTCTTTCTTAGGGAGACATTGAGCGTTGGTGGAAGGGAGAAACTTAGAATCATAGAATCATACAATAGTCTAGGTTGGAAGGGACCTTTAAGATCATTGGGTCCAACCATCAACCTAACACTGCCAAAACCACCACTAAACCATGTCCCTCAGCACCACATCTACCTGTCTTTTAAATACCTCCAGGGATGACGACTCCACCGCTTCCCTGGGCAGCCTGTTCCAATGCTTGACAACCCTTTTGGTGAAGTAATTTTTCCTAATATCCAATCTAAATTTACCCTGGCGTTACTTGAGGCCATTTCCTCTTGTCCTATCACTTATAACAGTGAGAAGAGACTGACCCCCACCTCTCTACCACCTCCTCTCAGGTAGTTGTAGAGAGCACTAAAGTCTCCCTCAGCCTCCTTTTCATCAGGCTAAACAACCCCAGTTCCCTCAGCTGCTAAGACTTGCACTGTAGACCCCTCACCAGCTTTGTTTGCCTTCTCTGGACACACTCCAGCACTTCTGGAGCTGAGGGAGGGAGAGGCAGAGACCACACTGGTGGCGATTCTGCTGCAGGAGGAGAAACTGTGAGATTTCTTAGAGGAGCTGGCATATGATCAGGCTTCAAGGTGATGGCAAGGAGACTTTCACAGGACTGCACAGAGCTTTTTCATGCCAAATAAATTGAAAACAAGGATAGGAAGGACAGGGAGAACAGGAGAAAAGTTTGTTTTTATTTCGGTTGGTCTCACTGAGCAGAGCCATGTCCTGCACCTGAAAAGTGAATTTGTGTTAGTTTTCATTCAGCTCAAACAGCATCTGCGATTCAGAGCTCCCTCATGTCTTTGGTGATCGCCTTAAGGAAAACATGAGGCTATTCTTCAAGTCTGGCTGACCTGAAGCTCACAAATCAGCTTATTCAGACTTCCCCTTTTGCTGTAAGTGCTGTGAAAATGCTAACCAAACCAGTCAACTGCTGGGAGCTGCCTGACTGAACTTGCTTGAATTCCTGAAATCTCACTGGGACACTGGGTGCTGCTGAATCCATTCTCCCTCTGTAAACCATAGCGGAAGAAATTCAAGGCAGATAGGTAAAAGTGTACAACTTAGAGTTACAGAGTACCATCACATTCTTTTGTAAAAACTGGGTTTTGGGCTTCCAGAGGCCCTGGTCAAATGTTAAAACTCCCCCCAAAAGAGAGTTATTTAATCTTTCTTTCAGAGAAACTCTATTTCTAATTTCCTATCAAATGTTATATCAGAATAGACCCAAACCATTTATGATGCTGAGCAAAACCACCTAGAGCTGGTGAGAAAAAGCCAACAACAAGGACACCTCTTAGATTTTGATCCTCTTATCCTCTTTTTTTGTCTCAGAGATCTCACGTGGGTTTACAGGGCACCTTTGCCCTTTTTATTCTGCAGCCTGGGAGGAGGTGCTCACAATTTCCTTCTGGAAGCAAGTGTACGGGAAATATTTTATCTACAAGAAGATAGTCAGCAGGGCTGAAGGAGGAAAGGTACATCTTGGGACTGCTGATGTGATATGTTGACAGGATCCCAGAGACCAACTCTTACTTCCCCCCAGCTCCATAAATGTACATCTGAATGTGGTGACGCATACCTTTACATATATACACTTACATAAATACAGAGCTCAGATAAACAGAACATTTCAGTTTGTTGTTTTGCCTTAGATTTAAACCAACTTTTCCTGTCTCACTGAACAGTACCTTAAGAGTGAGAGTTTCCCAGCCCCTGAGGAGGCCATTTTTACAGAGCTCACTGGGCCAGAAAGAAAAGGTTTAGAAGGATTTTCTTTTTTAATAATTTGGCCAGTAGGCACTCAGCTGAAAGGGACTCATTGGTGGTTTTGGGTCTAGTTTCTCTTCCTAGAATTATTTTTATGTTTAATAAGAAATTGCACAAATAGTTTTGTGGAAGTGGAGCATGACACAACTCTCTGCTCCCAAGTGAATCCCCTAATCATAATTTTACTTATTGACACTGTGGTCTAAAGAAATTTGAGCTAGTTTCTCATGGCAAGACTGTTTCAGTGGGGAGGAGTAGGATATCATTCCTCCACCCTCGTTCTACCTTCAAGAATAGCTACCTATTGTGCTTAGGAGATGGAGATTTGACCTTGTAAGGCTTAAAAACAGAATTCATCCCACTTTACACAGAAATGGCAGGGTAAAAGCTGGATAGTGCTGTCACAAATGTGTCCTGCAGGGTGTTGGCTTCTGTCAGCATCTGATATGGTCTGAGAAATTTTGCAGATCAAATCCCAGAGGCACCTGAGGGAGATGTTTGTTCATTCTGGGACCTTGGGCCTGAGCTGATATCTGCTTAGTCACAGTAAGGTGGCTTGACATGCACAGAGGTACTTTTTTAGCGCTTTAAGCTAAAAAAAAAAAGCAGCTAAACAGCTCGGGAGATGATGTTTAGCCTGCTGCTTAAAGAGCATTTTGAAACCTGCTTTCTGCCCCATATATCTTACACAAGTAAGGTGCTACTTACATTAAGCGTGGCAGAGAGTTTTGCGGTCACTGAAAAGTTAGATGTATCTGAAGAAAAATAGTGCATTCTCCTGGTCTATTGGAAAGGAAAATTAAAATGTATGTGTCTACTCTTACAGAAAGAATTATAAAATTAAGCTGATTGTTCTGATTCATTCTCACATACTGAGAGGTAGCACGTTTCCCATGTTGCTCATTTCTTCAAGGATAAACAGCATCTATAATAAACAGACTGTGAATAAATGAAACAGTCCTTGTCAAGTTTAAGTCAAGATAAAGCAAATGTCCAGCACAGGTATATGTAATACCTCTACCTTGTAAATGAATTTCACTGTTTTTTTAAAATTTACTTTGTTATAGCTGCTACCAATGGTTTCCCTAAGAGAAGATATGACCAGTTTCAGCAGACCCCCAAGAAAATTGCTAAAACTAGGCCGATCACCCCCAAGGGCTGAAGGTGTTAACATTTTAAACAACAAACCTATTAAAATGCAGACTCTTTCATCACTAGGCATGGCTTATCATACGAAGAAACTGTTTCATGTGAAACTGGATAAGAAGGATGATGAAAACTGAGGCAACTACAATAAATACAATAAAGAAGAAGAAAAAATGTGTGTGTTTTCTGATATTACTGGTCATATAAATGTTGTTCTTCTTGTATTTATGTATGTAGAAATGTTATGCCAAATATTTTACAGAGCATGGATGACATTTCTGTAATTTATACTGAGGCCTAAGGCAAACCATTCCACCAGCATCAGTTAAAATCAATACAATCTACAGCAACTGTCTGCAATGCAGAGGATACAGGAGCAGGCATTTAAAGACAGTCAGAATGTGAAGAAGCTGGCAATGAAGAAAATTATACAGTGATCCCTGAATGCAGATTTTTAAAAAAAAAAGAAAAAAAAAAAAGTAAAACCCATGCAGGCCAAAGCTGCCCGCAGACAGTAAGCATTTTTTAACTTGTAGCAGATAGCAATGACCTAAGTGTCATTCCAGGAACAACAGTGACATAAGAATGAGCTGCTATTAGACAAGCTTTGGACAGTAACAAGTACTTCTACATGAAGTCATCAAGTTATCTTGTTTCTCCTCTGGTTAATGTATTAAGGGGCTATTTAAAATGAAGATCCCACTCTACCAGTCATAATAGAGTTTTATTTTATCTGTTTCACATTCTTGCTAGGGAGAATTAAAAATTAAACACGTACTGAACTCACATTTGTCTCAGGGCCCATCACTGCAGTGAGGAATACCTTCCCCTGTGAACTGAAATCCAACAATTTAGCATCGTACATCATGTTGATATAAGACAGACTCTTTTGCCTAGAGGACACTCTAATGATACACTCTCTGCAGTTAAAGTTGCAAATGATTTCCGTTTCAGCCTGGTTTTTAAGCTTGCCAATTTAAATGGCCAAACTGAAATTGATCTTGCCGATATATTTGTTTGTTCTAGAAAATTAAAAGCTTGGTGAGAAGCTGATAAGCAAATTGCATTAGTGAGATATGACAGTTTTAATAAACTTCCTTTGGTAAACTTCTGACTTCCTATTTTTAATGAACATTATGTCTCAAAAGCTTCTGGGCTATAGTGGCACTAAACATAGTTAATTTTTATTGATCTCAGAATTCAATGTGAAACCTCTGCATACTTTAAGATTGTAAAGTGGTTAGTATTTAAATCATCCTAAATGCATTTGGAGAACATAAACGAATTTTATGATGTATGGAATTTAAGTTACACTTTTTTTATGGAATCTGCAGAATTCTGACATGAAAGAAGAGAGGCTGAACTAATGTACTTCTCATATAGTCCCAGCACTTGTTAATGTTGTTATTAAGTATCCATGTCATGTGTAGGAATTCACAAATATTAAATTCCCAGGAACTCCTTCACAGAGATGGAGCTGTGGCCCAAGGAAGGTTCCAGGTAACACCATGGTAAGGAAAATCAGATGTAGGCTGCACTGGAGTGGTAGGGTTGCCTACAGGTGATAGAACTCGGATAAAGCAGTCTTACTCATCATCATTCAGATGATGTCACTACTGACAAGCCTGAAAGGAAAAGCAATTAAAAATCAGGCCAATACCTTGGTCTACCACTCCTGACATACTTATGAGCTATGACTGGTAGCTCCCACCTCTTCCCAGCAAAGTTTTTATATTCTTATATATTTTTGAGACTTCCATTCATGACTTATAGGCTGGAGACCTCCAGATGAAGGTAGGAACTACTAAGATTCAGAATGATTCTGGTATGATTAAGGTATATAATTTTTTTCATTATCTCAAAACTAGTCAGAAATCTCACTATTCGGGCCAGGCAAACAGCATCTTCATATCTGTCTAAACATCTAATCCCAGATCCCTTGTTACTGTATGCTTTCACTGCAGATTTGCTGGGATCTCTCACACTTTGTGTAGGTTATAAGATCAGACATGAATTAGACTGACTTCCTTCTCTTAAACTATTGCCATTCTTACAGATTTTGATTACTCCCCAAAATAATAAGAGACGAAGACCAACATGCAGTAGCAAAACTTTGCTTAGTGCAGAAAGTTTAACTGAATATTTCTAATCTTTCCAGGAGTTAGGATATTTAGACGGAGTTTGATTCTGACTTCAAATTCAAACCAAAAACAAACGCAAATGTCTTTATGGAAATATAGGGCAGTTCAGACCTATCTATTCGATAGGCATAGACAAGCATACAGAAATCCTTCTGCCCATATGTTGATTGAAAATTAAAAGTCGAAAAGGAAATTACTCCCATTTTACTAAGTGGTTGTTTCTGCAAATTCAGAGATTCAGTAAGCCTACCCTGTAAAACTTCAGACTGATATTGTAATTAATATTCTGATTGAGGTGGGCATTTTGGAGCTATAACTTTCAGCTACAGGTATGGGAAGTGCTACCATGTACGAAAGCAATAATAGTGTAGTAATGTGACGATGCTGAAGATCAGAAGTTATTTGGCATTCTGTATAAATTCAGTGACATATTTCAGACACGCATTATGTTATTTAACTGTTAGACTTGAAATGCCTGGCACTGCACTTCAAGACTGCTGCAAGTAATACCACAAGCAGTCATCTCCAGTTTGTCTGTGCTTAATAAGTAATCCAGAAGGCCCTTTTAAAAAGATATTTTAAGCCCATTTTAAATCAATAGACCGAACGGCTGCTAGGATCATTACTGACTTCATTGGGCTCAGCCTTTGTGTACTACTTTTGTGATGCCAAAAAGATAAGTGGCATGACATTACTGCTATTTTGTACTGGTCTGAAAGCTGAATCAGGGCAGGAGTGCCTCACTTTCCTCAGCTGACTGCAGGAAAACTTGTTAATTTTGTTAATATAACTGAAATACTTTTGTAAATGCAAAAATTTTGTATAAACAATAACTGCTGTTCCTTTACTTTTGTTTGGAGTAGTTCTCCAGGTAAATCTAAAAGTACTCTGAGGGAGATAGGTGCACCTTTCGCATAGCGGCAGACTGCTGGATCCACAAGGGAGTTATTACTCCCCTATTGCCCGGCTGGACATGCAGGATTTTTTATTCAGTTCTCCAGAGAGCTACACATTTCACTGCCTGATTAAAAAAGAAGCTGTTAGCATGTGACAAATTCCAACTAGGTGTAAGTCACCAGAGTGTCACCAGGTTTGAGCAGTTAGAGGCATAAATTGTACAGAAGGAGAAGGCAGCAATAGCAAAGGGACCCCAAACCACCGCCACATCTAGTGTTTAACACTGACACGGCATGGTTTTAGTGTCAGGAGCAGAGAACAAACTCCATCCATTAAAGAAGTTTATCTTCTCCCTGTTGGCTTTGATGTGAGTGTGACAGTGGACAGCTTAGAGGACAGTGTGTGATGGAGTGTTGCGGGTTCCCTCCTCTGTGGGAGGGCAGTCCTCAAGGTCATCATGAAAACTGGACATACAGGCTTCACTCCAAGTGAACTAAAGCCAGAAGTATAACTTGCATCAACATCAGTGATCTTTCATAAGATCACAGAACGGTTTGGTTTGAAAAGGACCTCTAGTCCAATGCCCCCACCTTGGGCAGGGGCATCTTTCAGTAGACCAGGTTCTCAAAGCCCGGTCCGACCTGACCTTGAACACTTCCAGGGATGGGGCATCTAGAACTTCTCTGGGCAACCTGTTCCAGTGTCTCTCCACCCTCATTATAAAAAAATTCTGCCTTATATCCAATCTAAAGCTCCCCATTTTCAGTCTAAAACCATTACCTCTTGTCCTTTCTCTTTCTGTCTTTCTTATAAGCCCCCTTTTCATATTGAAAGGCCACAGTAAGGTCTCCCCGAAGGCTTCTCTTCTCCATGCTGAACCACCCCAACTCTCTCAGCCTTTCTTCACAGGAGAGTTGTTCCATCCTCTGGACCTGCTCTTACAGGGATTATCTTGAGTTGAGGTTGTTCTGTGGGCCGGAGCATAATACTTCATATACAAGAACACGGCAAAGATAGTAGTTTCCCATCACGAAGAAACATATCTTCCTTCTCATACAAGAAGTTACAATTTCTTTTTTGCCCAGAGAGGTTGTTGAGGCCCCATCCCTGGAGGTGTTCAAGGCCAGGCTGGATGTGGCCTTGGGCAACCTGGTCTAGTGGGATGTGTCCCTGTCTGTGGCAGGGGGGTTGGAACTCGATGATCTTTAAGGTCCTTTCCAACCTAAACCTTTCTATGATTCTATGATTCTATGAACTTGTGAGGAGAGTTGAGAAAAAACTGGTCACTCTCCTCCTTGCTGTGACAGCAAGGAAAGATCTTGAATTCCTCCGCTGCTCCCCTTCTTTATGAAACATGGCTCATAAAGATATAATGATAATTTTTTCAATCTCATAGTGATACGTATCACAGATAGATTCAATTTTTTAGCTGACCCAGTCAACTTCTTGAAAGAGTTTAGAATCATTAAACTTCGTTTTATGATGACTGGAAATGCTATCTTGCCACTGGGGACCTGCTTAGATGTTGGCACAGTAAATATCAAGGTATGCATTCATTCTGACATTAAATTTAAGTTGGCTCAGAAGGATTAATTGCTCTCGGGTGTTCTCAGTTCTTCCACATTAGGGAAGCTTTAGTTCCAAACTGCAACTTCATCCATTAAACTCTCTGGTCTGAGTTCAATCATGTCATCATTCTCCACTGGGTTTTATAAGTGCCTTTACAACAGACAGTGGTGTTTGGGATAGAACCAACACAGAGGTTTTTTTGCCTCAGGACAATTTGTCTTTCTATTGACATATGTATAAATGATATATATATATTTTGAGCACACAGCAAAATGTTCTAGCTGCTAGACATCATCCAACAGTCCCAAGGGACACTTACACTGTGCATTTCCCTGGGTTCAAGTAGGATGATATAACTTGTCATGCACTTGCGCAGATAGCATCCCAAGCTTGTAAAATGATTCCCCTTTATAGGCAGGGTGTTGAAACCGTAACTGGATACAGCTGGAATCAATGCTGGGCTTCTGTTTTATTTCATTATGGCTTCTAATAGCTGATTGATACTAATCTGTTTGACTTGTACTAGAGCAGGGGAGGAAAAGAGTTCATGCTGCCACACCAGTATCAGTGGCAACAAGTGGCAATAGGGATGAGTCCTCTTTGCCTCTCAGGAGAGACCTGCTAGCTGGGTTTCTCCTTTTTCTCTCTTCGGCAGCTGAAACTTGTTTGACTTTCCACCACTAGAACAAAGACATGTTTGCAGAACAAACTCTGTTGGGAAGGACTACTGGTGCTGCTTCTCTGCTGAAACCACTGTGATTTAAAATTAAACTAATTGCATTTTAAAGGAGCAGAAAAAAAAAAAAAGAAAAACTAGTCTCAGCTGGGAAATTAGGAGCTCACTTGAGAAATATATCCTAATATGGGCTCAGAGCCAAATCACACTCTGTGTTATGAGTGCTATGATATTGCTGCTTACACGCAGTCTTTTTGGTCCAGGCTCTTCTGCACAGTGTCACATTCTTGACTTCAAGAATGAGCAGAGCCTGAGCTGTGTGAGAAGGTCCTATTTCTAGGATGAGGTGGCAAATGAGCTTATCTTGCATGAGTGCTCCAAATACAATGATGTTATTATAAAAAAAAGACAGACTGCACCTTTTTCTTTGGATTTTGTCTGCTGAAGTGGCCATACATGCACTTTTTGAGACCCTAGGTGTTGACGACATGTGTTAAATATGCTCTAAACAAGACATAATCACGTCTGCTGCACTGTGGGTACATCAAATTCTGAATCACCCCTGGGTGGGAAACAGGACTTGCTCAGAGCACTGTGGTTCTGGATATGTGCAGAAGAACTGTAAATAACTCTAACAAAAAAGGGAGATGTCTACTATTTTTGTCTCTATGTTTGGGATAGGCTGCAGCTGACATAGTTTGATAAAACATTTCAATTAAATACAATTTATTTTGAATGTAAAATATGTTAGAAATATTACTTCCCCATTGAATTTTCTAGGCCTAAAAACTATTTCTGTCTCTGGAATAAGCAGTCCAATAGTGATATCATATAGTTCTTATTTGTACAAATAGTCCAGTGATTTTTATGTCCTTGCAGGTTATTTGTCACAATTATCTGCTAATTTGTGGTAACTTTTTTCTTTTGTTTTGAATTGTGCCTCTTGCTTAGTTAGTCAGCAGAGTTTCTATTGTGGCACCAAGACTGACTCAGAGGGTTTGCTCATCCTGTTCAGAAACAGTGAGGCCGTTCAAGAACAGAGATAAACAGATTCTGATCTTTCATTTATTTATTTCAACAACAAACTTGCCGATTAGGATATCAAACAGCCTCATAAATCCAAATTCATCCTACGTTATTTAGGCATTAAATCAGGAATGGGTCTCCAGAGGACAATTCAAACTGTAGTTGAGTTGATTTGTTTCCACTGATGTCCATCTTTCCCTGTTGACTTGAGAAGATATGCAAGGCTATCAAACTCCTGACTAAAACAATTCCAGTACCTACAGCCAGCTGAGGTGGATATAGCATCTAACTCGTACATGTTGTCAGTTATTTGGATTTCTTAGACAATGGCAGTGTGCTACAAAACACAGTGGGCACATATATAGATTCATTGCTTATGTCAAATAGTAGACAAGCTCTCAGGAAGAAGATTTGTAGGGTTTAGTTGAAAACTTTGTAAGTGATGAGGCGATATTTATATGAATTAGGGTTTGGCAAGCTTTGCCATAGATGAAACTTTATTGCTAGGGTTTGAATGAAGAGCCTGTCTCACTGCCACTTGTCATTATTCCCAGGAATAGAGCACAGCATGGGAGAAGTCAGGGGCAGAAGGGGCAACAAGAAAATAAAAACTGTAAGGCTTCTGCCATTAGCTAGACAGCAAAATGGGTCAGAGAGACAAGAGCAAGAGAGGTTCTGTAAAGAACGGCAGCGGATACAATGGGATGTTAAATGAAGTTGAAGTTGTTAGAGACAAGGATTACAGCAAATAGGTCAAAGGATTATTTTTAAGGATGAGAAATTTCTGAATGCTGAGCTGGAAAGTGATTCACGCTCTAACCATGAAATTTGTGTCTTCACATTATGCGCTTTCACTAAGTTGCAACAATTAAGCCCTCTCATTTTGCATGATCCCCTTGATATCCATACAGAAACTTTTATCATGAATTTGGTACCAAACAAGATATCATGGATATTAAAGGAATTACTTCAAAAGCAGATGCTTGACTAGAACATTATTAATTTTTTGAGAAATTAGTAAGGTTTTAGTTCTGAATGCTCTGGTTTCAGACACACAAACCTGCTTTTATTTCTCAAATAATGTTCTGGAAGGGTAACTTAAAATTGAGACAGAAAAACATCCAAATGATCACCAAGGAAAAGGTAACATGGCAATTCTGTCTTCCTAGAAAAGCTCTGGTGCCTCAGGTGACAAAAAGAAGCAGAATGTCCAGTTAGTGAATGTACAGAGCAGCATTTCCTGGCTGGACAGGATTCAAAATTAAATTTCCTTAAAAGGTCACCAGAAGTAGGTGGGGGTATAACTAATACACCTCTTCCTGAAGGAAGAAGCCCTTACTTTTGCTTTTGTCCTTGGAGGTGAAAGAAAGTGGCAAGTCCATCTTCTTGTGTTTGTGAATAAATGAAGTTCAAATGCTTGAAACAAAAGGAAAATTCCTAAGCATGGACTGCTGTCTTTTTCAGGTTACATTAGCTGTATTCATGCCTTCATTTTCTTGTGCTGTACTCTTGGGACCACAGGAAAACTGCAAAGCAATGAGCGAACATTAATCTGACAAAAAGGTGGAAAGCATATCTGTCATAACCTGTTTTTTTTTTTTTTAAGTAAATAATTTGTGAAGAGGGTGCAAAGTTCTAGGTAGATAAATATTTTTTTCTTTTGAAGCTAAGAACAACATGTTTCTATGTAATTACATGTAAAGAGCAAAAAATACCAATTAATCTGAAAGAAAGGACACACCATGCTAATGTCCAGTGTAATGTAGTCAGGTGGGCATTGAATGAGGTCCTTAAGGGACAGACACATAAAACCAGTACAGAATAGAACTCCCACTAATTTCTCTGACATGCATTTCCATCCAATAAATGAATCCTAGAACATAAGAAAAGACATGTCAAATATCAGTGAGTCAGGCGAAAGTCGTAACAAGGTTAATGTGTGTGTAGGTGGCAGAAGTCTTCTGGCCGTTTCCTCTCCTGGTTTCTGTTCAAATTGGTTTCTGTTCTGTTCTGTTTCCCCTTCAGAGTTTTGGTGGAGACTTGTTCTCAAGAAAAGTAATATTGACTGTTGAAGAACACCCATTGGCACGGAGAAGTCATCCACTGGGATTTTATTTTCACCGTCAACAGAGATCCTGAGAAAGATTGGGACACAGAAGTTACATCTTTGCAAACAAACCAGTGCCCTGGATCTGGGCATTGGTGTTGGGAAAGTATTGTCTGTATGGACTAATAACCATTGCATGGTAATTGTTCATCCAATTCAGTCAATCAAATGCACAGAAAAGACACATACTGATGCTGTTAGGATGAAAACTGAGCCCAAAATAAATCCATATTATCCCATTTGATTTAGCTATACATTTAATTTGTATAGTGAGGCACCACAGTTGCACAAAAAGTTGGTCAAATAATTATTCAGTTGTCTCTCTACTATAATCAATTGCATTTTAGAAACCTAAAGATGGAAAATAAAAATTCTTGATTGAAGTTCTTCTGCAAACATTTCTAACAATGTAACAGGTACTGGAATTCTGAAACTGCTGTCCGATTGCAAGCAACTTCCCTTTTGTACTGCTGGAAATCTCTGCCACAAAGATGTAGGAAAAATCTGTTCATTATTTGTCTGTCTCAAGCAGAAAGTATACAATGTTCTCCATTTTGCTGTGAATATATGTAAGATGTAGACTCCAAGTACAAAACTTTTGTTCCCATGATACATTTTAAACCTTCATTAACAAGGGAAATATCTCGGGATATTTCCTGAGCGCAAGAGCGCTATGTTCCCAATTAGATTACTATCCTCCATGGACAACAAACATACTACATGGGTGAAGGGAATGAGAAACTTTATCCTCCCCTGATATACATATTCCCCATACTTATATGTGTGTTTTCATAGTACCATTAATTTCCTCTTAAAAGCTTTTCATGTTGCTTATTGGTCTCAGTGGAAAATAGTCTTGTAAAATCTAAGCCTTTCAAAAAAAGAGTCCTGTTCTGAACTGTGATTAAATCAAGGTTATTTTCAGTCTTGGGTATGAGGAAAAAAGAAAGAGTGTGCCAAAATCCTCTTTCATGAACGTGTAACATCAGTTGATTTAAGGGAATCTAAGTGGATTTTTTCACACCTCCAAAAAGTGTTCCAAAAATCAAAATGTAAGTGATGGATAGGTTTTTATGTTGTGACCTGTGCAATTCAAATTTTTAATTGTGAAAATTGTCCTAGTGAAAGGATTGGGAATGACCACACACTGGCAAAGTGTTTCAGTTCCAGTAAACAAGTATTTCCTGGAAAAAAAAACCCCAAACCTCTAAAAACTGCTTTGTGATTCAGTGTATCTTAAAACACAAGAATAACGATGTAATTTACCTACACACTTTAATATATATTTTTTCCATGATGTGAGTCCATGTCATCGCACTAATCTCTTCTAGCATTTGAAGATCAAAAGCGAATTAGGCTTTGGTGAGCTTTTGGTGAAATCAGTTAAATGAGAGCAGGCTTTAATTTGATCCTTTATATCTGCTGAAATTTAATGTTTCACACAAAAATAAAATGTTACGTTGGAAATTTCTCTTTTAACAATGGAACTAACTGTCTTAGTGTATGAGAAAGAATTCACTCAAGCAGTTTGTAGGAATTAATAAGCCTGGCTTTCGCTAACTCCACGGCAACCCAGAAATCACTTTCTAGATGTCAAGGAACTAACACTAGTGCCTAACCAGTGAGAGTTGAAAAGAAAACCTTGGTGGTCCTCTAAAAAGAGAAAATAGAAGAAAAAAGTAGCAGAGCTGTGTGGGTAAACATTGTTATTCCATGTTTTGCAGAGGTAAATGAGGAGCTGGGACCACAGCCTCTGTCCTTAGGAGTTTGCAGGCTGGTAGGAGTGAATTGGGGAAAGACTGATTCAAATAAATAAGTGATGTGGAAACATTCTGGTTATCTATACAATGGGATCCAGTTTTGTCAAGCTATATGTAAATATTAACTACTTCCTAAAAGCCATGCATGCCTTTTTTGAAACTGAGGTAAAAGATAAAGCAAGATAAAAGTTGAAAAGGTGTACTTTAATAATTAGTAATGTTTTCTTCCTCAAATCTTCAGCTCCACTATTGCTTTCAGTTTGTAAGTTCCCTTCTCCCAAATTAGCATGAAAAGATGTCAAACTAGTCAGATTTTATAAAGGTTATGTTTTATATGCATTCTTAACTTCTGTAGTGTTATCGTTTAATGCTTTTCGAGCACACTACTCCATCATTCCAGTTTTGCAGTAAGTAGTAGTTTTCTGCTCTGGAACCTCAGTCCACACTCACCATATATTTGCACTTACTTAAACCCAAAGTGATGTGTTGATCATTTTATGTTAAAAAGTAAAGCACAAAGACAGATGTTTATTCCTCGTGCGTGGTGTTAACCCAAAAGGGGAGATTCTGGTCCTGTCTTATCAAATACAGCGTTTGCAAGAACTCTTCCAGTTTCATGTCAGGGAAAGTGCTGAGAATGTCAGAACTTTTCAGCTTACATACTTTTTTGGGCGCTTGTTTACTGCAGGCATAATATTATCATTCGGGGCTTTTGTTTGCTTTTAAGGTTTTTTTCATGAGTGTTTAAAGAGCCACAGCATTGGTTTTTTTGCACCTGTGAGTGTCTGAGATCCAGGCGCTCAACACGGGCAGTCCTTTGCCTGGTTTCTGCAACCATCTTTTCTACTCCCTCTCCTCTCCCACTCCCCCTTCCCGTTTTCACTGTTCTGTAGCACAATGAGAAGGGTGAAGCAGGTTAACCTGCCAGTTTTATCTCTAGTTCTGAGTATTTCTTCACAATTGGTTTGCCCTCTCTATGCTAGCAGGATATGAAGCTCTCTGCTTTTCCTGATCATTTTTTTTCCCGCACTGGAATTTCAAAAATATTACCAAGCAAGATTGGCAGAGAAATACAAGAGATACTGTGTTATTTCTTTTTTTCTTTTTTTTTTTTTTTTTTTAATATATATTTAAAATGGTTGTAATTTGTCCATGAGTTTTTGCAAAATTTTTATTAAAGTAGTTCCTAGCAAGGAGCTTTTTACCTAGTATTTTACAGATTTTTCAAACTTTCAGAGAAAGGAACTGGAGAAAATTTGTACCTGGCTACCAAGAATTATTTTCTGTCTATCATTTGCCATTTCAGAGGTGCAAACAATAGCAAGATTTATATCTCTACCAAGATCATACTCTAATTCCAATATTAACACAAATAAATAATATATATATAAAATAATATAGTAATTTTTATTTCTAGTAAGAAAGGGTGCAAAACCCCCCACATTGAAGATTTTTTTAGCCTTCTGGATTGTTTTCTGACATTGTTAAAAGAAGAGAATGCCTCAGGAATCTCACTGTAGCTGTTG
Source organism: Charadrius vociferus (assembly GCF_000708025.1). NCBI lineage: Eukaryota > Metazoa > Chordata > Aves > Charadriiformes > Charadriidae > Charadrius > Charadrius vociferus. Next base: position 5,698,302 of record NW_009648369.1, read on the forward strand.
GGCTTTCAGTTGCTTATCAACTCACCTGGAAAATCTGTAATTGCAGAACAAACTTCACAGAGAATTAATAGAGACAGTGGGCGGGGATGGCAAAGTAGCTGCCAGTTATCCACTGTGAACATAATATGTTTTAAGGAAACTATTATTGATAAACAATTAATGTGCATAACTGGCAGCTAGTTTCTTTGATTTAAATAATTCAGCATTTTTATCCTTAAAAGCAGTATCGGTGTTTGTGAAAGGTCTGAGATTGATGGGCACTAGAAGATGAAATCCTCTGTTTACCCATCGAATGCCCAGGACAGCTCTGGCTCTCCCATGCATGGGCTGTCGAGGTGCCTCGCTCCTTTCCTGGGAGACCTGTTATACCTAATAAAACACAAATCCTTTTGCATCTAGTTGCAGGTGAAAGTGCTGATAAGTAATTACAGTCATGTTTTTGCTGTGTGTCTGAGCTGAGTCCAAACATGCTTTTTTATTGTATTTATTATTATTCACCATTTCCCAAACCAATCAGTGCCCTGGCTCAGACACACTTGATTAATGTGAAGGTAGTCTCAGTCAATATTGTGGGGCATCATCACAGCACATTTTGGAGTAGATTAACCGCTATACTACAGTTGTTTTGCATCACTTGGAAAATACAAAGATAACACAAAACCGCTTTGCTTGTTCTTCCCTTTGTATGTGTGAGCAAAAACTCGAGGATGAGAAATCAGAAGTATGAAGGGCAACTGAGTGCCTCACAACTAGATGTGTGGCATGAGCAGGGTGTGCAGGCTGTACTCTGCCTCTCAGGGTGGAGGAATTAATTTGGAAATAAATGAAGTTTCTTTCCTCTTGTCGCAAAGCTTCAGCTCAGCTCTCCAGGCTGCAGGCGTAGGCCTTGTGAGTGTCAATGGGAATCCGCATAACTGGATTTTTAGTCTCTGGATTTACATCTCAGAGACTAAAACAAGTACAAGTACATTTTGCGTTAATTACTTAAATATTTTAAATATATTGTGAGAAATATACACAAAATAAGGAAAACAAACTCCACTGGCACTGAAATTTTAGGTGGAGAAATTCAGACTTGGAAAAGTATATGCATTTTTGACAGAGATTGTCCGTAAATCATAATCAGGACCATCTGCTAAGACTTAGATTAACTTTCACCAGCAATATAAGTTTTTTTTTTTTCTGAAGAGTTTAAAAGCATGATAGAATTTAGATCACTGAAACCCTATTACTTCTCTTATGGAGATCATTGATCTCTCTTCATTCTATAAAACTTCCGCGTACAATGAGTTAAACAGTTACAAAATTAAAAAATACTTTTTGTAGTTGATTTAGGCCATCTGTTTTATTTTCTAATGTTCTGAAAATAACTAATCAGAAAAAAAATCCGTAAAAATATTAGGGATTGCTTAATACCAGAACACAAAACCACAGGATCACAGAATCACAGAATGGTCAGGATTGGAAGGGACCTCTGGAGATCATCTAGTCCAACCCCCCTGCCCAAGCGGGTCACCTACAACAAGTTGCACAGGACAGCGTCCAGGCGGGTTTTGAATGTCTCCAGAGTGGGAGACCCCACAACCTCTGGGCAGCCTGTTCCAGTGCTCCACTACCCTCAAAGTAAAGAAGTTCCTCCTCATGTTAAGATGGAACTTCCTATGTTCAAGCTTGTGCCCGTTACCTCTTGTCCTGTTACTGGGCACCACTGAAAAAAGACTGCTCCCATCCCCCTGGCATCCTCCCGTTAAGTATTTGTAAGTATTAATAAGATCCCCCCTCAATCTTCTTTTCTCTAGAGGGAGCCCAGAACTGGACACAATACTCCAGGTGCGGCCTCACCAGGGCAGAGTAGAGGGGAAGGATGACCTCCCTCGACCTGCTGGCCACACTCTTCTTGATGCACCCCAGGATGCCATTTGCCTTCTTGGCCGCCAGGGCACATTGCTGGCTCATGGTCATCCTGTTGTCCACCAGGACTTCCAGGTCCCTTTCCACAGAGCTGCTCTCCAGGAGGTCAGCCCTCAACCTGTACTGATGCATGGGGTTAATCCTCCCCAGATGCAGTACTACTTCTGATAACCTTCTTTTCTTCCAGATGCTTTGAGATGACACCCAGCACAAGCTGTTCCATCATCTTTCCAGGGGTGGAGGTGAGGCTGACCGGCCTGTAGTTTCCCAGGTCATCCTTCCTGCCCTTTTTGAAGACTGGAGTGGCATTGGCTATCCTCCAGTCCTTGGGCACCTCACCTGTTCTACAGGACCTTTCAAAGATAATGGAGAGTGGCTCAACAATGACTTCCGCCAGCTCCCTCAGCACTCGTGGGTGCATCCCATCAGGCAAAACCAGATCTGTATTATTAATGCTATCAATGCGTATCAATATTATCATATATTTTATTCAAGAGAAACATACAAAGACTATGATCTGTCTTCAGATTTATTTTTTCTACTCAAGGTTTACCCACAATCTAATTAATTTGCTCGGTGTCTCAAATAGCATCCTTAGTGAAGACAGCAATTGAGCTTGTGTCCTTATGTTTGGGTTCATACACATTTTTTTGTTTTAAGAAATCTCCACACAGTAAGATGAGTCACAGCTTCAAGCCTGTTTTAAACAGGTAAGGCACATTTTGACAACTTTCAGGAGAGGTTTTGAAAGGAGGGCTTTAAAAGGAAAGAGAAATAACTATCTAGCTGGCTAGCTGTGGAGGAGGAAGAGAGAGGCAGACCTTGTAGCTGTGTCTGTACCAGGAAATTAAACAAGTGTGGGACCATTCTGCAGCACAGAATAGCCCATATCTGTACTATGAAATCATTTTACCCTTAAAAACATGAAAACTGCAGGATGGAGGTGCTGCCCAGCCTTTGTTAACTCCTGAACGGTACCCAAGATGGCCGGGGAGCAGCCCAACAGTTTGGCGGTGGGGAGGATCGAGTCCCAGCCCTGGTTCATTTATTAGCAGAGACTTGCCTGTGGTTCTCTAAGAGGTGTGACTGCGCTGCAGCAAGGCAAAATAACTTCGTATGTTGTCAGGGCACTGTTGTCTGGCGAGATTTAACACAGTGAAACACATGAGGAGCTTAGCACATCAGTGGAGCATTCATGATTTAATTAATATGGACCAAATCACTTCTGCATTTTAGCAAAGGTTAAAGCCATTGCGTCAAATGGAATAGGAATACGTTGTGGCTACTAGAGGTTAGAGTTTCCTTTACGTAATCTAACATCAACATGTGGTTGGTTGGTTGTGTTTGGGTTTTTTTTTTTCTTTTTTTTTCTTTCTAGATTATAAAACCCTAGTTGTTAAGTAACAACTGTCACTGTTCACTAACCCACTGTTCCAGTTCTGTACTAGAGTGTAGACATCCCAAAGTGACCCAAGCTCCAACTAGGTGTGACTGCCTTTTCACACCCAGTCACCCCCAGAGTTTGTGGCTGTATTCCAAAGTATTTGGCTGAGGATACCTGGACCACCAGATTTTTCCAGTTAGCTTGAAAATCAGATTTCTTTCTATGGTTTGTTGCAGCTAATTGGAAAGTTGTGTACACCTGGGTCTGGCCAATTTAAGGAGCAAATACAATATCCCTCCGGACATTTCTGTTCATACCAGTTCTTGTTCTCTTGCTCTTTCTCCTTCTTCTCTTCAATAGTACTTATTTTAAAGTGTATCAAAGATTAGGCTGCTGAGATGAGGCAATTCCCATTTATACAGGAACAATTTTTGGATCTATGCAAAAAGTGAACACTGTCTTTTACACCAATAGACATAAATGCCCCTCAATAACTAAACATAAAAGAAACAAGATGATGGCTAAAGCTAAGAGAATATTTCCCCTTTTCAAACTGAGTGAAACAAAATCAATCAACAAAATATCTAAGTTGGCTTTGAATACTTTTATTTTATTTTTATTTAGAGGGAAAAGAGGTAATCTTTAATATGAAAATCTTTGAATGCCAGAGGAATGATTTTTTTTTCATATAAGGTTCAAATTTCATGTGAGCCTGTCATGAAATTTCAGTCTGATTCTCAACCTTGCTCTGACTTTGATCTTGCACCATAGATTGATGTAACCCAGAAGCAAAAAAACAACAACAAAAAATTCTACAGCCCACCTCTATTCTCCATGAATATAAATGAATAAAAACGTTTTAGCAAGAGAAGCTTCTGGGTTGATGTGTCTTTAAAATTGACAGCGGTGAAGAAGGTCTTACCTGTATTTGTACAGAAATGAGCAATAGTGGCAGAACTCAAAGGGCTGCCAAGAGCCATGTTCATCTCTTTACTCATCTCCTTGAAAAAGAAAATTAACATTGATCTTTTGAGTGAACAATTGAATGAAAGAATCCGTCAGTCCAGAAGAAGCTTTCATGAAGACGTGACACTTGAGGAAACAGTTTGGTTATCAGCTGCTCCGGGGCGGCAAAGTAGATATTTCAGCTCCAGATTTCACAAAAGTATTCCTGAGCTACATGCACAAATAAAGCAGTTCCTGCAGTTATAAAAGCAGGAAAAGAATATGCCATAGCATTCAAGAGCATGTGATTCAATTATTTGAGTGATGACCCTTCCAAATAACCCTAAAATAATGTAAAAGACGAAAGCATACATTTACAGAACAACACAAAAATACCATTTGAGATTTTTTACAATGTTTTGTTAATTTAATTGATTAGACTGCTCTGAAATCAAGGTAAAATAAAACTCTTTTAAGATACTGCAACACTGTGCCCTTGCTCTCTGTCTTTTTCTATATGACTTTTTTTCAAAATTGAAAAATGGAGACTTGGAAATTAATTTTAGCGCTTAGTCTGTAAATTCCTCATAGAAAGAAGCCCCTTTATCTTCTGCGTTATCTGTTGTTGTGGCATTGGTGATACTTCATAAAACAATCTTAATTTTCAAGAAAATTATGCTGAAAACAGCTGTTCTTCAAGACTCATCTCTAAACAGTATCATCAGAACATCATAGTATCCAAATATGTTTCCCCTGGTTAGCATTTATCACTCTTTGAATACATATTTTTCATGTGTGGTGCTATTATTTTAATGACAACCCCTAATTAGGGTTGACATTTCACTAGCCTTATTTTATAATTCAGTTCATTCTGACCTCAAACAAGTTATTTAAAGCTGTTGAGGTTCAATTTTTATCAAAACCGGTGTGCAGTCTTACTTTTCCATAGCGACTAACCCATTTAAAGTCTGTCTCCATTTACAGTATTAGTGTCCTATTGAACTCTGTGTGTTAGGGCAGCATCTGGCATCACTGCCTCCATCATAACAATATGCCAGGATCCCTGAAGCAATCAGCAAAAGGAATTTATAACGCTGATAGACAGACCATGCCAGACTTTGACCAGCAACTGGCCCATGGTGATGTTTACTAAAAGAAAACCAGTGATCTGGGGGAGTGCCACTGCTGGGCGAGCAGGGTTGGCTCAGCCTGGAGAAGGGAAAGCTGATGGGGGATCTGTCCTTCTTGCCCGTGGCTACCAATGCCTAAGAGTTGTTTCTGGGCTTGTAGAGGAGCAGAGCTAGGAAGGGAACGGGTAGCAAGAGAATTGCCTCTATTTCGGGCTTACATCCCATGTCCCATATTAAAAAATATGGGAAGTAAAGGAAAAAATCCCATATATTTTTAACACATATGTTTCTGAAGAAACCCCTTATTGCATGGGGCGTGTAGCAGACCTTGCAGTCAGAGCGATGGGAATCACTTCTACTTAACACTGTCGTAATAGGGATCTAGGTAACTGGGGGCAAAGTACAAAGAGACTTTCCTCAAATACCCATTTTTTTGAGCCATGTCATGTCCTGAGAGGGGACTATCATTTCAGAGGGAGGGTGCAGGAACGGGAGATGTATTCCAATGCATGTGGAAAAGTCCTGTCTTCATCTACATGAGTCAAGAGAACAGGCACAAAATATGACGGATGTCATTGCTCAGGCTTGCACTTTGGCATCAGAATTTCTTGATCTGGAATGATGAAAATTTTGCACTTCAAGAGAAAGCATCAAAATAATTGAAAACAATAAATATAGGTGTCGGGGGTTTATTACATGGCTTTTATTATACAAAATCATGTAATTCTGAAAGGACTAAATCTTTGTGATTCACATGGATGGAAGGTAACAAAACCCCACAGGATTAGATGGAGTGGAAATGCTGACGGTAAATATGTTGTTTACAGTTCTGCCTTTCGTTGTTGCACTGAGCTGTAGCAGCTTAAACAGCTTATGGACAAATATGTGCAAAGAAACTTCAAAGGTTAATTTAAACAGTTTAATGTTCTGAAAAATGTAACAACTTATCTACAGTGAAAACATGGTGCCTACAGTGCGTTCCTCAGGTCAGGGGTGATGCTTTTCCCTTTCTGTCAGTGTGGCATAGTGCATCATCCCACCTGGCAAGCGGATGAAAAAGGATTGTGCTGAAAATCTGTATTAAAAAGATGATGTTCTTGTTTACTTCTCATGGTATTTGACGAGCATTTTTTTTGTGTAAGTTTCATTGTTTGCATGCAATTTGCATTCATAAATTTGATGCCAAATCAAAGGATTAGCTTTAGAAATATGAATATTTACTACTTTTGGTAGTAAAAAGCTAATTCTGTGGCAGAAATACCTAAAATTGAACATTAAAATGACCAAGTGACATTACCTGTTTGTGAGTTGTAAATCCTCAGTCACAACTGTCTTTCTAATAAAACTCCATCTGCTTGAGCACAAATACATTTTATTTACTGTCTATAATTACTGTCTATAATTTTTTCCCTTTTAATTTCTTTAAGATACTGTTTGGATTTCTTGTGCCCTCTCCAGCACAACCATATCTGAAAAACCAGAGAGTGTCTTTACTCTTTAGGACAATCTCAGAGAGGTTACTGGGAAAGTGCCAGATGCCTTCTGCTAGAAAAATAAAAAAGAGTATGGAAGGGCTGAGTTTAGGATGGGAGGACTTCAGGAAAGACTCTTACCTGATTCTCCTTACATTCCATTAAACCACGGTTCTTTTTACCTCTGTATTTTCTCCTGGATTTGGAGGTAGCCACACTGATCATCTGTCCCCTAGAACATTTGTGTACTTCTGCTGAGCTCCAGAAACTCTGGCTTGAGTCTAGGTTTTAGCCAGCAGAGTTGTAGGAAGTCGGTGCTTTATTAAAGCATTGGAAGCAGGATTCTGTCTGCTTCTTTCATGTCTGTAGGGCTTGGGTGCCTGAAAGCTTTCCTGCTTTTTCTGAGCTTATCTGTTGGTCTAATAAAAACTATTAGCTCTGCCTATAATATTTGTTTTACCCTGGAGCATCACAGATAGAGCAACAGAACCTCTATAACGTGGCTATAACATAGCTATAGCTATCCACAAAGGCAGCTGTGCACACTCGCCAAGGTATTATTTCCTCTTCACTTATGAGGCATATTTTTTCAGTATTTCTCTTTCTCAAATATAGCGTTCTTTTGTGGTTTATTTCTGCTTTTAGAATTATTTCAGAAATATGGAAAGTTGAAGAATGATATAATAATCTGTTAGTAATAATGTTTCATCATTCCCAGTTTCCTGTATAATTCAGTGTGGCCCCATCACACAAAAGGATGTTGCATAATATAAGCTTAATGTAGCACATTTTATGATCCCTATTGCCCAAATATTGGACTTTTATATAAAAGAAAAAGAAATATGCAAAGAATTATATATCCATTTTATCTCTCCACAAAAATAAAATGGACGTCTTCTAAGTATTGCAAAAACAAGAACTAAAAAGGTGAAATAAATAAAGAATATTACTCAGCCCTTTATACACTGATTAACTCTTTGGTTTGACCAAAACTGTATAATCTTTCAGTCCAAAAGACTGAGTTCTTTTTGGGATTAAACACGTACAGGAAGAGAGAGTAAACAGCCAATTCTTCTTCACTGTCGCTATGCCATGTCTGGTTTGTACATCTCTGGCATACGCTCCTAGGTCATCTCTTTTTCAGATTTGAAGACCCGCAGCCTACTCAATCATTCCCCGTATGGAAACTCTTCCACACCATTGACCATCCTTTTCTTACTTGAATGTGCCCTTCCTTAGACAAGCAAACCAGAAATGCACAGAGTGTTCCTGGATGGGCGAATAATGGATTTGTATAGTGGCACATTCACATTTGTTCTCTTATTTTTTTATTGTTCTACTAATAGTTCTTAAGAGTTGGAGATTTTGTTTTGTTTTGTGGATTATTTTGTTTTGTTTTGGGTTTTTTTTGACTGTTACCAAGTACTTAGACAATGTTTTCAAGGAACTATCTATCATAATCCCAAGGTTTCACTGCTAAGTGTCAATGCTTAGCTGAAAGCCCATCATTTTTATGTGAAACTAGGATTCTTTTTCCCCATGTGCATTACTTTACGTTTATGTACACTGAATTTCATTTGCTATTCAATTGCATAGGTACTGAATCTTGTGAAGGCCTAGGTAATTCTTCACAATTAGGCCCTGTTCTTCCTAGCACGAATAACTTTGTAACATCATGAAACTTTGTCACGCACAGCTCACTTGCTTTGCCATTTTTTAAAATAAAACTATTAAATAGCACAGCCCTCTCTTACTGTTGACTTCTCTCTCTCCAGTATTAGCAAACCTTAACTGTTTCTTATCTTTTTGCCAATTATTTAGCCATATTAAATAGCTAGCACATTTTCTCTTCTGCTAGCAAATGTTCACTTCTGTTGTGACTACTTAATTTCTTTAAAAGCTTTTGGTGAGAGACTTTATTAAAAGGACTGCAGAAATCCAGATAATTTGTCTTTATCCATGTGCCAATTGCAGTTCATGCAGACCTCTTGCAGTTCATTCAAAGAACTGCAAGAGGTTTGCAAGGCATGTGCCCCCTTTTACAGGTGATTCTTCTCAGAGCTTATTTTTCCCATCTGTTTTGTATAATAGCCTCTACTGCTTTTTTTGTGTTTGGCTCTCATCTTACATGCCTGTAAGTTCTCCTGATCTTCCCAGGAATCTCTTCTAAAAGTTGGTGTCACGTTTGCTTGCCTCCATTCTTCAGGTATCAAGGGAGTTTTTGGTGAGAGGTGGCACACTGCTGTTAGTAATTCAGCTGTTCCATACTTCAGATCTTTTGGAACAATTTGGTGAATTTTCTCTGGTTTTGGTGAGTTGTTGGAGTTCATTTGGTCTATTTGTACCATATTCACTTCCTCTGTTCCTTCAATTTCAGAGAATTTCACTGCTCAGTCCCACCATCCCCCACAAGGATTCTCGTGTGGGAATCCACCCAATTTCTTCTACAGCCAAAGTTGATGAAAAAAATTCATTTAATTTTTTGCAATGCTTGTGTCATCTCTGAGTGTTCCTTTTATACTTTGGGTGTCATCTGTATTCAGTTCAACATAGGAACTTGGTCATGTTGAACTGTTAGAACAGTGTTTGACAGTTGGGCAACTAACAAGTCCCACAATTTCAGGCATCATTTGAGAAGTAACACAGACAGGAACTATTCTCCATAGTTTGGATGCAGTTGCCCTGCTATAAATGGTAAGATAATGTATAGGTATGATCATGCTATACCAGGAAGGTAAAGGACCAGGGAATGTGTCCTGGTGCAGTTTTGTTTAGCAGAAGAGATGTATACTGGTTCTATGGTCCATGGTCATATGTTAGTCAGAACAGATCTGTCCAGAGTTTGCACTTCATCTCCGACATTCAGCTTTTCCCCTTCATCTTCTGAATAACTGATATAAGACAACTGTCTCTGGTTTTCATCCTGGCAAAGCATTTACTTCCTGCCCCCTTCAGTCAACTCTTGTCATTACTGATGTGAAGAGCTTCCTAGTTTCAAAATTTGTAAGACAGAAATTAAATTAGGATAAGAGAGATGCAGCATTTTTTTTTTTTTCTAAAACAAAACAAAACGCTGTAACATGATTATAAATACAGCTTAAAGAAAATATTTCACTGTGAAATAGACACTCAGGGCAGGATAGAGGTGCCTAGATGTTGGCATCTGGGGCTATCTGAGATGTTTTATGGTATCTTACCTGGTCTCCATCTGCTGCTCAAGGATGAAAGTGGTGTCTTGTAGATATTTTGTCATATCTGACAGCCTAATGACAATATGTCTCAGGTTCCTTAGAGCATCTAAAATAGCACTCAGTACCTACGTTTTAGTCAACTGAATTAAGCTTCTTGTCAGCTGAATTTCTCTCTGGGCTCCACTGACTGTACTAATTCAATTCATTGTCTATAATGGAAGCTTAAACACCTACCTCACACCTTCCCTTGGAAACAGATATTTAGGCAACTCCTATTGACAAGAATAATTTGATTTAAATGTTTGTGGAATAAGATGAATTGGGGAGACACTGGGATGAAACAAAAAAGGCAGCAGGTATTTGTAGTGCGCTCAGGAAGTTTACAGGTGAAAGGATTTAGGAGGGCACTTGGAGAGGCATGCACAGCAAAGTGTGTCAGAGTTGCCTTAAATATGTCAGTTCTATGAGAAGGAATACACTAATTAAAAAATAAAGGCTGGTTTTACATTCACTCTGTGGTGCCTTTAATACCTCTGGCTGTATAAAGGGACTTAAGGTAGGTGTGATACCCCCACCTTATTGCCGCAATGTGAAAAGACCTTCACTGTAACAAAGAATTCAATCCCAGCTAGGTAACCAGCACTGCTGCGGTCATGTTTATTCCCTCTCAAGAGAAGTTACCTGGCAAAGAAAAAAACCCAGCACCATGAAACCCTCAAGATCTTTATAGGAGCCATTAATAAAAGCTCCATCTGGGACATAAGAATTATCCTGGATATGTATGAGCTTGTTCAATGTTCTCAATAATCATCATTTTGCAGAATGATTTCTGCCTGCCTGCCCTACCATGTGTAGCAAAAGAAATAATGGAGTTCCTCATTAATGTCTCTTCACAGCCCTTTCCTACACTGTCACCTCAATCAATATCTAAAGGTCAGCTTCTGCCTTTGATCTCACGTATGCATGATAGTGAAAATCTGAAGAAACAGACTTTTGTTAAAGAAAATATATTATCAACTTACAAATTGGAGATATGTGGAAGTAATTTTTTTTTTTTTTCCATTAAGAGTTGTTTTATTTAAATTCAGCTCATAATACAGTTAGTTTTGTTCCGAATGGGTTGAAGCCTGCTGTACCCCTCTGGCCTTGTGGCTATGCTGGATTTTCTCACGTCTGACCTTAGGACCGGCACATCCCACTTGCAACACAGTTTGGCCTGAGTTTGTGGTACATAATTGCATCTGCTTGACTACTAGGTGTGTTGTGATCAGAAGGACACTTGTGTGGTTGGAGAAGCAGTTGGAAGAGAAGCAGAGGCTAAGAAAGAACTGACACTTTAAAAGCATATAACACAAACTTCTGATAGCTTCTCTGTTACAAACAATCTGCAGTCATCACAAGCCCTTCTGCTATAACAACCTGAATCCATTGAGCATTTTCTGCTAGCTACATTAAGCACCAATATATTCATTTCAGACCTTCTGCCTCTGACCTTTTTTATGCTAACTTTGGTAAAATGCAACTCCATTCCCCTTGAGTTATTACTGGATCACATCAAACAAAATGGGAGGAGAAGCAAGCACTGAAATACTCACTTTGAATCCTCCATTGTAGTTCAAAATGGTTTTTTTTTCAAGTCCTAAAGTATAGCTTTTAATGCACTAAAAAGCAAGGTATAGTTTGAAAGAAGAATCACATCAGAAAGATTATATCAGATTACTTAAAAGAAATGCAAAAATGTGGGATCAAAAAAAAATGGAGGGAGGAAGGCAAGATTTTAGTTTGATTCACCTCTTTTATAGGAAAAAATGTTGACAGCATAGAGTCCTGCACAGGGGGGAATGAGTGCACAGGCAGGGTAGGAGGAAGCCTCCAGATCATCGCATCAAGTAGAAATCTACTTCTCCTCTGTATCTGAACGGAGCGTGTTCCCCATGAGCTGTTGTGCCCATAAAAATTGAGTGGGGTCAGAGGGACATCTGCATCAAGCTGTAGCAACACAGAAACTAAATGCTTTGAAAAGCCATTTTGGGTGTACATTGGGTTGTTCATTGTCTGTCTGTACAGTGCTGCCTGAAATTAAAATGTGTTGCTGTTTTGTTCAGAGTGGGCGAACAAGGAAATACTCAAAGTTTTGGGAATGTCTTTTGGAAAGTCACCAAAACTCAGTGCAAAGAGATTTTTCAGAGCCTGCTTACTAATGAGTGTTTTGTTTTGAAATGATAGCGCCTGGGATTTCTTCCGAGGAAGGAACATTTCCTCGCTTCCACCTGGAAGCCAAATCAGCAAAGCTGCGCGGCAGCATGGGCTCCTTGCTCAGAAGAAGCAGGGAGCAGTGCTTTTCTGTAGCGTCAGCTAAAATCGTTATGCGGTCCCATCTGTTATATCTCATCACAGAGCTTGCTGGAAAATTTTTTTGTTTATTGTTATCTCTTAAGAATTGTTAAAGGAGGTACATTTAAAGGCACCGCTATCTAAAGCAGACTACCAATATCTGTACATTTCCAGCTCATCAGAGACCAGCTGATTTTGGTGGTATTCCTTTCTCAGATTTCCTTACAGAAAACCATGACCAAGAGTTTTGAAAAAGTCTTATTTGTGTGAAGAGAATGTATATCTAAGCATTATAGAACTGTTTGGGCTTTGTCTTAGATTTATTTTTTAATGGTATTCCCAGAGGCTCACATTTCAGCATGGCTCAGATTTTAGTACACAGCTTTCCTTGTTTATCAGAATCTCACAAGCTGCATTTCCTTTATAGCCTTTTATAAAAGGCTATAGGGGACTCAAGTTCACAGTACGCCTGAAGATAAATCTGCAAAGGAACTTCAGCATTACAAAGCTCAGCGCTAAAGCATTTAACTCTTGGGTGTTCTGCTCTGTGGAAATCTTGATGTATAGCATCCAATGGCTGATATCTACAGGGAAAAGTCTGGGCAAAATAAAAGCAACAAAATGAGTGAAAATTTGCCAGAATTGCTTAGTACTGTTTAAAATTCTTCTGGAGCTCAATGTTCAAAGCAGGGAGAGGAAAAAAAAACCCAAACAACCAACCACAAAAAAACCCACAAAAGCAAACCTTCCTCCAGGCAAAATCTGGATACAGCTAGGGGTTCATGGGGGATGATAAGAGACCTCTGCATATTCTGACCAGACTTTCTGGAAAGCTGAAAAGAGTATATGTAAGGAAGTGCTGTAAGTGCAGGGATGCACAACATTCAATAACTCTATGAAAATTGCTCTGCTTTGGGTATTTAATTAATCCCTGGAACAGGGAAATGAATCTGATTCTTTGTCTCAGTAGTCATAGTACTTCTAGACCAAGAGCCTAAAATGTCACAACCTTTCTCTCTGGCTCTGTCAGTAATTAAAGAAATTAAGTGAAAAAATGTCAAAATGAAAGAAGCAGGATAATTTTGTCTGAAAAAAACCCAATGATTTTGAGAATTAGAAATCTGTTATGGTGTGTGTGGCCAAGTCTCTGCTTTGAAACCAGCAGGGAGAAAAGAAATAGAAATGCACCGGCCAGGTAAGTGCTCTGGCAATTGGTAAAATGGATACAGACGTGATCCTGGAAGGTCAGTCATCATGATCTTTTGCAGAAAGTTTAATCTGAGGAATATTTTAAAACCCAGTTGACCTGAATTCACACGGGAGTGGGACAGGGAGAATCCAGAATGAGGATTAGTCATTTCTATGATTATAGCATAGGCACCGGCAGGACTTTGGGAAGTTGCAAGTGGAAAACTACATTGGGGTATAAATGTCGGAAGTACATTTTTTTCTTTGTCAGATATATGCCTAAAGGTCTTGTTGAACCTAACTTTTTGAGACTAATCCTGATTATCCTACAGGTGTATTCTACCGACTTAAAAAAGCTGGCCTTACTGGAGAATCCCCTGATAACATCGGGCTCTGGTTTAAAAGCCACTTTGCTCTTGAGGGCATGCGAATTTACGTGGTGAGGAGTTAGATGCAATTCCTATCACTAGCAGTACCCATGAGACCAAAGCAAGTACTTGTATTTCTGATGGTGCTGTAATGTTCTCTGTGTGCTGAACTTTCATTCAACAGTACTTCGGCTGGATTCAATGACCTTAAAGGTCTTTTCCAACCTAAATGATTCTATGATTCTGCGACTAACTCTTGTATCGTGGGTCAAAAGGAGAAGTGACAGGTGCCACCACAGTTTGCTATTCTTGTATATGTACTGCTAAATTACCACATTCCTCACACCTCAGTATTCAAGCTTAGACAGGATTTCTCAAAGATATGTGTAAGATGTGCAAATCAAAGCCATATGCTGCAAAAAAAAGAACAGATATGTTATGCCATGCCTGTACTTAAACCTCTGAGAGAATAATTGTATCCAGAAGGATCTCCCCAATTCTGAAAATAGCTGGTTAAAGGATGGGTAGTTGATGTGGCACAGGATGCAGCTAATGTTACTGCTGAGATGTATTTCTGGAATATGTTAGTAATATGGCCCAAATTCATCTTGTCTAATGTTAGGCACAACAATGCACTGCTTGGGCTGGAAGTGTAGTTATCTGTGTCTCTCTCTATAGTCAGCGGGAATGAAAAAGCACTTCACGATGACATTTCACACCATGTAAGATCCAATGACTTTGGAAATCTCTCTTTGCTGCATGTGCATTTTGATTAGGTGGAATGAACCTGGACATCTGTGTGGAAATGCTTGCAGAGCATGAGATGAGGAGACAGAGATCCTGAGAAAAACTGGGAACAGATTGGCAGCTTTTGCAGCATCAGTGCTGTCCTTGCTGAACGAGGGTTTGGATCTCTGCTCTGCAGAGGGAACAAATAAGTTCTGATGTTCAGTGTGGGGTGGAAAGGTGGGGTTGACCATAGAAGCACTGGAGAAGAATAGACCAAAGCACAAACAGAGACCAGGGAACTTCTGAGAAGATCTGCGAGTGGCCATAGCTAGACCACAGGGATTTTCCAAAGACTGCAGAAGGGACTGTGTCAAATTTGTTGCAGCTTAGGAAGCCTCCAAAAAGTGCTGAACTCAAAATAAGACTGGAGAAACAGGCACAACTTTCAAGGACATAGTGGGCAGGGAAGAGATTTATTTCCCAACTTTTTTTAATTTTTTTTTTTATTTTAGTCTGTCCCACTTTGGTTTTCTCTCTTTAAAAAGTCATAAATCATGACCTAGCAATTCATAGCTCTCTTGGTATTTTTGGTGTGTTCACTCAAAGAGAACAGCAAATCCTTTCAAAGCTCTGTCTGGTTTGAATGTCCTGGCTCCCTGTGGTAGAGAGTTGTGAAGTGCTTTTTTTCCTGGTTACAGAAATTGAAGCTTCTGGAGAAGACAGATGTTATCTTGCTCATTTGCCTCTGGGCTCTTAAATTTCACTTCACTGAACAAAGAATAAGATTCTTATTACCCAGTTGTTTTACAGCCATGAACTCTCTTCTCACACTCTTTTGCAGCAAAGCTGAGGGACAGTTTGAGGAAACATCTTCCTCTCCATCTTGTTCCTCCCTGCCCACCCCCAGACTCTCAGTTTCTACCAGGTGGAGGCACGGGGTCTCTCATACACCTTCTCTCAGTGTCTTTCTGAGTTGAAGTGGTTATACATTGCCTCTGAGCCTCTGCAGTAACTCACGGCAGCCTTTGGGCTGCTCTTAGATGTGTTATAAGCTATACCAGCGGGCACTGACATCCTTGGAGGCAAAGCACCTGCTCAGGCTGGCAGGGAATCGGTGTGGTGGAGACAGGCAATAGCCAGTTTTTATCCCTTTAACATATGGCCGTGGTCAGGAGAGAGTGTCCAGTGATAATTCAGAAAGGCTTTAAAACTGTAAATTCTGCACAAGCAGAATTCGTAGCCTGTCCCAGCGCAGAAGCTATTATTCGTTTTAAAATTCTGCAGGAACATATTTTCAGAAACTGTTTCATATCAGTGTTAATTAATGGCTGGGCCTTAAGTGAGCAATATAAAAATTGTGACTGGGCTTGCTTAACTTTTTTCATGTTTCCTTTCGTTGCCTCTTCTGTGGCTAACTTTTGAGAATGATTTTTAACAGCATTTTCATGGCTAATGCAACAAACAAGTTGTTCATTTTGCAACACATCAATAAACTTTTTATGTTCTTAGAAACTTCTTTAGGAAAGAGGTTCATTTATTTTTTCCTAGAAACATCCTGTGCAGAGGAAAAGTTTTTTCCTCTACTTAGGTCTGCTATGAAATATAGTTGTTCAAGTAGAATTATCTGCCAAGTAAATTTCAGTCACATACTTGCAAATGAATGTAGCCCCTGAATTGCAAATTCAGGCTGAGTCCAAAAGCTCTTTGAAAATATCTTTCTTAACTTTAAGGCACGGATTCCCTTCACTTAATTGTAGGTCCTGCGGGGCCTAGTCTGTAGTCATCTTCTCTCCCTCTGCAGTCAGTGGGAGAAACGGGTACCACGGGATGCGTGGGAGGGTTTACGTGGGCTGAGTTGGCCTCTTGAGGCACACGTCTCCACGAGCGTGGGAGGCTGCTGGGGCTGCCAGGGCTCTGCGCGGCTGACACCTCCACTGCCTGTGCTTGCAGAGGAGTTAAAATGTGGCGTGCGGGAGGGAGGAGAAAAGGCTGCTTTTATTTCATTTTTTCGTGAACTGGCTAAAACCTAAGGATGGTGATAATGCTGCTGCATCGCTTCCTTGGGTATCCTCCCATTAGCTGGTACTGAACTCCACAATTGCTTCCACTGCAATTCACAGAAATGTTTGCAGAATAAGTACTTACTGACTAGACATATCAGGAGTCCAAACAGAGCTTCTAGATGAAAAACCGTCTGTGATATGGTAAAAACCGCAGGCTCCTCAAGGTCATATATATTTCTGCCTATCTTAAGAGAAGAAAAAGCTTCAGTAGTTCTGATATTTAATGAGTGACCTTTTGTGTTGGGACAGAGATCAAAGAGAACAAAAATCAAAGGGGATTGCAGCCAGAGTTGGCCATAATATGTCCCCTTTTTCCACTGGAACATTAAAAAAAACCCCAAATAAATAAATGTCAACCAGTTCTCAGATGACAGTTTTACAAAGTTATATGAGAAGCTTGATCATTCTTCCCCAAGTCCTGAGTAGATGGTAAAGAGGGTCAGAAGACAACCATCACAGAAGCATCGCTCGCTGAACAGCTGCACCATCTTATAGTTACTACTTTGGCTTTGTTCAGCTTGCGCTTCATAGAGCTGTAGGATACACATTACTGAATAAGAACAGTTGGTCAAAGTAGAAACTGCAGTGTGGGAGGCAGAAAAGGAGATTAGATCAAGTAACATCTGCATAGCTATAAAAGCGCACACTGTGGCTTTGTAAGGCTGAGCCAAAAGAATGAAAAGAGGCCTCAAAACATGGATATCATAGGGGAAAAAAACCCCACCCAACCCCACAGCATTATGCTGACCCAAAAAGACTATCACTGAGCAGCATGTGAAACAGGATTTAAACCATGAAAGAATTCCAGGGGGCACCTTCAGCAGCACAGGGCTTGCTAAAAACGTGCTGGAGCAGGCTGGCTTAGCACTGGGGAAAGCACATCCTCTCTCTCTGTCTGTGTGACAAGCTTTCCTGCAGAAAATGGGCTCCTCTTTCTTTCACTGAAGTGGCTGACTGTGCCTCACAGCTTAGCTGGATCGAGAGGTTTTTTTTTGGTCAGCTAGTTCCTTAGCACAAGGAAGGAATAGACAGACAGTCTGGCCATCTTGAGGATGTATATCACCATGCAAGAATGGACATGGATGGCTGCATTTCTCACCATCTTTAATGCAGTTAACCTAAGTGATAGGAAACTAATGTTCTGATCTTTCAGAGGGGAACTTCAGCCAACAGAGTCCGTGGGCTATAATTCAAGAAGAGATGTAGGCATTGTTGCAGCGAAGCCTGCAGACTTGACAGCTGGGAGCCCTGGGAGTGGGGTTCATACCGCTGAGGCAGGTACTGAAGCTACAGCCACCGACAGGCGATGCAGGACTGAGGGCTGTGGCCAGACACCCATCTGCCTGCCGGGCTCGGACACCATCCGGCCGCCTGGCAGCGGGTGCCTCTGTGAAAGTGGGATTCACAGCTCGAACTGCCACAGATACCTGCAGGGTGGTGACAGCCCTGCTACTGAGAGCACTCACCGGAAAGTGAGACCTCCCTTTTGGGCCTGTCTGAGAGAGACAACTCGCAGGATTTCAATGCAAAGTGCTTATTTCAGAGAGGAGTACACTAACCACCGGGATAAGGATGGGCTGTTCTCTCTCCATCTGCTGAAAGTAGGTCACCAAATGCAAACTAGTGTGAGCAACGGGAGTGGGCCTCTCTCCTCCAGTGAGAAAGGCAGAACACGTGAAGGAGAGAAAAGGGAAAGGAGAGATCCTGACGTTCAGGGAATGACCATATATATTGTCTGCCGAAGAGAATATGTGTCCAGCGATACCTTTTTAAGATATGCATCAAGAGATTGCTACACAGTAGGTGTAAGTTCCCCTGGTCAAAGACACAAGCGCTGTTTTACTAGCCAGTAATTTGACTTAACTTCTCCTCATAAAAAAATATTTATTAATAACTAGACGTCTGTTTTAACTCTAATGATTATATTCATAAGATATTAAGCAATACTCTCTGACACCCACAAAGTACCGTGGACTTTAACTTATCTAAGGCAGTCTGGTAAAAAAATTACATAAAAATTTCCATTGCAGTGTTGAGAATTTCTGCAAGATTTATGCTTTAATTGTTTTTTCCCCAAACGTAATTGAAATAAGTTTTCACTCCTTAAAAGAAAGAAAACATGAAAGTGCTAAAGAAATTACAAGCCTTCAGTAATATCTCTGTATGTAATATATTTTTTTGTGAGTTGCCTAGGAAATTGTTTATCTGTGTGTAGGAGAGATATCATTTTTAGTTTGAGACACAGAACGTTTATCATGGCTTTTTAAATATTTTTCTGCAAGAAGGCAAAAAACAGGCTCTTTAATCTTATCAATCAAGATGCAACTCAACGCATCTCCAAAAGGCACTTGATGTGTGGACTAGGCTGTATCCAAAAGAAGCAGAACTGTTTTATATATGTAAATTGAAATGACCAGATCTCACAGTATTAAGAAATATTCACCGAATCCTCTGGGAAACCTATTTTCAAGATATTATTTTGGAAATAACAGGAAATGGCAATCTTTGCAGGAGAGCCATTCACTTTCCATTTTGGATTAGAATCTGCCAGGTACTTAAGTGTGTTACAGAAATAGCAAACCTGGGATGAATCCACCGTCCTTTCCTAACTTACATAAGACAGGGAGACATTGCACACCCTGCGACGGAGAACACAGTGTTACATCAGCTCCGCCTCATGGCTTTTGGTGCCCTGAACAGTGCGGGGAAAGGACATGGACCTGTGGTGATACAATGCCATGTGAGCCTGTTCTGTTTCTAAAGCTTGAGGATAAATAGCGATTCAGACATATATAGTGCATGGCAGGCAAGAAAAAAAAGAAAAAAAAGATTCTGACTGTGTTTTGCACATAAATTTTTCAGCAGAGCTGTTCAGCTGTTCAAGAGAGCATAGGCACATAAGGAATTACCTGTAATGTGACTCCGTTGCTCCATCTATCCTGTTCCCAAGAGAGGCTGTTGGAGATGCTATTTAGGAAAAGACCATGAGCATCCCCACTCTCTACAGGCCATTGCCCTTGCTGTCTCCCAAAATTAGATTAGGGTTGTTACAGGGTCCATCCCTGCATATACCTTTTGCAATCTGACTATGCACCCATTGTCCATGAATTTGTGTAACAGCTTTTTGAACATGCTTAAATTATCAGCCTCCATAACCCATCTTAACAGAAATTCTCGTTGCTCTTTATGTAAAAAATTACTCTCTTCTATTTGTTCTAAGCTTATTGCCAATCAGTTTCAGTGGTCCCTATTGTAATATTACTGGATTTGGTGAATGTTAGTTTTGCACTCACCTAATATGCGACCTTCTAAATTTGATGTTGCCCTGCTTTGAGTAGGAAGTAGGACTAGATGACTTCCTGAAGTCAGAAGATGACCTCCTGAGGTCTTCTAGCTTCTGGTTCATCTTCCAGCCTAAATTATTCTACTATTCATATTTTTTGTAAATCCTGACCATGTCACTCTCCAGTCTTCCCCTTGGCAAACTGAAGTTTCAGCATTTCTTGTCTCTGCTCATAAGGCAGCTACTTAATCATTTTAGATGCCCTTCTCTGTAGTTTCTTTAACTCCGCTCTGTCTTTCTTGAGATGTGGAAACCAGAACTACACACTGTAATCAAGATATGGGTGTTCCAAAGTTGTATACAGTATCTGTTTTCATCTCAATATCCTTCCTTACATTGCTCACTGTTCTGTTGTTTTATTTCAGCTGCTGCTGCACACAGATCCAATCATTTCTGAGAGACACGTCACTGATGACTCTAAGATCTCTTTCCCTGAGTTGTAAATGTTACACTCCCTAAGGCTATATGACATGGCTTTCTGTGGTTCATGCCTGTATGACACAATCCAATCTTTACATCTTGGCTTTGACCTTGATAAACTTCAGATTTCCCACTTGACACTTGTAATACAGCACGGAGACAGGAATATGGTGTAACTGAGGAGATTTAATGTGGGTTTTTTCAGCAAAAAAAGGTAAAGAGAAAGAATGAATAATGACACCACCAGCTCCAGGGCTTCAAAATGATCAACCAATACAAAGCGACAACTTTGCTGTATTCCAGCAATTGTAATGCTGTTGGATTGTAACACACATCTATTTATCTGAACAAATGTCACACAGTCTCTGGGATGTGTTTATTATTATGGTGACTTTGCTACTCCATATGCAGTGTTGCTCTGATTTTTGAACCAAGAGCAGGATTCAGTGTCTTTGCTATCCATGGAGAGTGCAGTAACATCCTCCAAATTATCACTCTTATTCTTTGAACACACAATAGACTTCTAGAGATTATGTGAGTATGTTTGCTAATTAGTCCGTGAATCAAATTTAATTAAAAATACCTTCTTAAAAGAATGTAATGTACAAGACTCCTTTTATCTTGGATGATCTTGATAATTGGTGAACATGGGTTCTTCAAACATTCCTGAGTTTAAGTAATTAGTTTCAATTAAGATGCTTACGACTGTCGCATACAATTGTTGTTACGGGTGAATAATAGATGAAAACAAGTCAGCAACTCACATTTTCCAAGGTATGACCTGACGTGTAGGTATGATCTTTTACATCATTCTGATATCAGAGATGGCGCAAATATTCATTATCCTTTCTCACCACCTCATTTGTATTCTGCAGCTCTCTTTTTGAAATGAATTCTCAATGAAAGTTACTTCTCGAGTCAAGAAAATTAATTTATTTCAGTGAAGTTACATCAGTTTTTTACCAACAGGTTTTCCCTTCCTGAACTAAAAGACCTTTAGTCTATTTTCATATTTCAGAGAGCTAAAAGAACAATGAAACATGGGTGAAATTGGAAGAGCAATCTGATATCATTAAGCAGGTGGGTGGTAAGGCATTCACAGGTTCTCCATGGAGAGATGTGCTGGTGAGGGACTGGACCTCACACGCGTTTGCCTGCAGAGTCAGAAGGATGCTGCTTGGCGAGTGCTGATGCAGGTTACAGGAACAGATGGCTTTTCTAAGCATGAGTCTCACCTGCTGCCAGCTATTGCTTGCTGCTCAGCCTGGTCCTTGTACAACATGTGCCATCATCTTCCAAAAATAGTACCCTTCAAGGAACATGGTGAACACACATCCTATAGCATAACATATCATGTTACCAAGTTGTAAAAATAATTTCTTACAACTATCTATAGAGGGATTACAGACTGAGACTGTAGCTCTAATATTTTAATTTCTAAGTAGTTACTTTTATCCATAGTTCCGCTAATTTCACTGTTGTTCTTTCTGTGGCCGATTCCGATATCCTGGGTCTTCAGTCTTTCTTGCTGAATTCAGTGGAGCTGCTTTGAGAACCTCAGCCAGAAATCCACAGGACCTTGGATCAAGCCAACAATAAAACAGTGCTCAGGATGAGGATGTATTAAATGAAAGCATACCAACACCGGTGAATGAAAAGATCAATGGCAAGTTTTGCTAAGAATGAGTCTAGTATTAAATTGAAAGTAGTACCACCATTGAAGTTTTCCAGCAGTTTACGACTGAGATTTGACTGCATGGCTAAGAAGGAAAAAGATTGTTCTAACTCGCCGTGCACCTTCTCCAGACTGATTTGTCAAACCACTTACATTGTATGTCAATAACTGGTTACTCTCTGAGAACAGGGTGCATTAGTTGATGTTTGAGGACACGATTCCTTTTAGAAAAATACATAGTTTAAAAGCAATGCTTTGTGTTGATCTGCAACTTCATCCAATTGCATTTCTCCCTTCTACATGTATATTAATCAAGGATTAATTCCTATTTCATCCCATTTTAATTGCAAAAAAAAAGTCTTACTAACTTTATTTTAAATGTTGTAGGAATATCTAAAGATCTTGTCTAGAAATGTTTAGATGCTCAGACTAGGCAATGTAATCATAATCAACACTGTTCCCCTAATGACATGTGATTATGATGTAAGAAGTTATATTTATCAAACTGCAAGAACTGGCCAATTTTCTTTCTGGTGTGAGAAAACAAAAAGGAATTAAACCCACAGGATACAGTAGGAACAAAACCATGAAATCTAGAAAATAGAAATAGAAGTCTAGAAATAGAAGAACTAACTCAGGGAGACTCCATGCTACTCCATGTAGTAGCGTCAGATTAGAAGGATGGTAGTTTTGATTCACACATCAGAAGAGAATGATGTGGTCTAAAAACAGTCTAAAAATGTTTGGTCTTCATACACAGTTCTTTACCGTTGTCCTGCTTAAAGGGCTGTACTTGTCTCCTGAAAGACTTTTCAGGCCACAATTACTCACCTATGGAACTAATTCTCTAACCAGAAATGACTTAACTTATGAATTTTAGACTTTGAAAAGATAAAAACTCTGCAACATCAGACTTAGACAGAGAGATGTATTGCCTGGTATAGCCCATGTTGACCATGTCCTTATACATGGCGACTCTTCTACCCTATTCTTAACACAATTTCTACGATTTAAGACTTTGATTCTTCATGATAGAAGATAATAGAGGCTTTGCCACTGATGCAGAATATTGTTGCGGGTCCTGAATTTAAATAGGAAAGGCAAAATCCAAATTGTCATTTTGTTTTGTTTTGTATTGTCTTGTTTTGTTTTGTTTTGTTTTTGGCTAAAGTCTGGTCAAAACACTCACAACTGCAGCTGCTGTACTAAATGACATATGTCCTCACAGCAGGTAATCTCACAGGTCGACTCAAGAGATATTTATATCATGGTAATGATGCAGAGGATACAAATATATTATTCAGAAATCAGAAGTGGTAAAACAAGGGGCAGTGTTCTGGAAGTTTCTCTCTCAGGACTGGTTCCTCAAAATCTCCAATGCCTTCCTGATCATTAAGTTTACTATTTTTATCTTTATAGGACTGGTTCCTCAGAATCTCCAATGCCTTCATTAAGTTTACTATTTTTATCTTTATAGAGTTGTTCATCCTCATTCGAGTATGAGAACTCACTTTGAGAGTTTGCAGGAACGGATGCTTCTTTACCTTAGCTCAGTTGCGTTCTTGTGAATTTGCCTTTTAGCAAGTTAGTTTGAAGGCAGAGAATGATTTTGCCCCTTAGCGATGCTTCTCAACAAATTTGAGAAGCCTTGTTCAAAAAAGCTTTAAACATTGGCTTAAACACAATTGGCTACACTGTGCTGTGAGTTTGCGCTATGGTATTACTTGGAGTCCCGGACATTTCTTCTCGTCCAACTGGATCCTTCCTGGATGAACTCCCTCTGGCTAACACAATCAGCTTTCTTCCCAGGGGGTAAGAAGGAGAAAGGAAAGGATGTTACAGGAGTTGGTAGTCAGGACTTACCTCAGCACAGACAAGAATGGAAATATTTCAGAGTTTAGGCATAGCCATTTAGGAGCTATTTGCATCCTGGCACGCAATTCTCTGAACTGTTGTATGCTGTGTATTTAACCTGCTCTGAGAGATTATTTGGGAACAGGGTAGTCGGGAGTTCCAATAATCATTATTTCCCAAGAGGAAATCAAAAGGAGTGGAAGAGCATCCGTGGTAAATGACGTTGCTCTCACCTAGCGTGAGATCAGAGCTTGAGTCTGCTTATTCCCTTTCAGCCTCCCAGAGGCTGTTCTCTGCTCTGCCCACTTGCATCATGGAGGCAACTTATGAGACACTGCGTAGGTTTATTTTCACGATCAGCATGAAGTTGGGTTGGACCAGATCAAGCAGTGGGACCTGTCAGGTGGACCTGCACTCATATTCTTCATAGAACTTTTAAGGAACAGCATAACATCATTTTGTAAGTAATGATATTTATGGAAAATTATTGGTGAACGAGTAGAGTTAATGAACTTTCGGTTCTGAGGAGAAACTCAACTGGAGTCAACCAGGACAAACTAGTTTAGCTTGGAATTTAATTAACTTGACTTGGCTTTGAAAGAATAAGCAGTTCCTATTGAGCCATTCAGATCTCTTGGGCAAATATGTAATAAAGCATTTTTCTAATATAGTTCATTATTTAGCTGAGAAATCAGAATGAAGGAAACAAATTAGTAAAAAGTTACGTCCTTTTTAAAGTCTTTTCCCTTTTATTACAGAAAAAAATGCCCTAATTAAAATTCATATTATCTACTTAGAGCTCATAAAAGTGCATAATTTAGATATGCTAATAAGTAGGCTGTTTTTAAATTACAATGTATTTAAAATGTATATTATGCAATTAGTGTTTTTTAATGTGCACTGTTTACCCCAAAGATTTAACCAGCTCCAAAATATTTAAGGTAATTACAGTAGAACACAAATCTTCTGTGAGAAACTCTTGTGTGTCACCTCATCACCACCTGTAATGAGCATCTCATGGACGGTGTGAGAGTAAACCAAGATCTTTGGCCTTGTGTGTGGAGGACGAAATGCACATTACTGCTGGTGATGAGTGTATGTCCATTCTCTGCTTAGTCTGTATAGGTTCTTATATTGTGCTTCAGCCCTATAGCATCTAAGCACTTCCTAATACTGTTTTAAACGACTTGACTAACACCTGATATTTTTTCTTATGCTCTCCTCCAGGGAGCCACGGCCGATGGCAGCTCGTGAAAGCAAAGACTTGAGAAGTTAAACATGAGAAATTTGAGCTTTTGTACATGGTATAAGTGTTAACACTTTAGAGAGAAATTGTGCTAAGGACCAGTACTAAGCAGAGGTGGAGGGTAAATAAGTAGGCTCTGGTAGTCTGCAGCTTGTGAGCTGCAGCGGGGAAATGAAGATGCTGGAGGAAAGTGGAAGAGGAGAAAAGGGAAGGGCTGACAAGCAGCTTAAGACAATCTGCCTAATTGGCTTTATATTTACAGGAAAGTGAACGCTGCCGGAGCTGTGCAATATGAACATACCTGGGAAAAAAAGTCATTTAATAAAACAAGCAAACAGAGAGTCTTCCAAATGCTGCAGAGAAATGGATTGAAAAGATTTGTGTTCACTCTGAGGGAATTTCACAGAATTCACAGAATTCACAGAATGGTTAGGGTTGGAAGGGACCTTTGGAGATCATCTAGTCCAACCCCCCTGCCAGAGCAGGGTCACCTACAGCACGTTGCACAGGACAGCGTCCAGGCGGGTTTTGAATGTCTCCAGAGTGGGAGACCCCACAACCTCTCTGGGCAGCCTGTTCCAGTGCTCCACTACCCTCAAAGTAAAGAAGTTCCTCCTCATGTTAAGATGGAACTTCCTATGTTCAAGTTTATGCCCATTACCCCTCGTCCTATCACTGGGTGCCACTGAAAAAAGACTGCTCCCATCCCCCTGGCATCCTCCCATTAAGTATTTGTATGTATTAATAAGATCCCCCCTCAATCTTCTTTTCTCTAGACTAAAGAGACCCAAGTCCCTCAGCCTTTCCTCATAAGAAAGGTGCTCCAATCCCCTAATCATCTTTGTTGCCCTTTGCTGGACCCTCTCCAGCAGATGTCTGTCTTTCTTGAACTGGGGAGCCCAGAACTGGACACAGTACTCCAGATGCGGTCTCACCAGGGCAGAGTAGAGGGGGAGGATGACCTCCCTCCACCTGCTGGCCACACTCTTCTTGATGCACCCCAGGATGCCATTCGCCTTCTTGGCCGCCAGGGCACATTGCTGGCTCATGGTCATCCTGTTGTCCACCACGACTCCCAGGTCCCTCTCCACAGAGCTGCTCCATTTCTTTATGTGTAGGACTAAGCATAATTTTTTGTATATATATATATAAACATAGTACTCCTGTATTTCTTTTTCTGTTTTCTACAAAATCGGTGCAATTAGCAGCAGCTGGATGATCTCGGGCAGGAATCATACATCCTAGTAAGAAAAGAGAGAGATCCATTGGTACAAAACCTCCACTGTGGGAGTTCGATGCTCATACAATAGCCCTCTTTCTCAGTTGCATGACAGCGGTTCTGAACCACTGGCAGACTTTTCTATGTGTGTGCTTTTCTGCAGGTCCCTACGGATTTCATCAGCAGCTGCAGCCGCACTCCTGCATCAACAGCCACAGTGCAGCATCGGGGCATGTGAAAGCCGCACCCGCATGAGCTGCATCTGCATCTGCCTTGGATGTCCTTACATCTACTGGGGCGGCAGGAGCAGAGGTTTCTGCCTTTCCCGAGGATCACACTGAACGGATACTTCTGTCAATGTACTGACAGCAAGTGTTTTAGAGAAATGTACAGGTTAGAACAACTGTTGTTCATAGAATTATAGAGTGTTTTGGGTTGGAAGGGACCTTAAAGATCACCGAGTTCCAATCCCCCTGCCATGGGCAGGGACATCTCCCACCAGACCAGATTGCTCAAAGCCCCGTCCAACCTGGCCTTGAACACCTCCAGGGATGGGGCCTCCACAACTTCCCTGGGCAACCTGGGGTAGTGTCTCACTTCTCGTTATTTTTCCTTTGTTCTAGACCTGCTGTAAAGTAGTGACACTTCTGTTGCTGTTAATTACCCTTATTTTTTCAGATTAGATATCAATCCTTTGTCTTTGAGCAAAGATGAATATTTATATGGATGGCTAATTTGCAAATATTGGGAGCTGTGATCTGAACCAGAGCATTCAAGACACAATATGAAGTATATGAAATACCCCCTGAAGATAATTT
This sequence comes from Charadrius vociferus, assembly GCF_000708025.1. Taxonomy (NCBI): domain Eukaryota; kingdom Metazoa; phylum Chordata; class Aves; order Charadriiformes; family Charadriidae; genus Charadrius; species Charadrius vociferus. Next base: position 5,725,592 of record NW_009648369.1, read on the forward strand.
TTATGGGGAATCTGGAAAGAATTAACATTTCTAAAAAGATCAATATTCTCTAAAACCAAATTTTGCATTCATGGCTAGTATCCACAGATATAATTACTATGATTTTTATTCCTCAGAACAACCCTTGATCTGCTGTACTGAAAAACAAAAAGGGAAGCAATTATCATTCTTGCTGTGAAATTTCATAAGAGAAATATAGTTTTCATATATCATCAACATTATATAGTAAAAAACATAGCCATGGTTAAGAGCAGCTATTGAAAAAGGTTCAGATAAGTGGAGCTTCATGATTAAAGAAATGTTATAGAAATAGCAACTAGAATAGAAAGCATTTGTGACATTATATGGGCGTAAAAAAGTATTTGCAATGCTGTGGCAAAGCTAGACTGTTAAGTGGTGTCATATTACCATTCATGAAGACACATCAATCTGATGTTATTAAATGTAATTCTGTTTGTGCTACTATTTGCTGTTTAAAATTGAAGGAGAAATGATTGTTCTTTACTTATTCAACCTATCACCTCAGATCTGAAGATTTGTGTCAATTTTTCTTACTTCATTTTTTTTCCCCAACCAATAGCAATGACAGGTGGGGACATGGGTTATGGCCTCTCACGCTCAAATTCAACCATGTCTATAGAGAAAAGAGTGAAAAGGAGGTAAAGTTAGCCATGGTTAAGCTGCTACACTGGGCTGATTCCTCTGCTCTACTGGAGAGGTCCCATGCGGGTTACAGGATATTTTTGAAGAACATTTTGTAGATCTAGGATTAAGCGTGACAATACTCAGAGTTACCAGACACTTTCCTGCATCAGACTGGAAATTAAAATATTCATGCTGAACTCCTAAAATCCATCTGTGGAAAATAGATTTATCTCAGTGCCCCACGTAGGGATACACAACTGTAGAGCAGGAGAATATTTAAGCCATCGAACAGTAAATGAAAAAGGGACAAGTATTCCTGAAAACACTTTTGTCTCCTGCACTTCACAGGGGCGAAAGGACTAGAACAGGAAGTATGGAAACTGGGTTTTAGGTCTTAGCTTCAAAGGACTCAAACTCACATAGTTTTATTTACAAAAAACAAACCCTGTGCCCTATATAAGGCCATAAGCAAAGCTATAGGGCTCTAGGCTAAGCTGAAATGCAAATGTTTTTCCCCTGTCCTGTGGATCTGGGCCTCTGCTCTGAAGGGCAGGGAGGGTGTGCAGAGGACAAAGTGGAAAGTTGTCCGACTTCATAGCTGTTTGGAAAAAATAGCAGAGAGGTTTAGCTATGGGAATATAAGGGGATTTGCTAATGTAATCTAGATGGAAGCTGAAGTGCTTGGGGACAAATGATCAAAGAGAACTAAGACTGTGTGAACCCAAAACTCAGAAGAAATTAAGGATGTTTTAAACAACTAATTCACAAACAAGATCAAAAGCACCAAAATACTGGAAAACAATTTCCTTAGTATAAAAATATACTTATTCATTAAAGTCAAAATCTTTGAGTAAAGTGGCAAAATTTGTTTTCAAAACAGATCTGCTTAAAGAATGAGATCTTCACTACAAATGTAATGGGTGAAGCTTGCAGAATTATATAACTTTTGCTGAGCTTTGTATTGGTGATTGTAGGTAGAGAAAAATGGGATGGAGTTTACATTGCAAGAACCTTTTTCACAGATGTTAATTGTCCCCAAGCAGCTTGACAGCTGCTTCAGTTCTTCCCTGCTCTCACTTTACATGGTCATTTGGGGATCTTAGATCCCTCTTAAATTTAATCCAAGACAAATTAAGCAAAAAGTTGCAAAATTATGAAAAAAAAATGCACCTGCTTAATTAAACTCAACCCTAATAATAATACAATATCAAATGTCAAATAATACAATTTTTCAGAAGTATTAAACTATATGGTACTGGTGCCTTCCCCTTTTCCAGTTCATAGGTATTGATTTTAGTGTTTTTCAATAGTTAAAAAGAGCCATAAATCCATATTTGGTAGTTTTGCACACATGGTGCAGGTTCTGTGATGTTTCCCAGTGCCACTAAGCTGTAGGAAAAGGTGCCAGCTGTTTCATGGTCATGATCATATAACTTCTACTTTTTACTCAAAAATGGTGTAAATGAATAACCACCTGGGACTGAGCTGGACAAATGCTTGTGTAGGAATTGTTGTCACTTACGATAGATGTCACAAAGCAATTTATTGACTTACTTCTTAACTAGGTATTTGTTGAGGATAGAAACATTCAAATTTTAAATGTAAGTTGTTCATTAATAATAAATAATAATAAACCCCATACCTATTTCCAGCACAGTATCTTTAGATCTCAAGGTACTTCGCACAGGACGGTAATCTGTCTTTCTGTCATAGTCATAGCCTGGATGTGAAAAACTGAGCCACAAGGAGGGAAATGCCAGCAGGACAGCAGCAGAACCAGGGCTTTGTCTGCGGGAATTTCTATTACACAAGCGAGAGTGTGCTGCCTCCTACAAAAGCTGATAACTCTGGATGAATGGAAGTTTTCTTTATCCAGGCAGCATGTCCCCTGAAGCGACTTGTGCTGATTGTCTCTTGTCCTGTCACCATGCAGCCATGTGAAGAGCCTACCTGCCTGTTCTTTTATTTTGGCAGGCTATGATTAGATCACCCTGAGCCTTGCCTTCGCCAGGGTGAACAACCCTGCTCCATTGTTCATATGCCAAGTTCTCCAACCCCCTGATCATTTTCACAGTCTTCCCCTGAACCTTTTCCAGTCTTTCTATGTCTCTTTGGAACTGGGGGGGGACCAAAGGTGTAGCCTGAAAAGTGCTGAGTAAACAGTGCGAATCACATCCCTTGATCTGTTGACTGCATTCTTGGTGATGAGGCCCGGGACACATTTTGCCTCTGCTGCTGCTGCTGCCGCCAGGGCATGCAGCTGATTTGTGCTTAGTTTGCTGTTGCTCAGGACCCCGAGAGCCCTTTGAGCAGAGCTGCTCCCAAGGCAGCCAGACCCCAGTCTGGTAATCCCCTCTGTGGGTGGGATTATATATCTGGTGCCAGAGACAGGACTTCACATTTATCTTTGGCCCAGTCTTCCAATCAGCTGTATATTACACACAGAATATAACATAACTGGAATAGACTATCTTAATTCCAGTTTTGACACTACTGTGGACATTTCTTGTTTGGTTGTCCCTGTGCCGTGCTCCAGAGCGTATTGTAGATGGTTCCAGTCTAGCTGTCTGTATCTATTGCTAGTGCACTGCCACAAAGCTACGCTAGACCTAGCTTCAAATTAGCTTGCTCACACACCATTCAGTGGAAGCTGTCTGCCTGGAAGGTAAATACCGAGCTACGCTACTGCCAGTGCCTGAGCCAACTCCAGCACCGTGAAAAAGCTTTGCAGTCACAGAAGCAAATGTGGTTGCTGTTGTGTTCCCGTGCCTTGGCAGAAAGCACTGAAATCCACAAGAGAGACTGTCCTAAAACATACCAGTATCAATCTGACCTCCACTTGATGTTCTTGTGGGGCCAGTGGCTTAGTGCCAGTTTTGTAAGGCAAACTCATCCACAGCAAGACTATTTCCCTCATGCAATAATTCAAATGTATTTCCCACTTGGTGTTAGCCAGTAGCAGTACAATGGAAGCAACCATGTTATTTGTCAAGCACTCAAAAGTAGATGACCTTCGTGGATGAGTGAGGGAAGGACGAAGATCCCTCAGTCAAGTTGAGACTAGAGGGGTACAAACCTCTTCTATTCAACAGCTTCCGGAGCACTGGGATGTGTGCTGGGACTCTGCTGGACCCACAGGGTCTGTCCACACTGGAGTGCGGGAGCAAGGAGATCTGAGCACTGGAAAAGCAAAAGTTTCGTGGTAGCTTCTCTTTGATTCTAAATAAAGTTTATTTCTCCTGCACTTTCTCTGGTGTGTTAAATTAATCTCAGTTGCAATGGAGAGATTAAGAGATCCTTGCTGGCTCACTATCAAAAGCAGAGGATTTGCTGCCAAAAGAAGAAAATAGAATAAAAGGATACCTGCTTAATTCTCGGTACAGAAAACTTGCTGATTTTTACTGAAACAAGAGGAAATCCTTCCTGGTTTTACACAGGCTGTGTTCCATACATAATGAAATGGGTCAACCAAGGTCTTCCCATATATCTTGTGCTGTTATCTTCTTGTTAGAATGGTAATCACAGGTGTCTTATTTTCTACCTTTCTTTCCAAATCTGTTGTTCACACATTTCTGTTTTACTTCACACTGGCATAAGACTTGGCAGCCACTCAGCTGTTGCTAGAGTTGTGTTGTCATGCAGCTGATATGGTTTTGGCTCTCTTAGTCTACCTTCCAAGATGCTTTTTTAATTGACTTAATTTTATTATTGAAAATTAATTTGAACATAATGGGCACAACCTTTAGACCCTTTTACTCACATTTGCCAAAGCTTCTTCATGACCCAAAGTAGGGCATGATGGTTATGTATATTTGGCATAGCTCCATTTTTCTTTTTTTTTTTTTTTTTCATGGTTATGTATATTTGACATAGCTCCATTTTTCTTTTTTCTTTTTTAAATTACTTTTTGCTCTGATTCCAATTTTTATCTATATAATATAAAGGGATGCTAGTATGTATAAATAAACTGCTATGTATACATGTTTATATTTATGTACATATTTCATTAACAAAAATTCCAATTTTTCACCAATGTAAAAAGTGTATGTTTGCCCCCAGTTGCAGAAAAAGTTGTCACTTTTCTTGGGGCTGTATATAGTACTATGATTAAGAGTGCCGGATTCAAGAAACATGGATTCAGTTCCTAACTCTATCATGAGGTTTCTGCACAATCTTTTAATGTTGCTCCCTGACTCAGTTTTCCAGCTGTAAAATGAAGATTGAATTATCTCCTTTGACTGTCTAGCTTGTTCATTTTCTAAGCTTTTAGGGTGGAATAATCAGTCGATGTACACATAAAGTGTATATTACAATGGGTTATGTCTTTGCTTGAGTCTGACAAAATGTCTGTACAGGCACTGAAATGAGGAGCAAGGGAGCAGAATAGGGTTTACAAGCGTGTCCACTGGAAGTGTATTCATTATATTTGGCTTTTTGAAAGTAGAAAATGCTATTGATTTGCCTTCTGACTGTTTCTTGCGGGAAGCTTTCCAAAAAAAAGTGTCTGTTTTACATAAGTATTGTATTATTTATAAAGAAATGGAAATAGTAGTTTGAGACTGATGAAACACAACTCATTTCTTTATCTTGAAGGGAAATTAATCATTAGTCAACAGATCAGTGCAATACATTATTTATCCCCAATCTTTGTTAATGCAGCCTGGCTAAACTAAATAAGTATGTAGAGCTGAATTAACAACCTTCTTCAAAGGGAAACGGGAAAACTATAGGCTTTGAACTTTAAAATCTATGGCTTTTGGAGCCGTTGCTGTAAATAAGGATGTAGGACCCAGAGGAACAAAAGTTCCAGTGTTTATGCAGCCCAAACTTCTACTTTAAACACCTGTGCAGAACATTCGAACTCTATTGTAGTCTTTAAAACCCATTTACAGTGGCTTCCTATTCTTGGCAGTGTCAAAAAACTACATAAATCTTAACTGTAAACCTCAGTATTTTCTCACACCAGGTCTTCTGCTCTCATTCCACCTGTGGGGCTCTGTATAATAGGTATCTTCAGGCCCCAGCTGGCGAATGGCCAACCAAACTGGTGGAAATAAGATTTTCTGGGTATGTGTCATATTGGAAGCACAAGGGTTGAAGAGCTGAGACTTTGGGTTTGGGAAGCTGTTTTTTACATGCCTATGCTTGGATTTGAATTTTATTTCACAAGCTGCTGCCACTGCACTGGCTTAAGAGTACCTTTCTTCCCATCTTCCTAAGAAGGGCGTGATTTAACTCAGGCAACTAACTCCAGGAGAAGATCAGTAGTTGAAG
>NW_009648369.1:5731558-5767680 GCF_000708025.1 Charadrius vociferus
GAAAAGCAGCCCAGCTCTCTTTGGCAGCAGGTCTTCAGGACAGCTTTAAAAGTGCATTCATTTTGTATTTCTCGCACTCTTCAAGGAAGACTATGAATGAAACCCACTGGGCTACTCTTCTCTATTGTAACGTCTAATGAAATCCTTCAACATTAACGATAATACAGATAACTACAGAGGTTACCTCCAAAGATAGATTCCAACTGGCTCCCCTTCCTAAATTTCACATAAGTAAGGAGTCTGATCCCCATCCATGTCTTACTTGAAAGTCCAGCGTTTAAAGTGATCCCTTGCTCTAAGCTGTACTTACTGTTCCACCACCAGCAGAGAGAAAAGTCAAACCCTGCCACTTGGATTGTCTTCATCTCCTACCTCAGAGAAAGGTCTGCTGCTGTCTAAAAATATTTCCTAAATTGGCACATTGAACCCCCTTCTCAGTTCTTACTCTGGTACAAAGTTTTTTGGAAGAATTTGCAACTCCAACATATCTGAGAATGCATCTGTGAGCATCACACTGACGCCGAGCTGTATTATCTGATCCCTGGCTCACACCATCATCTATGGCAGCCATATCATAATTAGGGCTGGGATTAAAGTCATCTGCACTTGAACTGCCGTTTTCAGAAAGCTCTGCCAAGCAGCTGTGCCTCACAATACAGAAGAATTGCAAACTTATTACTTTCTTCTTTCTCTTCCCACAAAAGTAAGACAGAACCACTACTTCTGAGATGTCTATTCATCATTAGGAAAATATCACTTTTCCTAAGAGGCATTTTAAAAAGTAGCTTTAAATACATGTAACTAAGGCACATAGGTACATACGTACAAGACATTGTCAATCACTTCATGATACCCTTGTAATATGTTCTTTTGTTTCTTTATTATCACCTGGGAAATATTTTATTTATATCTATCTAAATCTCTGCCATGACCATGGGTTAGAAACCACCTGCTTTTCTGAAGTAGTTTGGTCCCAGGCCACCTGGCCAACTTACCACATAACGAGATTAAAGGCATCTGGGATTGAAACAGAACTTAAGAGTAACTTCCCATGACTGATTCCCTTTGGTGGCACAACAGACATTAATGCAACACCTTTAAAGTGCGAAAATAAAGGCACAAATACGGGGCACACTTGAGATAGGCGTATGACAAATGATGGGTGGGTTGTGAGTTCTGATGTATTCATTAATGACAAACAGGTAATACACTGTACCTTCTCCCATTTGCAGTATTTGTTGAAAAGTATTTTGTCAGCTGGCAAGTCATTTAAGGAGGAAGATAACCTCATGAGAATTTAATGAGGTTGCCTTATTTTACGTTAGTACTAATGTATTACACAAAATCACCAAAATCATGGACACTAAAAGTACTAGGCCTGGTATCACAGCAGCTCTTCTACACCTCAATCCCACAATGCATTGCTGGAAAAGTTAAATTGTTCCTCACAAACATAACAAAATGGGACTGTTATTGAATGCACCAAAGTTCACAGATGTCTGTGGCCAATGTGAGTGTTTAACGCACACAACATGGTACCCCAAGCAGACATGTCCCTACTAAACTTCCCATTCAGAGTTGAAAAAGCTGATTTTGTGAATCAGGAGACTGGAAATGTGAGGTAAGAGTAGAGGAAGGGATGGAGGTGCAAGGGAAAAGATATGAAAGACCTAGTAAATTGAAGCTATTTTTGAAAAAGATTAAAGGCAAAATACATCAACTGGGAACATTTATTCAGTATCTAGAAAATTTAAAGAAGTATGTTTGGGATTTTATCTGTGAGATCCAGCTTGGAGCTGATTTTATGCTGAACATACAGAAATACCAGCATCAGGTTGACTCCAGTAGTAGGTCTGCCATAATGACTTGAGAAGAAAGATAAAAATTATTTTGGCTTTCAGATGTATAAGTATTTTGCAGTGTAGGAAATAAAATCCAGTCTGCTATTTAGCTTTGCCTGTCAAAACAGTCATAAAGACTTCCTATTTTAAGCCACATAATCTATTCACTCCTCCTATCATGTTTATGATATTAATAGGTTATATTATTCTCTTTGTCTTTCTATGTTTTGGATAAAAACTCTCCTCCCCTCCTGCAAATCCATGACTTGCCTTTCAAATAGGTGCATATGCTCTATTTTATAGGAAAACAAGACCGTGTCTCTATTCTGTCATTGAAAGCTGAATTCTCATGCACTGTGTAATGAGAGTAAAATTGAGTAAGAAAAGGCTGAAAAATGTAAGAAGAACTTGTGAGCATGACAAAATGTATTAAGCACTTGGTAGGCTGTACCAGAGCCAGTTTTAAAAGTTGAATTACTATCCCCCAGGTAAAATTGATATTTAAAAAACAACAACAACAAAACAGTTTTTGACTTTGAGCAAATGCCTTATATTTAGACATTTTTAACATTTGACAGAAATTCTGGAAAGTTCTGATTTTGGAAATGAACTGTTTCATTACTGTTATGAATAGAAATTGATCTTATTCTGAAAGTATTTATTTCCACACAGGGAGTTATAATGTTATCCTTGGGTTAACATGGTTAGAAATTAAAAGTAACTTGGTTACTTTTTCAGATGTTCAAGCAGACTATAAGTTTGCTTCAAGCCGATATTACTCTGAAGTGGGGTAGACAAATATCTGCCCAATATAATTAACTTTGACTAGAAGCTTAACTTCTATAAAGCTAGAACTAGAAGAATTGAGTCCTCTCTAAAGTGTTTTGATGCTATGAGATGAAACTGGAATGTTGAAACACATCCATTGAAAACATCAGAAAGGTTATTATAGGTCTAAAAAATCTTTTATTTTTGTTAAACATATTTTTAGTCTAAAATGTTTCTATTGATTTTTAACTAATATTACTGTCTTTTAACATTGATAACCACTGTATACAAGTTAATATCAATGGAGACTTTCAGTTACTGAAAAACTCTGTGCAAAAGCAGTTTTCTTTTCTCATATTTTGGTTATGCAGTTGGATAGTTAAGGAAGCTTCTCTGCAACCATACATTCCTTAAAGAATGAAACTGTTAAATATTGACTGTAGAAAATTTTGCCTTTTATGTCTGGACATTCTCTCTACAAATATGACAAGCAAACAAAAAAGTCAGTGCAAGCATTTTGAAACATTCCCAGTGAGTGACTTCAAAGTGAAAGCTAGTAATTTGCAAACAGTGAAATCAAAGTACCTGTAAGCACTATTCTAGTCCCTGAAAACAACTTGCATTTTTTTTTTGTCACTTTAAAGTTAATTTCTTACTTTAGAAATGTCCCTTTCCCTTTTTCTGGGGTGAAAGATCTCCCACATCACAGAATTTTGTTTCAGTGGTATAAATGACCTTAAGTATATCAGAAGTGCTCTGAAGTGGTGTGTAACAAAATGTGAAAACAGAGAACAACTGTCTTTACTGCCAGTAATTCTGTTCTGAGATATTTATTTTTTTTTTGTAACAGAGAGCTAATAGTACTCTAGACTTTGGGGGCTAACACAGACTTCATGAGTTCATCTAATCCAGTCTCCAGGATGAAGGAGTGCATTAATCTGTTCCACATCTTAATTATGCTTAGCACCATGCTAAATTGCAAGTGAAATTCGTACATTACTGCTGAAGAAAGGGAAAGAACATTTGTTCATGGTAACAATCTATATGTATTTAGGGACTGAGATCTTATCCAACAGATGGGTATTGAATAAGTAGAAAAAATTATTTTCTTCCATTGAGACCAATGAGCTGCCTGTGTCCATAACAAAATACAGAGCAGACCTGTTCATATAGCAGGAAACTGATGGGTGAAAGACCTGCTGGTGAGAAACATCATGAAGAAAAATATATAATGTTTTTATACAATTGTTTTGGCAGCTAATTAATATAAGCTCAACTTTACAGATCTATAAGAACTGAGATGAAATGGAAATGAACAAAAATAACTGCCTATATTGGAAATCTTTTCCAACTTTATCTCTTTTGAAATGTCCAGGAAAATTTTTATTAAAAATCAATTTTGGAAAAAATTCAATCAGCTCTTACCATCTGTTGTCTTACTGGAAAGTCTGTGTGCAACTTGCAGTTATCCGTGATTAAACACGATGATTGAAATCATTTAACTCTTTAAACCATCAGCAATTCTGTGTAATTTTTGACTTCTGCAAAAGTGGACAATGCCGTAGGCCAAGCACTCTGAATCCTCTCCTTCACTGTAACCTGCCCTCTGCTTCACTCAGTTTGCTCTGCCCAGGAAGGCAGGTGATGTGAGCAGTTTGCCCTCATAATGATGGGGATGGATTTTACCAGCTCTTTAGAGGTTGTCCTCCCAGCACGATTGCTTACGCTGCACCGCCAACCCCACGCTTTTGTATTCGTGAGTCAGCACTCAAAATAATTATAGCGGGCTTTTAAAAAATCATATTCAAAAATAATATTTGTGCTTACTTGTTTTTGAGGTCAGATCATTCATTTGGGCAAACTGCTCAAGTCTTTTTCATTGACCCTCAACGCTTTGGTGCATGAAGCCAGTTTTGGAAATGAACACGCAGCTGTCTCTTGGGATCTCCTGATAGGGATCCAGGAGCTGGTGGTGTGAGAAACACAACACGTTTTCTGACATGCACAAGAAAGTCTTGTGAACAGTAACACTATGTGCAGTGTGTTTTCCAATCTGATTTGTGGGTAGAACTCTGGCCTAACACTTCTCAGCTTGTTTCCTCATAGACAGCCTACTTTTTCCTTTCATCCTAATTACAGCCTCGTGTAGCACACTAAGTAATCTCCTTAGTCAGGAACAATTTAACGTTTTACACACCTCTCCCTTTTAACTTCAGACTCCATTCAACCCTGTGCCTGGAGTGACTTAGACACCAAAGTCAGCCACAGGTTCCATGTTTTGACTGGAAAATAGATTATCATTAATCAACTTGAAAGCAGCTTTGGTTATCTTTGCTACCACTGGTGCTTTTTGGCTTTACCACTGGTGCTTTTTGGCTTTACCACTTTGTTCACCCACACTTTACCCACTCAATTCCAGGGGTATCTTAGAGAAAAGAGAGGTTATAGCATCCAGACCTATTAAATAATTAAAAATGTGGTGTATGGGTAGTTGACATGGATGCATGGCACAGCCTTTAGAGGAAAAACAGTCCCTGTCTTCCTGGGTGATGGACCTCTGTTATCCTGTTGGTCAGAAACGATAATGTCATGATAGAGCCAGGAGGAAAGGGTTAGTGATTTTTTTTTGTTGTTGTTGTTGAGAATTTTTCCCACTGTCCCTTTGAACATCTTGAATATAATTTTTTTTTTTTAATCTGGCAACAGCAGACATTAGGGACCACCTGGCAATATCTGGCGTCTTTCAGAGGAAAATTCTTGCTTGAGGCTTGTTTTTTTTCTTGGTATTTCTTTAAAATTTCTTTTATTTCTCACAAAAGAAACACATTTTTGAGGAGGAAGGTTATGTAGCTTGTCCTATGGTTATGTACTCACTAGACTCCTTGGGACTTCAGGGGAATCTGCTGGTATAGGAAGGTGTTTAGCTAGAGGGGAATTTATGTAGATGCATGTGTATGGGGAACATGCAAAGCTCACAGAATACAGCTCCAGCCATTAGGCCTACGCTCATTGCTTTCCTGGGACATAAAAATCTCAGGAACTAGATCTTAATTTCTGGGAGTAGGTTAGATAGCTATTTCTTCCTCCCTATAATCACTGGCTGTGTCTTTGTTCCTGCATCTCTTTTTATATCTACCTGAGAACTCTTTTTAAACCTACGTGAGAAAGAACTGGCATCTGTCTCCATCCTGGCACTGCCACAATCCTAGACCCACATCTACCTCTCCAATATCATTTGTGGAACTCCTGAAAAGCTTCAGAAATTGTTTATCTTGCAACAGCTTCGCTCCCACAGGACCATTCCCACCTGCCATGGTGGGGCCAGGCTGATTTCTTCATACATAGCCCATGCATCATTGCAGTTGTTCAAGCAGTGGATGGAGATTTATACGGACATGAGTGCGGGATGAACACATTGCAAACATTTCGATGACATTTCCTGGCAAAAATCCAAGCCATGTCTTGGTCTAGTTATATGGTTTCATGGGTGCTCACTTCTTGTATTTCTGTTTTCTTTACCAGAAGTATGTTTTCTGCAGTACAACATGCATTATGCACAGTACTATAGTTCAGCGAAAAAATTTGTTCGGTTTCTTCCTCTCAGCTTTTTACTGGATGGAAAAAAAACACAGAAAGACATTTCCCTCTAACACAGAAAATGAATCTACAGTAAACCAGTGAAATCTTTAGAGTTTCTTTCCCTGCTTTGATACAGATCTTCTCCCTAGTGCTTGTTAGCTGCCCACCATCATGATTTCTTGCAATGTTTCTGGGGAAATAGCACCTTTTTTAATGGAATTTATAGGGAAACCCCTCAGGTACCATTACAGATAAATATACCTTAGCCACTCCAGTGCTGTTTAATTTCTGCTATTTTAAAATGTCTCTTTAATTTGTTATACAAGGAAAAACAAAGACATTTTTGTTACAGCTGCATTTGAGACAGTGATGGAAGATTAAGGAAAGGAAATGTTACACCAGTCACACTTTTCTTTACATGGTGGACTTTAGGCTACTTCATGAAAGCACCTAATTTATTCCTAATTCTTATATGCCTGGTAAAACAATCCCTCTAATGCAACTCAGTTTCTTATGTAGACAGGGAAAGTCTCTTCAGGTGCAGCTAAGCTTAGGAAAGAGAATCTTCCTCCATTCCAAAAGAACTACCAGGGCACACTCACTTTAGTGAGATTGCTAAGAAAATATCTGACCCTGAAGTGTAAGATATGGGCAGAGGGGATCCTATCCCCTGTGTTTCTCTGGAGGACTCTCAAAAGAATTCTCTCTGTGAATTGATCTGCTGTGCTGAACTGTGTGTAATCAGAACAAAAGAAAAAGCAAATTATTTCCAAAATGAGATGAAGTATCCTACCCCAGGACATCGTAGATGAAAAACATGTGAAAGTGAGATTCTTACATGTAATTATAAAAATTTCTAATGAATTATGAAAAAATCCTTATTCTTTATTATAAATACCTTCAAAACGTATAAAAGGAGAACAGCTATTGGGCTTAAATATTTTGAAACAGAAGAATTCTTTTTAGCCCATAGTATACAGGAACCTTTTCCAAAAGAAACCTTGAGACAGACAAAATAATGAAGATGAACAATTGTAAATTCACATTACTGACCACTACACTGCTATTTCCTTCTATTTATCATGATTAATCTATGTCCTCTTTCCAGGAACACAGAAACCACCCAATCTGCTGCTAACAAGGAAAGCTGTTGGTATTTTAAATGTCAGTATCATTTCAATAACTCATTAATATTATTGCAGAGAAAACTGAAATCTGGACCACTAGTGGCACTTTTGCAAAGTCCATTTACCAAGGTTAAAGTCTCGTGGATATAATGCTACGGAGGTAGGTCTGAGCTGTAACACCACTTTCTTTCTATTCGGTTTTATAGCTTGTTCTTACTGTTGGTTGCTGATGTTAGCTGGTTTTGCAATGTTATTGAATTTTTGTTAGTAGAGGTGACAGAAGCACAGGCTGAGCTGGCTGGTTACTGCTGCTCCCAGTTCTTTGCTCGAAGAGCTGCATATGGCTCTCTGTCATCACACTGGTTTGGGGGACACATCTCTTTCAGTTGTTTGGTTTGAAATACTGATTGCTGTCGACTGTAATTGAATAAGCACCTCCGTGGGATGTTCTTCTGTGTATGCATGGGCTGAATATTCAATTTGCTAATGCATATAGAGCCGAGTTGTAATTGCTTTTGCCGTTGTGGTAGGAAACCCTCCACCAGTATGTTTGAGGTTAGCTTCAATTTTTTTTATGCGATCCTTTTCCTCAGGTGTCTTCTCAGTCCTTGGAGGGAGAAGTAGGAAGTGAAATTCTGTTTTAAATGTGACTAAAAAGTCAATGAAACAAAAGGTATCAAAACAAAAAAAAATCTAAATGTTTAGGAAAATATCTTGTGACACCTGAGTGAATATTTTATAATTGTTACATCTCATTCTTAAAATGGCAACATTATTACACAAAATTTTGAGTATTTATTTAATTTGCTAATATTCAAAGGCATATTTCTAATAATTTTAATAATAACTGATGATATGTTGTTAATATATTTTTGTAGCAACATTCTTGACTCTATCCCCTACAGAAAGCAGATGCGCAGAGGTTGAAAATTTGAGCAACAAATATTTTGGTTCTAGCCATGTGGAAAATGATCTTAACAGAACTCAGCATTCATGGGGTTCCTATATGTGTACCTATATGACCCTCTTTCTTCCTGAGGATCTCACATTTAATCAGTTCTGGGAAGTGTCTGTACTCATTTCAGAAAAAAAAATGATCTAGTTCATTGTCTACTCATAGTTCTTAGTTCAGATTTTTCTAGAGAAAATTCTTTCCCAAATGAAATGCAAATGCATTAATTTAGAGCTACATCTTGAAGAATAACCTTTCCTTGAGGAAGCTGGTAAGCAAGCAAAGCTCTAAAAATCAATAGGAGATGGTTTACTTGAAATTTCGATTCCCTTTATTAAATACATGTAATAGATTATTTCCACACAATTATTCCCAAAGAGATTCCTTCACACCATGTGTATGAGAAGCTATTATTTCCTATATACTAACTGGATCTAAGATACCTTTGAAAAACAGAGCAGGGAATATGTTATCTAGTTTTTATTATTATATTATTATATTTGTAACTACATGCTTTTCTACGTACAATACTTTTCTGAAAGAACTTAAGAGGGGAAAAAAACGAGCAAAAAGGGAAGGATGGTAGCTAACAAGGTGGCAACTTAGAGGTTAGGACAGTTGCTTGGAAACTGCATGTGAATCTTATTTCTTTAAGGAGGGATTTGAATACAAATCTCCCTTTATGCTTTGGTTGTCCAGTTAATGCATTCAAATATCATATGAGAAGAAGAGGTATACTCTATGGACTTGTTGAAAAAAAATTAACACAGCTGCAATAGCATTCTTGGAAATCCTCATGTGCCACAAACAATGTTTTTTTCTTCAGAGTGCTTCATTTTTTGTCTCTTGGGTTTAGTAGTCCTAGACATGAGTGGGACTGAAATGATTGATGCTGAGGGACATTTCAACTCACACTGCGTTGTAGCTGGTGAATTTAAGTCCCCTCTAAATTATGCAAGAACTGAGCATGTGTTTTCTGGATCACAGCTGTGGACTGAAGTAACCAAGTAACCAAATTTTGTCTATGTCCTTTTTTTTTGCTGCTGACACCTCCCCTCCCCCCCAACTTAAATTAATGAAACTTGTAATACCAAATACTTAAATTTGTATGATATTAAGGTTGAAGCTGAAGCTGCCTCTATGGTCATGAGAGGTCTCTGGAAGGCAAATCAGGGTGCCTAAATTTGAAAGTAGTTAGGTTTCTAATTTAGGAGCTCTAATTGCTGTGTGGAGGCACACACTTCTCTCTACTGACTGTAGAGGGAACCTGGGCACCAAAGGTGGGTGCTTGCAGAGGTGGTGTCAGTATTCTTCATTGTCTGTAGACTGTATGGAATGGCAATTAAAGCATATGGTATTTGTTCATTTCCTGGGTTATTCTGAAGTGTGTGGCAATAAGATCTTTCCTGTACCTTATCCTGTCAGTTTTCTTTGGAAGTAGAATTTGCATTACACACAAACAGGTACACGTGTGCTCATCGTTTGCAACTTATAGGATGAAACATTCATTTTTGAAATTAATTATTAGTTTTTAATTATTAGGTTTAGAAATTAGTATAGCTTCTCTGACTGCAAGTTTGTTTGGAAGGTTTAGCCCTTATTGTAAGTGGTAATTAAAAACTTTCTTAATTTAGGTTTCCAATACATGTGTGCAGATTAAAAATGTGCAAAAACTAAAAAACCCAAAACCAGTAAGGTTGAAACAGATGGGCCCGATATATTTATTTCGTGTTACAGCTACTAAAACCTTCCACAATATAGACATGTCATTAATATGACTCTGGTGAAGGATCAGAGAAACAGTAGCTTTTTCTTTTACCACCGAACAGGAAATTTGTTAAAAAACAATTATTGCTTCCCTTTCATTTGCTGCATATGAATGTGGATTTTCCCAGATTTTTTCTATTTTTTTTGGTATTTACACATAGTTCTTCCCGTTTTCCACTTTTCTCTATATACACAGAATTTCATGAAATGAAATGGCTGAATCCAAGTCCCATTCTCCGAGACTTGCTTAGATTCATGCCTTGAGGACAGCTCTTCAAAACTTATTCTCTTTGTCTCCCACAGTATTTTCCAGGCTAAAGTTAGCTTGCTTTGCTCATTTTTTGAGCCAGCCGGAGTCTGTGAAACAGCAACCCTGTTATGCTGAACTGGAGCTAACAAACCCCACTTCTCAGCAGGATTTGTTTTGTCTGAGGGGTTTTACTCCCCACTAATGCGTCCTCAGCCTTTGACTAGTCAGCAGGAGGGAACCAGAAAAAGAATAAGCCTGTGAGCCTGAAGACGTTCTTGCTGAATCTTGCTCAAAAACATGAAAGCTGATGTAGTGTCTTTGCCCCATGATTAGCTGAGTGAAGCTCCCTCCTTCCTGAGATATTAAAAAAAAACTGCCTAGACATGGTCCTGGGCAATGGGGTCCAGGTGGCCCTGCTTAAGCAAGGAGGTTGGACAAATTGACCTCCAAAGATCCCTTCCAACTTAAACCACTCTATGATTAGGTGAACTTCATGCCAGTGCATTTTTGGCTTTTTTTCATAGCATGAAAGATCTGTTTTCTTGATAGGTGAAGTGTAATAATAACAAAAGGTGCCCAAATTATTTGCTAGGGAAGTTAATTATGCACGATGCCTATATCTTGACCTCTGATTTGAGCCACAGCAGCTTATACCTAGGGCAAAAGGAAATTTACACTTAGCATCAAGAGTAACAGCCTCTGGTAAAATGGAGAAGTAGGTCTTAATAATACTTCAAATAATTAGGACCAGGGACTTGTTTTGCTTTACTGTTACTTGTTCTTTCAAGAGCCATCTGAGAAACCTCCAGGTTCCCAGTTATCTCTAGATAACTGACGGAACATAAAATGATTTGAATAAGAACTGTCATACTGAATTAATTGGACATGGCTAATAGACAATGTAATACAACAGCAAAACATTTGCAGGCTGTGCCAGATAGCTATCTAAAAGAGCCACTTTATACAGAACTTCTTGGAGAGTTGACAGTTTGGCCTTCCCCTTGTAAAGTCTTGCCAGTCTCTATGGGTTTCAAAGCACACTTCTGAGGGGAGCTGGATGTGACACAGTCGATGGGTAGAGCAAACATGCCTCGCAGCCGCCCAGAACATGCAAGGTTCTTTTGAACTTTAGTGACCCACAGAAAATAGTTTCACGAAGGCCAGGTGAAAGCCTCCGCGTTCAGAAGAGGTTAGAAAGCCTTGTGCTACTTTTCTGCAAATTCAAGACAACAGCTGATGAAGGAGCAAAGAGTTTGCCAGAAATCAGATAGCTATCCAAGTGAGGTGGAGGGGTTGAATGAGCAGTGACCTATGAGGGGATATATGGGTGCATCATTGTCATTCTGCCGTGTGCTCGCAGAACAGTTTGGGTGAGATTCAGTTCCAGCTTCAGACAGCTAAATGCAGGGGTCAACATGTAGGTGTTCACATGTAAGCTGCTCATTCACCTGCAGTGGTAGGTGAATTTAATCTTGGCTAGATCTCCACTAACTGCAATGGCAGATTAGGCACTGTTTTGCTCACAGATACTTACTTTCGGCTCCAAACTTGGAACTGAAATCTTGCCCTTTGTCTCTGAGATGCAGATGTCCCCAGCACTGGTAGAGGACAGCTGTATTTTGATAGTTATTATGGACTGCCCTTATGCGTCAGGCATCCATCGGTCATTACTTCCATGGCTACATATGAAACCCAACATGGGATGCTCAGTGTTGTCTGCAAGAGTCAATAGCACCATCCTTCTTTGAAGAGCTGATTGTCATAGCTGTGAGGACTACACAACTTCTCATTTGCTGACAGCCCACCTCTTTTACTCTGCTTCAGTGTGCTCCAGCTGGTGGCCTTTCTGCTAGCTCTGCTTCAGAGGACAATCTGTGTGGCCCATATCATCCTCTTGGTTGCCTTTGCATGGGGAAACGAAAGCATTGAGCAGCAGCTGTGGCTCCTGTAGTGGTCCAGGGTTTCTTAAAATGGTGGCCTTCCCTGGGGAGCTCGGCCCCAGCAAAGTGCCACCCTGTCTGCGAGGGAGAAGGGCCTGGGGAACCTCGAGAGCAACTTGTGGCAGCTTGGAGGATGGCTGCAGCCCAAAGCTTGTGTGTGACTCTCAGCACTGAAAAGGTTATTCCTGCCGTGGTTTGTTTGTGAAACGCCCTTGGAAGTGATGGCCGCTATACAAATGGCAAGTAATAAAATACCATTATAGTGTAATTAGTTATTATTACCTCAGACGGCTAAACCTCCTGCCATGGTTTATTATAGAACGGGAAAATACAGGGAAGGAGGAAGTGGAAAACAACAGCAGTGACAGGGCAATGTCACTGGCAATCTAATATTTCTAAAAAGAAGCAGGAGTTGAGGCAGCACCAAGACATAAGCAGCAGAAATGGCCAAGACTGTGCAGAAGTCGCTTTGGAATTAAACTGTGTGAACAAAAGTATAACTTAATTCAGCACTCTCTATCCAGTTCTTGGGAGGCTTCACCACCTCACCCTGAACTCAGTCTGTAAAACAGCTATATTTACTTAGTTTTCCAAAACAGAGTGACAGGAACTTTATTTATTACAGCAAGGAAGAAATCTAGCATAACTTTGATTGATTTGTTCAGCTACTGTCTTTGGGCTGCTAATTGTGACTGTACCACGGAGGGGAGGCTACGTGAGACTTGCTGCTCCCTTCCTGAGGCCAGGACTTGAAGAAGGCACTTGTCTCATTGAAATGTCTGCTCCTTGGCAGGTTTCTTTGTGCCAGCAGCTTCAGCCTCCCTGTTTGGTGCCTTACATTGGGGCAGCTTTTAAACAGGTTGCTATTAAAAGAATGGAGGATTATTTATTTGGCGGGTTCTTTGGAATAAGCACCATGTTATGGTCATTAATGCTCATTGTCTGCTCACATAGGTCAAAATGCAAAGTGCACTTGTGAGATGTAGTTCTCCTTCCATTGTTACTGAATCTAAAAGTAATTTTTTTTCTGGATTTATTGGAAAAGATTGGGAACCATTCTAAATTTAACTCTTCATACTATTGTCACTCACAGGACAAGTTTCCATTACAAGTGAGCGTGAAGATGAGTTCACCTGAAACTGAGAGAAGTATCTTTCTGTACGTTACAAAATCTTTGAATACGGTGGGCAGCATGCATTTGGATATATGGTTAATTGGGCAGAAAAAATGCCAGATAGTAAACAATCATAACGTGTTGTGTTTTGACTCAATGTGCCTAGATGATGCCCAGACTGATGCACAGCTCTGTATGTGCAGAGGCTAGAAATTCATCACAGTACCAAAGACCTAGTATCTACCAGCATTTAGGGCACTTCCAACAAGAAGAACTGAATAGTGAACTTTTACCATCTTTAGAGAAAGCTGAGGACAATCTGTGAGAGCAGATTAAGAAAATGTTGTTTTGTTGTTTTCTTTTCCTGTGCCTCAGTTTCCCGTTAAGGCTTGTGTGGGGAGGGAATCTCCTTTTACTGTCCTAAAAGTTTAAATATGTACTTTCTGAAATGTTGCTGTGATGTTTTGGAGAGGTTATAGCTGTCATTGATGACGTCTTCAGGAGTTACTTCAAGGTGCACTGACTTAAGCCCTGACCAGCCCTGGTGGTACACAGAAGGTGGATGTGGTGGCAGCTTTGCCACCCCTGCCTGGCCAGGGATGGGCCTGAGCTGAACTGCACAGAAGTACCATGACAACTTCAGAGTTAACCTCATTCAATTTTCATCTCATTTTTAATTTTTAAAATAAAATATCATTTTTTTTCTTTTCTTGAAAATGTTGGTTGGAAAAGATGTGTAATTTGGTGGAAAATTTTCAACAGTCTTTGCTCAAACTGTCACAGCATCAGGCCTTAATTATTTCTGGTGCTATCTTTGCAGTGCCTTCTGAGTAACCAGATTTAATAAACTGCTGTATTTTTAGGTGCATAATAGTATGTTACCTGTGATTCAACATCTGTGTAAGATGTTTATGTAAGAAAGTTAACCTCAGAACTCTGTCTCATAATCCACCTATTTCTGATCTTTCACTAACTACTACTTTTTTTTGTAAAAAACCCCTTGTTCTTTGAGAGCATTATCTACACAGTTTGGCTTGACTATCTCTAATTGAGCCTGCCTTGTTCCAGGTGCTGACTTTATGCTGATTACCTGATGATATGAAGCAGGTGAGGACTAATTTTCCACTCCTAGTATTTTTAAAACGATATACATTAGCTGATGCAGGTTGTTCACAGAATAACATAATAACATTGGTGTCTATCAGTGGAACAAAATTGATAATATAATGAAAAATTAAAAAAATAGAATCAATAGAACAGAGCGTTTATTTATTCTTGCTTTTATTGCCTTTTAAGGAGAAAGTATTACTAAGCATATTTTGGAATTAAAATATCAAGGGAGGAACACAATGTAAGAGAGAGAAACGAAGATGTAGAAGATAGGAAGCATGTTTTTTTGAGGTTAGAAGAGAGCTAACAAATCAATGGACCTGTGGGATAAAGGAAGGTAGCTCCAAATGTCAGGAGCTGCATTGACTTGTTTGAATGATGAATTGTAGCACAGAGAACATTATGGCACAGGGTATGTAACAATATGCCGGTGCAAGAAAGGTTGCAGAAATGTCACCTGTCAACAAATTGCACCACACACCTTTATTACTGGAGTCATCTCGTGTCATGACCTTTTTGCATTCACTGTCAGCCACTGTGTTGAAAACGCACACTGAACACATGTGACTTAGTTAATATTCATATCTGAAAACATTATTTTAACACAACAAACACAGTGACAAAAATACAGAATGAATGATCATGAAGTGTCTGAGCAAACAGAGAGAGTGTGATATGGAAGAAAAATCGTGTTTTTGTTCATGTGTTCTTCAAAATGTAAGAAAGCTATCAGTTTGGGAAAGTTCGGGGTAGGGCTCTGCCACAAGCATGTATTTTTTTAAAATAATATTCTGATAATCTTAGCATTGCTTGTTAGTGGCATATTGCAAGTTAGTGGCATTTCACCTGGAAGCATGTATTTTTTTAAAATAATGTTCTGATAATCTTAGCATTGCATGATATTGCAAGTTAGTGGCATTTCACCTGAGCGATGATGGAGCTTGTGCTGGTGTGACACAGCCTAAGGAAAGCTTTGGGGCAGGTAACGTGCGTGGTACACACAGCTGCATGTGTGTGGTCCTGATATCTCTCCAGGAGCTCATTTGCACAGATGCCCAGCGGTCACCAGCACAATCACAATCACCAGTCACAAAGTTATTTTGAGAGTTGATTTAAATCCCACCAGGAAAAGTGTTAGGAGTCTTACTGGAAAGCGCATGCCAACTTTTCCAATTAATTTTGCCATTTAGCTGAAGCAGAAAATCAGTAATAACCAATCTGTAGTAGAAAAATGATAAAGTTAACCAACAAACAGAAAATGTTTCTTACTTCAAGATTAATTTGTCTATGTAGTGCTCATGGATCATGTTTTTTTATTTATTTATTATCAGACAAGCCCCTCTGCCTGCAGATGAAGGGCATAAGAGTTTTCTGCTTCCTTCACCCTTTTTCCCCTTTGCCTGATCGTTGCCATTTCAAATCTGCTAGAAGAGGTAGTCTGTGAGAAAGTTCTGGTCTAGAAACATAAAGCTCTTTGCATCCTCCTGCCAGCACTCCATGAAGCAGCAGTAGTTGAGGAGATGGTGGGGGATCAGCCTCTCGGTGGAGGGGACGTGGTGCAAATTGATGAACAGTAACGTTTCATGAAAGGCAGAGGGTAAACCCAGAAAACACCTGTTTACAGGTGATGGGTCTTACACCGGCCAGGGATTTGGTCTTACCACTTTACATTGAGTAGTCTCTCAGGGAATGGGAATAAATACTTATGCTCTATCCTGCTCCACTCATGGATGAAAATTCTCAAATAAACAAACCCTGAAGCAAATTGCCTTCACAGCACAGTCCTTTTTTCTGCCTTGTTTGCAGTTTCCCCAGTGCTCCTGCAGGTAATGTTGAACAATTCAGGCTCATTCTGCTGGGCGTGGGAGGCACCCACATCTATTATATGGAGAGACGCACAAAATTTGATGAGAGAGACAAAGATGTCCTGACCAATGTCAGACATGCAGACTAGATGTCTGAAAAGGCCAGTAGCTTTCTTCTTTGCCCATAGCAGTTCTTAAATTGTCACCAATTCCCTTCTCTCAGATAACTGTTTATGATATTCTTTAGACCCCTGTCTGAGGTGGAGCTCCTGAAAAGTAATAGACTAGAGAGTCTCGATGTCCGTAGGGACCATGGTGTTATTACTTACAGAGCTGCATAAGCTGGCAAGTGAATAAGGAGAGCTTTGCACTGCAGGTATCTCTGCTGAACGCTTTAAATACAGCCATGGGCATAAATCGCACACGCTCAAGAATCCTCCTGGGAAGCATGACTCAGACAATATGTGACATTATGTGTGATAGTATTTTTCTGCGAGTTCCTTCTTGCTTTCAAGGGGTAATGTTATACTTGTAATAGGAGAAAAATTGTTAAACAACAATTCCCATCAAACATTCACTAAATTGCACTTGTCCAGCCTATCCCTGCTTTCTGCTTTAGGGGTCGTTTCCTGGCAAGTTGTGACAGGAATCAGAACAGAGACCCAGATAATACATTTGGATGTGTAAGCAGTGGGCTTGCTTCCCTGTGTGGGAAAAGCAGCACACCTCACCGGGATCAGGAGATCTCATTTGGAAAAGCTAAGGCTTTCTCAGGAGTGGAAAGCAGCCAAATATCTGATCCAAAGTCCACTAACTATTTTAGCTTCTTTTTTCCTCTCTGAATTTCAGAAAAACAGGCTTAATTTGGGTTGGAAGTTACACACCTTGGAATAAAGAAAAGTACTAAAAAATATCCTTGTCTTTCCATTTTCATTTTGCTAGACAAAAAAAGGAGGTCTTGGACCATCCTTGCTGTTCTTTCATTGCTCAGCTCTATCTTTTCCATCTCCACCTATCTCTGCTTAAGCTTTACTTCTTGGTTTAAAAGAGAAATCATATTCAGAATGAGATAGCAATAAAGTTATCTGTTGTGTTAAGACCTCTGCTTCTTCAGGTTTGTTGGCTGTCACACTAAGGAAGCTTTTATTCATTCCCAGCTTAGCCTGTACGCTTTATTTACAGTGTGTTAATTTGTCACTTCTTGGTCAGAACATACAGTTATCAGGTCCAGGCTTGTGAAAAAGAGTAAGCTTAAAGGCCAAAGTGTGAGAAGGTGTTATTCTTTCAGAGTTCTTGTCTCCTCATCTGATCCGTGGGTTAGCAAGTTTTTACAGGTATGCAATTGAAATTTTGGACATTGGGGATAAAAAGAAAGGAGGCCAGATGATGTAAGTATTTAAAGCATCAACTGTGCACTGAATTCAGTAGACATTATCTGCATTAAACCTTTCAACGTCTGCAGAGATTCCCATTCAGTGTTTGTAAAGAAATGTGTGTTTCTGTGGATATGGAACTTTGGTCCCGCAGGGTCAAGGCTGGTTGGGAACTGAAATGGAACAGTTTTATTAGATGAAGGGAACAGTTTTGTCCTTAAGTCCTGGTTTTAGAAGAATTTGAACTTTCTGTGACTCTTTAGTGTTTCCATTTTCAATTGTTGACTAATTTCAAACCAAAGTCAATAAGATCTGAAAGCAATACCAAAATTTAATCCTTTGTCAGACATGTGGTTTGATAACCCAGCAGTCACTGGATCCCCACAGTGACTGGATAGTGCTATAAGAAGTAGATAACAGCACTTCATCAATTCTGGTACCGCTAGAAACTTAACACAAAGCAGAAAAGATCAAATTATGTTCTATTAAATTTTATCATCAATAAGATGGCAACTGTGCAGCTTGACAGCAGAAGAATGTCAAAATAAAAATGAGGATTTTATCTCTGAAAGAATTGTTCTATAAGATCAGGCAAGCTGTTTTGACAGTGCATAATGTGAGAAAACATGGACTTTGTAAGAGACCCTTTTATTGACAGACTATATTACTCCTAATAAGTATGAAGACTAGTATTTTTTATAAAGATCACCTAGTAACTAAAAGTTTTCAGGAGAAGTATCTGAAATGCCTGCACATTTTTTGAGTTACTTCTGGGTACTAACATTACAGTCTGGATGCTACTCTGAGCTTTCAAACCTGCAAGACAAGTACAGAGGTACTGAAAGCCCAGGGCTGTACACAGATGCAGGTTTGCTAAGAATTCATTCACCTTTAAATATGATACTGCAAACTCTGAGAGTCCTTGGAAGAAATGTAGTAGCTGGAAGCATGAAAGAGTCTGCACAGTGACAGCAAATGTGCAGAGCTGACATTTCTATATTGAGTAAATGTTCCTAAGAATCTCTGCGAAGAGAGCAGGGGTCTGTTTCCTAGGCTTTGTACTTCACTCTTTGTGAAGATATTTGGCTTCTAAGTTCCACAATATTGAAATAGCATTGTTAATGTCGTATTTGCAAATACCTACACTCAAACTAATGTTTAAAGGGTTGAATCTTGAATCTCCTGGCTGGTTAATTTGGTAGCTAGTTTGATTTGGTAGCCATAGTGAGGAGAAACCCTAAGCCTACTGAAAATCAGTGCCCCTCTTGTAACTTGACCATTCATAACATTTGTCTGGGCAAAATTCAGCTTCCAGGCATCGGTTGGCCCAGTCTGAGTGAAGGTGGAAGGTGGGGATTTATCCACTGATGCAGCAAAGAGGAATGGCCAGAGGAAGAAAAGTCAATTCAGATAAACACTGGAGTTCGGATTCACGCTCACCTACTGGGTTTCCACAACAGTACATTTCTTTCTTGCTGACCATAATGGAAAAGCAGAGCACCTGTCAATCCACAAGACAGAGCTTCTGCTTTTTGGGACCTGTACCAGTGCTTAAATCTCATCTTGTTCCTCTATCCGCCTCCTGTCTGACTTCCTTTCTTTTGTGGTAAGGCTGGAGGGCTGGGACACCTCTGTTTAGAAAATGCTGCTAATGCTTGTGGACTGCAGCTGGGAGTTACTGACCTGGATTCTGACATTCCCAAGGCCTACTGCCAGGGTGAGGTAAGGGAACCTAATGTCCTTCCTCTAAGCAAGAATTCGCCCAACAATTGCACTAGTAATATTAGCTCAAATTGAAGCTTTTTTTCATAAAGAAAAGGAGACTAGAAGAGGTTGTGGGAAATATATTTGCTGTTTTTTGGTTGGTTTTGGTTGCTTTTTTGGTTTTTTTTATCGGCATGAAAAGAGTTCAATAAGAGCCTTGCGAAAGGAAAGAAGAAAAGTTCACTACAGTCTGTTTTCCTTTATTCTCATAGAGCTCCACGTTTGACACTAGGGGAAACTACCACTCTCTGTGATTTGTTTCTTACAGTTATTGCATATGTGAGAAAAGATGATGGCAGACATCTGAGGTGAGAAGACCACAGCTCCTATAATTAGCATTTGTGAAGACATCACCGGTGTCCCTGACAAAGGGAGTCTTCTGTCCCAGCCATATATCAGTATCCAAAACCTTGCGGAGATAACATCTCATTTCTCTGCTGCTACTGTTTGAGACCAAAAAAGTAGTATTATTGCTGCAACTCAAAGATTCACTCATGACCATTGGAGTCTGTCTATACCTTTTAGCAGAATATGATCTGTGTTTTTTTGATTGATGCTCATTCTGAATGCAGGCGAATCATCTGGCAGAGAGCAAAATTACCCAGTGACCTAATGTCCTGTCACTGATACACAAATAATTATATGAGCACTGATCCACATCACATCCGTTGTGTGAATTTGAATGCCCATCTGTTCACTTCAGATTAATTGTGACACTGATAGCTCCACATTATGAAACTGTTATTTTTTCAAAATCTTCCATGAAAAGCAGAAACCCCTTTCAATCCCCCCCAAATCCAAACAAAACTCTAAACCCAAACAAAACCAAAAAATGACCACTTTTCCAAAAAAAAAAAAAGCAGGTTCATAAGTTCAAATATTCTCATCACTGCCAGATAAAGCACACCAGGACCCAAGGGAATAGGTCATAGCATAAAACATGTCTAGCAGTTAGAAAGAAGATATTATTCTTTACCCAACCTTTTGATCCTAAGTAAGGTTTAAAGAAATACTGAAAGGTTCAATTCATCTTACTTAACATTAGATATCAACAATGTGGATGCCTGTATCTAAGCTAATCAACCTTTTAGGGAATGATTCCTTTGACCTATTTTGGATGTCTACTTTAAGACAAGACAGATTTGCTCCAGAAATGCTCATTTCTCTCTGCTTTTCCAGCTCTCTGAGTGAGGTTAGTAGTTGAGATCTGATATACATACTACACCATAGATGCCTGTATTTGGTGAGATCAATTGCACCCTCAACTAATTTGCAAGTTAATTGATTAATCTTGTATGTCATATCTCTTTTAAGTGTATTTTCTTTCCTGCCACCTAATGTTTCTCAGATAAAGATTCTTTTATCTTTTGACAATTCCTCGCAATTCTGTGCAATTACAATTTTTGCTGGCACTATCCTTCTATTGAGCCAGAGCAAACAATCCAAAAATTAACATTAGTGTATGTATCACTGAGTGATACCATTTGCAACATATGTTCCAACACCATTTTTAGTGAACTCCACTAGAAATCTTCTCCCAGATTTTACAGATGTACTCTTAAAAACATGTTTAATTTTCTGATACTTTACAATATATCTATAATTTCTGAGGCGTGCACTTTTTAAAAAGTGTCATTAATTTGTGTGTAGATGCAAATGTAAGTGTACTTGTGTTTTAATTGTCTTTCATTAGAAAATTGAGCAACATATTTTGATCCATTGGCCAGCAACTGGTGGCTTGTGTGAAGTTTATTAGTTATATAGTAGCCGCTGCATCATTTTGCTTCCACTGCTAAATTACATTAACAGGCACTCAAAGTGGATTAATGAAGCCAATGGACTCATATCAAGGACACACCTTAGTTTTGATAAAAGCAAAACCAGAAACTGCACTGTCTGTTTCATAAGAAGAATTCATAGTGCTATTTATTATTGATATTCTTTCAAATGATCCAAAATGATCCTATTATTTAAATACGAATTATGAAATATCTGTTCTCTGGACCATAATGCACAATTCAATATTTCCATACAGTGTTTTTCTATGGGGAGTAGTGGACAAACTTTAATTCTTCCTGGTTTTTGCAAGAAAAAAGTTGATAATATTGCACTTGGAGTAAGAAGTTGTGATTGCTAGACATATACCTATGATATTGTCCTTAAATAGAGGTTTATATTTTAGTTACACTTTCATACTCCAGTAATTTTGGGGTGCTCAATTTTATATTAGTGCTGGGATTTAATTTGCCCAGTTTAAGAATTTTACCAAATTTTAGAATTCTTGGATTTCTCCCACTTAATTCCAGATGTTTAAAATGTAGATTTTTTAAATCTAGACTAGTTGTTCTCTACTTCTTTATTGGCACTGGAGAGAAATAGGTAATTCTGAAGAACAATCCGTCTCATCCTAACTCAGAGAGCAAGAACAGATGATATGAATCTTTACCTGGTGGTTTTATTTCTGCACTGACCGTGATGGGGGTCCCACTCCGAATGAGCTGGTTTGCCAAAGGTAAGTACCTAATTCCTTGTATAGTCGACTGAGAAAAATAATTGTATTTGACAGTGCTTCAAGACTCACAGAGGGACAACTTATCTGAGTGTAGGTATACATCTGGTGTAAGTGCGCAGAAACTCCAGGAATACATATTATAGAGACGACTGACTCTGCAGTCAATAGGATAAAGAGGTCTTATGGGACAGAAGAGGGACGTTACTGTTGGGCCATAAAATGGAGTCTACTTTTACATGCAATGCAACATGTTTATATAAAGGCCAAAACCACATTAAACATCTTGAAGGAGCTCAATTTAAGAACTGCATTCATGATTATACTAAGGTGCCGGGTACCATGGATGCAATTCATCTCGTCTGTGTTGTATAATAAGCATGTACAATGCTTAAAGGTGAGCCATCATCTAGGTTGTCTTTATAATTAACCAAGCCTCTCTGCAATGCATGTGATATATTTAAATACCTATCTTAGCAGGAGATAAGCTGTTCTCTAGAAGCCCAATGACTTCCTATGCAGCTCAGATACAGGGGTTTGAACTAGAGACAACTATACTAGATCCAGTGAATCTCACCCAATTCATCCCTGAAAGATGTCTCAGGCTACAAAGAACTTACAATTTTACTTTTGTTTAAAAAATCTGAACCTCATTAAAGGACAAATGAAGTATGCTAGGGAAAGTAACATAGAGCTTCGTTGACTCCAGGACTGAGAAAAGAAGTTGCCTGAACGTGTATTAGGGACAATGTACTATGCAAACATCATTCCCTCACACCTACGCAGATTTTCATGCTGCAGTCAGATTGATCACTCTATTCACAAAATAATTCCATTTACTGAAATCTGATATAATTTTGAAAATATCTGGAAATCTTAGTACATATCTTGTTTTTAGCCTAAATTACTGGAACAAATCTCAGTTTGACTTTCATAGTTTGTGCAGACCATATGGTCTCATGACGTTGCCTGTCATGTTGCCTCTGTTTTTCCTTTAGACATCTATATTCTTTGACATAGGGGAAATAATAGCAGATCTATATCCAAAATTAGATTATTTCACAGAGAAAAACCTGCATACTAATTTTTTGCATGATCAGGCACTAGAAAGACAAGTTATGGCCATATTTTTTCAGAAAACTTGTGTTATTGGAAAGCTTAATATTGCTGCAATATTAAACCGTAAATTTATGTTTCCTTCTAACTGTACCTTATATCATCTTGGGTTTCAGTGATATGATGTATCTACACTATATTTTTTTCCCTGAATATTGTTAGGACATTTTTTGCTAACCAGTATTTATACATAATAGCTATGTTAGATTCGGTGAGAGTGCTTCCTGACAACCACAGACATTAGCTATCTACTATTTCAAATTGTATGCAATAACTTGAAACAGTTACTGATACAAGAGATTAAATTGGGAGAATTAAAGTAGGTATGGTATTTTTATGTGGCATTTTCATGTGGTGTTTTCTGTAAAAAACAAAGAAGATTATAAAGATAAGTTTTTCCCCTGTTTATGATTCCATTAGATATAAGACAACCTATTTACTGGTGACAGTTTAACAGCATCATGTTCTTTCTTAATGAACTCCTATGCTCATAATTTATTACTGTAGAAAGTCATAGTGCTTAATTTCTTACAGATATTAAGTTTCATGTTTATAGTACTTCCTTTTCCCTGTTTGTGAAAGATTATTCAATTTACATATAGATATAGCTCAACACTTCAGCGGGAAATCTTATTGTGGGAACACAAATTAAAAAAGCAATTTTAGGAAATTAGATAGGAAGTACATAAGCCAAGCAATTTATATTTTCGTGTCTCAAGTTGAAAGTTTAGGAGCCATTTTGTAAATGAATTAAAAAACTATAAGCAATACTAAAAGGTATTTACCCAACATCGTTTAAAATTGCCCCATACTGGTTCTTCTCAGGAAAAGCAAGGAAACACCACTGTCAAAGCAAAATGCAGTTTAAGTAATAATATGACATTGTCTTGAAATTTATACTTTGAAACATGGTAACTGGTAAACAAAATTACGTTAGAAGACTTTTTTTCAAAGCAAAGTTGATGAGGAAAATTTTCACTTCAGCAAATTTTGCAGACTGCGTATGTAGCCTGAAAACCAGTTTAATTGCTAATAAAATTCAATAGAATTGGGGCTCAAGCGACATCTTTGTAGATATGCGAAGAACTAATGCACTGCAACTAATAAATCACAGATCTCTGAAGTGAAAAGCAGTATAAAAAAACCTGTAGTAGATGTCATTACAATTATAACTTGGATTTTCCAATAAAAATGGTGAATTTTTATTGTGGTCATTATCTCAGCCAGCCTGAAAAATAATGTCATTAAACTTTTGTGGAATGGCCTGCAGTCATCTTGTGTCTTGAACTGATTATCTTTATTATACTGTGCAGTATGTTAGTTAAAGGCAATGCTGAAATTGTCACATAGAGGGATATAAAGGTCGAAAGAAGAAAGCTGCCTTTCACAACAGACTTTATGGCTTTGGCAATGAGCCTGTCAACTGCTCACAAGATATCGGATCAGTTAGCGATGTAAGCTTTATGTTCACTGAGTTTAAATGAAATAACTTTCATAAACCAATTTCAACCTCAAAAATAACAATTTTATTTTGGTTTCAATTAAATATGTAATTAAAGAAATAGTAATAAAAAAACCTAGAAAGCATATTTTACCTAAGTTGTATCTGTTCTAAATAGTAATAATTGGAACCAGACTGGTTTTAAGATCTCTTACTTAAAAAAAAATAAATTTCAACAATTATTTTTTAGTCAATACTTAACATAATGCCTTCCTTACAGAAGTAATAAATGTTCATCCTTTTGTGGTGGCATGAGTAGCTTAGCAATATCTGACAAATTCCATTATTGCTTCTGAATGATTTACTAATATTAGTTCCTTCTGTGTGTAGGAGTTTATGAATAACCAAGTTGATGGAGAGCTAAAATACAATATGGAATAAAATCATATAATGGAAGCTTAATGCACCAATCAAATGAATGAGAATGACGGTAATAAAAGAGAGATATTTAAAAATATCTCTACCTACTCAGAAAAAATTAACCCAAGGAAGTATTTCACAAGTTTTACTTACAATGGAAAGGACACAGTTACCTAAACATCATTTTTTAGTGTTTCTTCAGGTGCTGTGGATGCTTTGACATGGCCTACAGCGATCTCTCCAGACAGGCACAGAGCTACTACAGACTGTGTTGCCTCTGCAAGCCCTGTGGTGGCTACCCCAAGGGTGTCTCAAAAGTCAGCAGGATCTTCTTACCTGTGAGCAGCTGGAGTGAAGCCCTTTTATCTAATAGGCTGAGCTGAATGGCTACCTAATTTTATTAAATGTATTGTCTAGATCTCTGCAGACCATAATGGAAGCTGGGATTGTTACTGTCCTGGCATATAAAATAATTTTAGATGGTTTACGTTTGAGCTGAATTCTTCTGTGTGTTTTATGTCATGTGCTATAGGTAGTGTAAGAGGCAGGAGTGTAAACATAGATGGTATTAATACCATCAAGGGTACACTAGAGCATGCATCTGGCTAAGACAAAAGCTATGGGAGACCTGTGCTCTTCTGGAGCAGCAGCTGGAGGCCTGGCAGGTATGTTGGGGTGTCATTAGGGGGATGACACTTCAAGACCATATTCAGGAATCTGAATTTTTCCTGCAGACTTCCCAGTCTTCATCTCAAAGACAGTCTTTGATTTTCTGTGTACTCCCTGCTTAACACAATGGTACATGGATATTGAGTAGTTCACTAGTCCCCTTAGACACTGTTGTCATACAAGCATATATTAAATATCCATTTTTCTGTTTAAGAATGGGGCAAATTTTCTTAATCTCATGAAGCTAGGTTAGCAATACCCAAGCATTTTAAAATTTCTTTGTTGTTTTTAAAAGCAGGAGTATTGGCAGGATACAAAATTTTTGTATATCAAAAATTGTCCTAGGCCCTTCTAGAAAACTCTTCACCTATTGAAGCTCTTTGTGAGAGATCTGTCACATCTGTAGACCAAGAGGTATCATCTGTATTCACTAACAGCCTGGGGAAAAAAAAAAGGAAACTTGTAGTCCTTAAATATACTACACTGTAGTACCTAACACAGTGTATCAACCAGAAAGATCATTCTGCAAAGGACAAATTGTTTAATTTGTTTGATTTGAATCTACCAAGTGATGTCAACTTGGGTCATCTGCTTGAGTTATGTTGTTTACAAGACTATTAAGCTCCAAGTGCAATCACTGTTTGTTTGATATACCTTTTGGGTTGGCAAGGGAAAAATGCTTTTAGCGGGAGAAAAAACACACAACTTCTCCAATCAAATATATTTCAAGCAGACAAATTCAGTTTTCCCAGATCCTTATACATAACAGGTGAAGGTGGAAAAGAGGGACACAGCCAACAACTGAGGAACAGCAGTTTAGAGACAAGTTGTTCGTGTTGAAATCCATGGGGATTCCCCAAGGATGCTGGATGTGCTGGCTGACATGATTGTGCAGCCTCTGAGTATAATCTATGCAAAATCATCGAGACTGAGGGAAGTCCCCAGAGGACTGTGAAACAGACAAGGAAAGACTAGACTTTGGTACTGTTTTGACATGCCCCACCCACCACCACTGTTTGGAAGCTGAGGAAGTGGCTGGATTGGTAGATAGATGGGTTTAAAATTTTCTTAACAGCTGGACTCAAACGATATTAATCCATCACTCAACATCTCTTTGGAAGTTGCTGTCAAGAGGAGTATCCCAGTGGTCTGTGCTGGGGCTGATGTTCAATAGCTTCATAAATGACCCGGATGATGAGACAGAATATCCTTCAGGAGATTAGAGAGGGTGGCTGGCACACCAGAGAGTAGAGGTTCAATTCAGAGGTTCCTTAAAAAACAAAAGAGTGGGCTATAAAATTCAAGAGGGAGAAGTATGAAGTTTTTCACCTCTGGAAGAATAGCTACTTACATTAGGAACTGACTGGATAGGTAGCACCCTGCTGAAAAGCACCTGGAGGTTATAGTGAAGTTCAACATGAACCAACAGTGTGCTTTCACCACAAATAAGTCAAACTATATATTTGGTTTGATTAGGAAGATCATTGTAGGTAAGGGAGAAGAAGTTATTGTGTGCCACAAAGTGTTGGTGAAGTCACACCTGGAAATCTATGTCTACTTTCTGGTCACACCAGTTCAGGAGTGACTTGGAGAAAAAGAGAAGAGTCCAGGATAGGGAGGTTGATCTGGGAAATAGCTGCCTGTGTCTAGTCAGGTGAAGATGAGGCTAAGGAAAGACCTACTAGCAGCCAACAGCTACCCGAAGGGTACATCTTGGTAGTGGCAGATGAGACAGCATCCATTGAATCTAGTTAGCCTGACACATAAACTTAGTGGTCTGAACCTGCCACTGAATCCCTTCATTGGAAAATGTATCAGTGAGTATTTGTTGTCATTCTCTAACTGTTCCACTTTCCTTCTCTAAGATTGCTCTCTTGAGAGGAATTAGTATGAAGTCAGCAAAGTTAAAACTGGAAATATGATATGCATTTTAACAATGACAGTAATTTTACAATGAGAGTAAATAAACATTTCTGCAACTTCCCAAAGGATGTAGACTTCATTTGAAAGCTCTATGATTCAATACCTGTCTATAACAAAATGCTCTAGTTTAATTCGGAACAGCCAGTTCAATTCAGAGATTGTATAACTGAGTCTACATTTTTTTCTATGACCACGTTATATGACCATCTTCATTCCAGCTGGCCATAAAATGGAAGATTGATTCCCCTTTACAATAAAGTCCCTTTTCAATACTGCCACTGTGCAAAGTAATCTTAAAATGCAGGCATAAAGCTCTGAATGTATGCAAATAGGCAACACTTGTCAGCACATGTGGAAAATCAGCATTCTTAGGCTATTGAGTTTCAAAATTTTTTACAATGTTCTAATCTGAGGTACAATCTACAGTGTAAAATTTTCATAGTCTTCTCAGAAAGCAAAGTGTTTATGAGGAAGTGCACACAGTGAAAAAAAAAATCAGAGACTTTGAAAGAAAATTTTATTTAGAAGAGAGAGAAAGTATTACTTAACAAACAAAAAAAAAATCCTAAAAAAGTCAATGTAAATGACAGACAATTAAAAAAAAAACTACTTCCCCTGTGGCTACTCTTCCAATGCTTTGAAGAATCATGAAGAATAGTTATGAGAGGTTTATTTTCTTCAGCCTGGAAAAAGGAAGTGGGCGGAAAATGCTGTCAAAGTAGATACAATAAATATCTGGTGAATAAACAGTGTCAAGTATCCATATAGATTGGAATAAGCACATTGATTGGTTCCTTAAACATGCTGTTCAGTGTAAACAGTCTGGCTATGCAAAAATATCATGGAGTCTGGCAGGGTCATGAACAATGCCAGTCCCCAGCAAAGATCCCAGCTGTCCTTGCCCAAAGGGTTCTTTGAATCTAACTAAAATGACACATGGGTGCAGAAGCATTTCTTGGGGTGTTGATAAAAGGCTGCCGCTGGTGCAGACCAGGGCATTTAAGTGAAAGGGTGTTCTGAGAACACAAGTGCATTAGTCAGCCCAGAGCAATCACCACCCCTGCAAACAACCAAGTTATGGGAATGGCTAATTATGACATAAATATTTAGGATTACTGATAATCTACAGAAATCATGCTAGGAGTGTATAATTATACTATGTACTTATATGCACATCCAAACGTGTTTGTACATATGCAAAGAATCAATCTGCAGCAAAAATACTGCTGATCAAAATCTTTGTCGTATGAATACTATGAGACTGTAATGCAGAAATAAGTTACTGTTTTGAGCAGCTAATTGCAAACTATTAGTATTTAAGTGATGTAATTTTTTTTCTGAAATACAATTTAAAATAGACAACTTGAAGTTTTACAGCAGTTATTTACTTCCAATGACGAAGTTCATCTCTGAAATTTTACTTAAATACGTGAAAAATAAAAAGTGCTCCTAAAAGTGTTTTCCAGAAAATGCAGATCACTGATGTGTTTTGCCAGTACAAATACCAGGCAAAGCTAGGCAAACACAGCCTTTCTGGGATACATACTGTGCTTTCTGAGCAACGCATTTGAGATTCACAGAAGGATGCTATGCAATTTTTCCTTATTCTCAGTGTAATTTTAGACAACATAGGTGGAAAGTGGAACTTAACATTAAATGACACCATTTCTTTCCCTCTCCCATCTCAGGAAAGCATTACCTTTTTTGTTCGTTTGTTTGGGCTTTTTTTTTTTGTTTGTTTTGTTTTGTTTGTTATTGAGAGGCACCCAAGGCACTACACAAAAGGCGTGGGATGATTGGCAGAAAGCTTTACTCATGCTTCCTCTAGGACCTTGCCCCAGACTCCAAGAATTGGGCCTCTTCCAAATTTCTTGTGTTCAAATGAAGAAATGTAGTTCTTATGTTTAATGAAGGTTTGAATTTTCACCCTCAGAGAAGTAGATGGCAGGAATTTCTGGGTATGAAATTGAAACTGCAGACGCAGTTGTATGTTGTAATTTGTGAAGCCAGTTGACTAGAGGGTGGTTCACAAGTGAGGTAGATCATCATAGATGCACAGTTCTGGATCTTATTTTGTGTGACTTCATTTCTTAATAATTTTAATTCACTAAAACTTAGCTCTATTAGCAAATATCACATATACTAACCATTATTGACTATATGATAAGTTTGTGAAGTCTGTTGCCTCCTTCTTCCTTCTCACTGCTGACAAGACTGTAAACCCTTAGGAATAAAAAAATTCTACTGCTTTTGCATAAAAGCATGATACAATGATGTGTTTTAAAGCATGACTATACTGAATAATCCATTTAATTTAACTTTAAGTAGTTTAAATATAACCAGAATTGTTTATAATGCATTGACTAGAAGAGATGATCCAAATCTGCAACTACTTGTCACTTTTGCTCTATAAAGTACTGGCAGCATTTAAAATACTAGAAAATAGATTTATAGAGCTTCTCTGACTTGCCGTATCACATTAATTTCTTGCACAACTTCCCCCCAACCAAAGCCTATTTACCATAGTTAGTATGATACCTAATGAAAGGTGTGTAAAGTCATAGAATCATAGAATCATAGAGTGGTTTTGGCTGGAAAGGACCTTGAAGATCATCGAGTTCCAACCCCCCTGCCATGGGCAGGGACACCTCCCACCAGACCAGGTTGCCCAAGGCCACGTCCAGCCTGGCCTTGAAAACCTCCAGGGATGGGGCCTCAACAACCTCTCTGGGCAACCTGTTCCAGTTCTTCACCACCCTCATAGTGAAATCATCCCCAGCACCACCACTACCCTTGCTCTCATCCCCACAGCCATCCTTGCCCCCTTCCCCATGGCCACCGTCCCGACCACCCTCACACCCCAGTCAAGTCAAGTGGTGGTTGTGAAAAAGTCTGCAAAAAGTGGCATCTAAGGGCAGAAATGTTATGAAACATGGCTTGTTTTGCTAATTTATTGACTATTTAAATGAGAATCTGCAGTGGCTCCCTTCGTTACTAACATGAGCTCCTAATAAGAATGCACGATATTGTTCCATTTTTCTCCTTTCCATTGCTCTTATAAATTATACAAAAAGGCACGACAGTGGTTAACCTGCCATTGTGCTGAGACTAAGGGCTGTCCTTCTGATCAATATTGTCTCCTCCTTCTGCCTCAACTAATTGTTTTCATCTACTCTCAATTGCCTTTGGGGAAGAAAACAGTTTTTTTGTTTTCGTTTGCACAATTTATATCAGAATGCAGGCCTGCTACACGGTCGTGGCTCTTAGTTATAGCAATAATACAAATTATCACCACAAAAAGAAGGAGATTTTCATCTTCCTCAGTGAATCATCAGTAGATGCAGGAGAATGAATCTGTCTTGACATAGTTCATTGTGTAAATGAAGATAATTGAGAGAATCAGCATAGGAATTATGATAGTTGCCCTTAATCAATGTAAATAAGCCTGTAAGCAGATCCAGGGTTCATCTACATTAACACTATCATTTGGGTCAGGAATGTGATTCTAAAGTGAATGTATGGATTTTCATGCACAGGCTGGCATCATAGAGTGGTCTCAGAGGAAAGGAACAGGATTTCTTGGAGATGAAATTAAACTAGGAGAGGTGCTCCAGGGGCGCCCTGGTGCACTTGAACTTTTAATGGACATTTAGTTCATATGACCAGAGTAACCATAGTCTGACATAAAATCTTCAAAACACATGCACTGTGGATGTTGACTCCTCGCAAATATTTCACTCTGTAGACTTATTGCTATTGAAAAATGGGATTTTTTAATATATGTATAGTTCCAGACAAAAAAATCTTGATAAACATCAGTAACATCTATGAACATGAAAGAATAGCTAGAGAAACTTCCGATCTTGCTACTGAGTAATTTAAAAGAGAAATAGGAGTTGAATATACATTAAGTAAGTTTGCCAATGATACTAAACTAGGAGGAGCTGTGGACTCCCTCAAGGGTAGAGAGGCCTTAGAAAGAGATCTGGATAGACTAGAGAGCCGTCCAATCACCAACGGTGTGAAATTTAACAAGAGCAAGTGCTGGATTCTCCACCTGGGATGGGGTTATCTTGGTTATACATATAAATTGGGGAACAAGAGGCTGGAGAGCAGCCATGAGGAAAGAGATCTGGGGGTCTGGGTTGATGGAAAGTTGAATACAAACCAACAGTGCGCCCTGGCAGCCAAAGGGCCAACCCCCAGAGTCAGCACCGGCATTGTACCTGGACCACAGTGCTGCCACAAGCAGCGGGGCCCTCGATACCGGTTGAGAACCCATCCCCTGGGCGCCCACGATTCTACCCTGACCCTCACCTTGCCTGTGCACTCACCACTGTCCCAGGCTGTACTGGGGCAGTGCTGCCTGTTGGCGCCTTTTATAGCTGCCCCCTTGTGATGCGCCCCTGTGATGTCACAGGAGCCAGAGCGCATCATAATCACGCTTGCTACCAGCCCTGCCCTTCAGCCCCACACCAACTCAGCGACCAACAGCTGCCCTGGTGTCCTGGTTGAGGCTGGGCTGCAGTTAATTTTGTTTGCAGGAGCATGTGTGGTGCTCCAGTTTGGGTTTCTTCTCACCTGCCTGCCAATGGCAATGTCCTAATCATAGAAAATCCTGAGTTGGAAGGAACGCAGGGGGATCATCAGGTCCAACCCCTGACTCCACACTGGCCAAGCTTAAAGGTAAATCATAGAATCATCGAGTCGTAGAATCATTGAAGCTGGTGCTAAAGACCTGTAAGATCATAGAGTCCAACCGCCTACCTAAGGGGCTGACGGGTTGGGCTCAAAGAGTTCCAGTAAATGAGGCTACATTGGGCTGGTGCCAGTCACCAGCAGGGCTCCCCAGCGCTCAGTTTTAGGGCCAGTGCTCTTTAATGTTTTTATAACTGATCTGGATGCAGGGATGGGATGTATTTTAAGTAAGTTTGCTGATGATAGTAAACTAGGAGGAGCTGTGGATGCTCTCGAGGGCAGGGAGGCCTTACAGGAGAGATCTGGGTAGACTAGAGAGCTGGGCAATCACCAACAGTGTGAAATTTAACAAGAGCAAGTGTGGGATTCTCCACCTGGGATGGGGTAATCCTGCTTATACATAAAAGTAGGGGGAAGAGAGGCTGGAGAGCAGCCATGTGGAAAGAGATCTGGGGGGCTGGGTTGATGGAAAGTTGAATACGAGTCGAGTGTGCTCTGGCAGCCAAAAGGGCCAACCATCTCCTGGGGTGCATGAAGCACAGCGTAGCTAGCTGGTCAAGGGATGTGATTATCCCACTTGACATTGCACTGCTGCGGCCCCACCTCGAGTTCAGTGTTCAGTTTTGGGTGCCTCAGTGTAAGAAGGACATCAAACTATGAGAGTGTCCAGAGGAGGGTGGCCAACATGGTGAAAGGCCTCGATGGCAAGAATTACAAAGAGCAGCTGAGGTCACTTGGCTTGTTCAACTTGGAGAAGAGAAGGCTGAGGGTGACCTCATGGCAATCTACCACTTCCTCAAGGGGGGCAGCAGAGGGCAAGATGCCAATCTCCTCTCTCTGGTGACCAGTGATAGGACACAAGGAAATGGAATGAAGAAGCTGCATTAGAAAAAGTTCAGATTGGGCATTAGGAAAAGGTTCTTCACTAAGAGGATGGTTGGTCACTGGAGCAGGTTGCCCTTGGAAGTGGTCATGGCACTGAACCTGTCAGAGTTCAAGGAGTGTCTGGGTGATGCTCCTAGTCATAAGATTTAATTTTTGGTAGTTCTGTGAGGAGCAGGGAGTTGGACTTGATAATCCTTACGGGTCTCTTCCAACTTGAGATATTCTATGGTTCTATGATTCTATGATTTTGACCTAAACCATGCTGCTTCTCTTTGTTCTTATTCCTAATCTGACAATGTCTTGTGAATAGTAAGTCCAATATCTTCAGAAAACTGTGGATATTTTTTTATTAATTCAGGTGGGTTTGAAATATATGCATAGCTTTACAATCAACCCCTTGCAAAAAGAGGGAAGGATAGGTTAATGACAAAATTTAAGGATTTTTATCTTCTAACACCTTCATTCAGTGTCATGTCAATGAACAGAGATGCCCTCTCTTAGTTAAGTGTATTCTTGTCAGACTTCACCTTCCTTCCACGTATACATTTATGTTAGGGTTTGTGTTTGTTTTTTTTTTCTCCAGTATAATATCCTTGGTTCACCTATAGAGCAGGTAGAGCAACATTAGCAATACTTGAACTTGCTGTATCTCAGTTCTAATTTGGAATGACTGACTTCAGAAGGATGAACATATTGTAAGGGCTATATATAATTTCAATTCTTGGCATAATTCCTGGTTTAGTAAGTATATACATTTATATACATCTCCATATAAGTTTCTCTAGGTATCAGTATCGATATACATGGAAGTAGGAAGCCCTTTCTACTTTAAAATTGACCATCTGGAAGATCTTGTCCAGAGCAGATGCTGTGTTTCTTTTAACTTAACATTTTAATTATAGCATGATAAAACGACTATCCTGGAACAAGAAATGGTGAAGTATTTCTAGCAATATATGAAGTATAAAGTTGCTATACAGTGATGTTACCCTTTTATATACGACCATCCACGAGTCTATTGATTTTTATTCCTAGTCCATTAAGAAGGTTTTGTTGAACTTTTTATTGTCCTTTCAAAAGCCTTATTCAAGGTGAGTTGTCCTTATCTTTTATCTCATTGATTGCTCTCTGCAAAGCACTTCAAGAGAACAAATCAAGAGGTTAAAATTAACTGCCCACAACACTTATTGGACCATGTAAATGTAATATCTTCTGTTCAATGGGTGTTGGCATCACAGACACATGGTGGGATGGCTATGACTGGAGTGTTGAAATGGAAGGATGCAGGCTCTTCAGGAAAGACAGGCAAGGGAGATGAGGAGGGGGTGTTGCCCTCTATGTCAGGGACCAGCTGGAGTGCATGCAGCTCTGGCTGGGGATGGATGAGGAGTCAATTGAGAGCCTGCGGGTCAGGATTAAAGGGAGGGCAGGGTGAGGTGACATTAGAGTGGGGGTCTGCTAAAAGCCACCTGACCAGGAAGACCAAGAAGATGGGGCCCTCTATAGACAGATAAAAGCAGCCTCACAAGCCCTGGTCTTCATGGGGGACTTCAACCACCCCGATATTTGTAGGAGGGACAACACAGCAGGGCATAAGAAATCCAGGTGGTTCCTGGAATGCGTCAATGATAACTTTCTCTCCAAGTGACAGAGGAGCCAATGAGGAGAGGAGCTATGCTGGACCTTGTTCTCACTAACAAGGAGGAGCTGGTGGGAAATGTGAAACTCAAGAGCAGCCTTGGCTTCAGTGACCATGAAATGGTGGGGTTCAAGATCCTTAGGGCAATGAGGAGGACATGTAGCAAGTTCACTACCCTGGACTTCAGGAGAGCAGGCTTTGGCCTCCTCTGAGATCTCCTTGGCAGAGTACCATGGGATAAAGCCCTGGAGGGAAGAGGGGCCCAAGAAAGCTGGTTAATATTCAAGGATCATATAGAGAAGAAGTCGGGCAAAAATGTTAGGAGACCTGCATGGGCAAACAAGGAGCTCCTGGACAAACTCAACTCAAAAAGGAAGCCTACAGATGGTGGAAGCTAGGACAGGTAGCCTGGGAGAAATACAGAGAAATTGTATGAGCAGCCAGGGGCCAGGTTAGGTAAGCTAAATCCCAGATAGAATTAAATCTGGCTAGGGAGTTAAGGGAAACAAGAAAAGCTTCTATAGGTATGTCAGTGATAAAAGGAAGTCTAGGAAAAATGCAGGCCAACTCTGGAAGGAAACGGGAGACCTGGTCACCTGGGATATGGAGAAAGCTGAGGTACTCAATAACTTTTTTGCCTTCGTCTTCACTGGCAAGTGCTCCATCCACATTGACCAAGTCGCAGAAGACAAAGTCAGGGCCTGTGAGAATGAGGAACTACCCACTGTAGGAGACCAGGTTCAAGGCCACTTAGGGAACCTGAAGGTACACAGGTCCATGGGACATGATGAGATACATCGTGGGCCCTGAGGGAACTGATGGATGAAGTTGCTAAGCCACTATCCATCATATTTGCGAAGCCATGGCACTCCGGTGAAGTTTCCACAGACTGGAAAAGGGGAAACATAACTTCAATTTTCAAAAAGGGATAAAAGGAAGACTGAGGGAACTACAGGCTGGTCAGTCTCTGTGGAATGATTACTAAAAATGATTGATAATACAGCATTGGCCACATGTTAAGGAAAGGTAAAAAATCAAAAGGCTTCTAGGGTAAAACACAGCCGCAGCTGGTATGTGAAAAATCCACGACATCTGTGATTCCCTGTACAATCTTGCCTGCAAAGCAACACGGGGAGTGGAGTGGAGTGGAGTGGAGACTCCAATGCCAAATCCTGTGATAATCCAGCAAACATGGGAACGAGATGGCACCACAGAAGAAAAACAGTGCGAAGGATGGAGCAGAGTGGAGACACTGCGGCTAAAACTGTGATAAACTGGGAACTTGGGGACCAAATGGGGCCCTCAAAGGTCTTATAGAACTGATAAACTGCCTACTTGTTCTGCTGAGCCAACAATCTGTCACTTTTTTGACAAAATGCTGTCCTTTAGTGAACTTTGCTCATTATAATGTCATTATAATACCAAAACACAC
>NW_009648369.1:5767966-5772881 GCF_000708025.1 Charadrius vociferus
ATCTTTAGTATTTGCATGTGCTTTGCAGACAGTCACTATCCCCGGCAATCCAAAAGAACGTGTGTATCTGTTGTTTAAATAAACTGCACTGTGTGGGCAGTGAGTCGTTTGGGTTTCTGATTGAATGCAACCGAAGCGAGGCCGTGTTAGTTCATGAGCACGGCTGGGCTGAAGGTGCAGTCTGCTATGAGTGTATCCAGAACTGTAACAGTTTAATATATTAAACATGCCTGGACTGATAGTGGCGAATTGGGCATCACTCAGTATTTAAACCCAGCCGCGCTTGGCCTCCCACCTTGGTGAGGGGTGTTAGAACACAAGGGGATTTATTTTCTGCCAAAACTACTTTGCCCCTTTAATGCAACAGTCTCACCTCTGTGCCTGGCAAGATCATGGAGCAGATCCTCCTGGAAACTCTGGTAAGGCATATGGAAAACAAGGAGGTGGTTGGTGGCAGCCAACATGGTTTCACTAAGGGCAAACGGTGCCTGACAAATTTGGTGGCCTTCTACGATGGTGTTACAGCGTTGGTGAATAAGGGAAGAGCAAATGACGTTGTCTACCTGGAACTGTGCAAAGCATTTGACACTATTCTGCACAACATCTTTGTTTCTAAACTGGAAATACATGAATTTGAAGGATGGACCACTTGGTGGATAAAGAATTGGCTGGATGGTCACACTCAAAAGAGTTGTGGTCGACAGCTCAATGTCCAAGTGGTGACCAGTGACAAGTGGCGTTCCTCAGGGGTTAGTATTGGGACTGGCACTGTTTAACATCTTTGTTGGCAACATGGACAGTGGGATTAAGTGCATCCTCAGCAAGTCCGTTGACAACACCAAGCTGTGTGATGTGGTCAACACGGCTAAGGGAAGGGATGCCATCCAGAGGGACCTGGACATGCTGGAGAGGTGGGCCCATGCCAGCCTCATGAAGTTCAGCAAGGCCAAGTGCAAGGTCCTACATCTGGGTCAGGGCAATCTCAAGCACAAACATGGGCTGGACAGAGAATGCAGTTGGCTTTGAGCAACCTGATCTAGTGGAAGGTGTCCCTGTGCATGGCAGGAGGGTTGCGGGGGTTGGGCTAGATGATCTTTAAGGTCCCTTCCGACTCTAACCATTCTATGATTCTATGATATGATGAATTTAAGAAAATTTCGGTGCATTTTCCGATAAGTAAGGCAAACAGAAGTAAAAAAGACATTTACGTGCATGTTATCAATAAAACATTCTGTGGTTATGAAAAGAGTAGCAAGAATTGTATACCTCAGTGAATCATAACTTCTTCAGTTACATTGAGCAGAACTTTACTTGTCTACAAGTTGAGTGTTTAGTCTAAATTCTGTCTTTGAGGA
Source organism: Charadrius vociferus (assembly GCF_000708025.1). Classification (NCBI taxonomy): domain Eukaryota; kingdom Metazoa; phylum Chordata; class Aves; order Charadriiformes; family Charadriidae; genus Charadrius; species Charadrius vociferus. Next base: position 5,769,322 of record NW_009648369.1, read on the forward strand.
GAGATAGCGTCTACTATAGTGCAAGACTCATTCCAGCTTGTATTAGGCTGAATTGTCTTCTTGGGAAATCTGCTTTTTTTTTGACTGTTCAGATAATGTTGACAATCAGATTTATTTAACTAGACACCTAACTTTTATAAAGGTGAGATAACGTCACCTTCATCTAAGCGGGCCTTCAGCTGTCCTTACCTTGGAGTGCTTCTGGGGGCGTGCAAAACTGCTGGTGTACAGTATCCAACAACTAATGGAGTTATATTTTCTAGGATGAATATTGATGTTTTGCTGGATTATTGCAGCTCTTCTATGCAAAATCAGTACTTTGGTTTGGGATCAGGCAGGGTCAAGACTCATCTAGGTATGGCAGGGAAAGAACCAGGCATCTGATATTATGATGAAAATAATATCACAACAGACTGATAAATCCAATATCCTTCAAAGCAGATGTAGATTAATGGAGGTTACAGGAATGGGCAGGCAGTTCAGCAAATTGTGTCATTTATATGTTTGTCTTCAACCATGATTTCTTGCTCTTGTTACTGCAGAAAGCAGGTGACCTTGGCCTTGGCAATTACTTAGTTCAAATGGCTAAGGTATCTGAAAATACCAGCACAAACCTCTACCTAGAAGTCCAAGCAGTCTTCACATGGCAACATTTTCCCTCCATCATATCTGTGACTTTGACTGCTACACCACAAACTATTTCATAATGGGTGAGGGAAGAACATTCAATGTTATTTGATGACAGAATTATCTCTATTCCCAGTCAGTTCATACAAACAAGAAGTTACCAAATGTCCTTTCAACATTTGTCCTATTTATCGTTCTTCTACCCATTGTGAACTGATATATAGTTGTCCACCATATGATGAGTGGGTGTTCACATCAGGTTATATGACAGAGCATCCATTCATACTGTAGCCATCATGTCTCTGTGGCACAAAGTTTAAGCAAAGGACTGTGTGTTTTCTACCAGGACTTTGCCAAGTCAGGACTGGACTCCAGAGTGGTAGTTCCTTGTCTCTTGAGAAGCATTGTAGTTTCTGTTCCTCTTCAGGAGTCTTGTGGCACACCCAACTGCTGGTGTGCTGAATTACTATAATGTGGGTCTCCTGAGGGACATGGACATGACATGGGAGATGCATATGTGACTAGGACGGTTGTCCTAGGCTCTGCAACAAATGAAAATGTTTTCCTCTTGACTGTTAAAGGAACACAGCTGTGGTGCAGTCCACAGATCCCTCAGCAGCCCCCTGTCACCACCTCTTACATTTTTATTTATTCGCAATAGCAAAAGCACTTTAGAAATTGGGAGAAGCAGTAGTGTGTATAGGTTGTTGAGAGTGCTGTGGCGTGCAAGAAGCTCCTCTGAAGCTTCCTTTTATTTCCAGGTACAAGTGACCAAATTCCCTATCCTGTTTTGATGTGCCGGCCACAGATATTGCACAGAGAAAAGCAAGAGAGGGGCTTCAAGCAAGTACTTAATTGAACATGAAATTGTTAGTAAACGATAGAGAACCATAGTCCTATGGTAGAGTTCAATGCTAATGTGTCTTCCCTTGTGGGAAACAGTATCTGCTGTATTCTGAAAATTCCAACTTTTACTGCATCCATAAACCAGCTACACAATTAATTTCTCTCTCATGGGGCTCTGCTATGTAGGGGACCTCATCTGAGATCCCTGACTTCTATTGCTGCCATCTGTAGCATCAGCAAAGAGCCACAAGAGAATTCCCTTTCAAGACAAAATCTCTCTATAGCATATTTCTATGAAATCCTCAGTGAAAGGGAATAAACAGTCCTTTCTGCCTAGCTCTCTCTCTCTGTGCCTCGCAGATTCACCACCTTACTACTTCCAAGCTTGTGTAAAAATTGCCAGCTTCTGAAAATGTTGCTTGGAGGATTTCTAGTTAGAAAGAAAACCCTCAGTATCTGTCTTTCCTTCTGTTTATCCATAGATGGTGGCAAGGACTCCCTTGTTTTTTATAGCTTCAGGCCAGGAGGTTTACAACCACACTGGCTGAAGAGTGTCTGCACCGTAATTCCTATATTGTACCATGATATTTTTATTTTTACTCTTTGAAGAGCGCTTATGAAAATCACTGGAGAGTGCTTAAGGAGCAGATTAGCATTTATCTGGCATACTTCCCCTGAAAATGACATTTATAATACCAGCTTTAACCCCTTGGTACTTTTAAACAGAAGTGACATTTAGCCACAAATCCTTTCTGCGACAGCCTGCATAAACAACATAACAGAGCTTGGAGGACTTCCACCTGGACTTTATCCCTGCCTCAGTCTAACAGGGACACAAGAACTATGTAGGATCTGAGGATGGAAAGATTGGGTTGTATCCAGAGACCTTGAAAATACACTATCAGGAGCCAGGATGAATGAAATGGCCAGGAGGTTTCTGGATCCTTTCCTGATTTACTGTAGAAAGATTTCATTTCAAACTTCACAGAGAATGGTAGTATTTCCTCATTTCATAGACGACAAGAAGACCAGCCACTCTGTGAAGTTGTCCTGTATGCTGCTGGGAAGCAGTAGGGCCAGTGGCTTTCCCTAGGCTGATGGACATTTGTGCTCTCAGAGGGTCTGGGAAATCTGAGTGCAACAGCAAAAGCATTTATGAAACCTTTCATTTATGTAAGATTTATTTACTCAAAAAGGTTCATTTATGCAGAAATGCTGCAACAAATGCCCTTTTGCCAGAATAGACTCCTTTTTGTTTACCACATTTGTATAAAAAGGACCATGAAAATCCTGAGCCCAGCTTGCCCGCTTATCAGCCACCCTTTTCAATTTTTTAAGTCAATAGTGCACATTGATTTACCTCTGGAATTTTAGAGACAAATAAGGAAATACATTACAGAGGTGGCAACACTGGAACAGTTTTGCTCTCCAATTCCCCAAGGGGACAGAACCATCATCTACTCCTCTCTTACATCCAGGACATTTATTTGTCTTGCATTCATCACTCAGTTCTTTGAAGCTAGGCAGATTTAAAATCAGACAATCCATGTCCATCCATGTCATGCTGGAGCTCTCTCAGAGCTTTTGTAGTAGAGGTTGCACATGTACTGGAAAGAGTTATTTAAGTATTTCTTGATCAGTCTCACCTTCCTTCTGTGGTGCTTACCATATTTGCCATAGATGCTGGGGCCATTTGCAACCTCTTTGTGACTTTATCACCTCCTTGTAGAAAATCTTCCTCAAAGATTTGGGGCAAAGTTTAATCATAATTTCAGGGTAGTTGGTATTTTCTTTCCAGATCACAGTTCTTGGATTAAGTTTACATGGAAAAAAAAAAAAAAAAAAGTTGTTTAATATGTGTAATTTTTTACCCATCATAGCCATGGAGGAAATGTAAATATTCACTTCTCATGGGTTCAAAATCCAAAAGGACTAAAGATTATCTCAAGAGGACCTGATAATTAATTTCTGATGACTGTTGCTTGGCAGTCTTGCACTCATTTTGCCCATGACTGAAGTTGTAAGTTCATTCAGGTCAGATTTCTGTAAGATTTCCAACGTGCCCTGACTGATAACTGACCCTCTTG
>NW_009648369.1:5773585-5778812 GCF_000708025.1 Charadrius vociferus
AAGGTTGTCACAGGGAGCATTTGTATGCAAGATGAGGGTAACTGAGCTCAGCGTGCTCAGAAGGTCATGCATGTTTATAGACACACATTACACTGCAGTGAATCTTAGAATTATACCTCAATTTCAGGACGGGAATTTTTCAACAAATATGGCTTCAGAACTTTAGTCCAGTACGCACAAAAATTTCCTATTCAGACGAGGAATGATTAATTCTTGTCTCCTTTTAAAGTGTAAAGAAAATAATCATAGAATCATAGAATTATAGAATGGTTTGGGTTGGAAGGGACCTTAAACATCTAGCTCCACCCCGCCCTGCGATGCATAGGGACACCTTCCACTAGACCAGGTTGCTCAAAGCTCCATCCAACCTGGCCTTGGACACTTCCAGGGATGGGGCATCCACAATTTCCTTGGGCAACCTGTGGCAGTGCCTCATCACCCTCACAGCACAGAATTTCTTCCTGATACCTAATCTGAATCTCACCTCTTTCAGTTTGAAATCGTTACCCCTCATCCTGTCACTGCCCTCCCTGACAAAGAGTCCCTCTCCACCTTTCCTGTAGGCCCCCTTTAGATACCAGAAGGCTGTTATAAGGTCTCCCTGGAGCCTTCTCTTCTCCAGGCTGAACAACCCCAACTCTCTCAGCCTGTCTTCATAGGAGAGGCTCTCCAGCCCTCTGATCATCTTTGTGGCTCTCCTCTGGACCCACTCCAACAGGTCCATGTCCTTCTTATGTTGGGGGTTCCAGAGCTGGACGCAGGACTCCAGGTGGGGTTTTCAATAACTGTCTATTTCTGTGACTAATTTGTCTTTTCAAAATTTTTGTTTTATGTTTTTTGTAAGAATTGTAAGAATTTTCAAGGTTATAGAAAAATGTTCCTGTGCTGAAATAAGATGAAAGAAAAAATTCTCTGACATGTTCAGTAAACAGGAGAGTTTGAGTTGGTCAGTCAAAACATTTCATTTTGATTGTTTTGAACAATCACATTTGGATTTTTAGTTTTTTCTTTTATTACTTCTTTGCACTATTTTAAATTGAAAAGTAATTTAAGAGCAAGCCCTCATATTTTTTATTTTGAAATTACAAATGCAGACTGTTTGGAGAGTTTAAAGCTTTTAAAACGTTCGTTTTCAACATTTTTCAGAGTGTTGTTCTGGCTATTCATAGAAAACAACTCTTTCTTTGTAACCGTTTTGTTTTGATGAATCTGTCTTTTCCAATGAAAGAAACATTTTTACAAAATTCATATTTAAGAACAATTGTTAACACAAAGTTTCTTTTTTGTATATACATCTTAAATTCACTTTGTAACTTTCTTTTTAATTTTTGAACATAAATCAATCTTTCCATAAATTCTTTGATCCATAAATTAATTGAGAAAAATATTCCTTTAAGATGAAAAGTTTATTGATCAAAATATATTAAAATTGAATTATTGTTCTGTTTTTAAAATATTTTCTTAATTTTAAATATTTGCTACATTCCAAAATATATGTGGTAAGCAACAAAATACATTACCATCATAAGCAGTACAAAAAATGTGCAATTAGCTTCACAAAAAATGTAAAGAAGAAAGAAAATGAGAAACGAAATTAAAACAAAGGACATTTAAAAAAAAATAGGTTGTTGTTTGTTTAATGTACAAATAGCTCTTGGCATCTTGTTCATGGGTAAATACAGATTCCAGCAAATTAAAAAAAAAAAAAAAAGAAAGCTATAAAGGACAACTCCACAAAGAAACATATTTAATTAATCTTTAAAAAGTTTACCACTTATTCAAGAGAAATAGTTAAAAATCTTAAGTCTTAAATTGAAAAAATAACATAAATAGTGACTTTAACTTAAAGAATCAAGGGATTTTATAACCACAAGCAAATAATAAAATTTTACTGAGGTCTCGCATGCCATCATACCTAGGGTGGACTAGACAAGTGATCAGGTGAACAGGGTGACAGAGCAGTAGAAAGTGGTTTTGTTTTAGTAAAACTAAAATACATTTCACAGAATATAATATAAGGTTACTTTATTACCTTTTTATTATATTCTGGGTGTAATTCCATGGCTTCATATACTGGATAGTCATTTGCATGTAAGTGAACTTCAGTAGCGTGTTACAGTTGTTCCTCAGGAGGCAAGTGAGAACAGAAGGTAAATAAAAAGTACAGAATTCCTGCAACTGTGCCTGGAATCCTACTAATGATAAGTAATGATGGTTAAATAATAAGAGACTATTGAAAATGAGAAGCACTCCAAGGATTTGGTTTTTGTGACCTGAAATACTGGATTGGTCTCGCCTAACTTTAGACTCGTGTAGTGTGACTACCTACATCTTAGGTAGTAATTAGTCTGTCTTCATGGTCAATGATAAAAAGTATGTCTATTTATGGCATAGTTCACTGTAATTCTTCATTTCAGGCATTTCCTTTACGATGAGATGAAATATTTTTTTGAAGAGTGTTTCCTCTCCATTTGGGGGAGCTAAGGATGACTAGCTCAGGTATAAAAGTTTGTTTGGTGAGATGTATCCCATCCAAAGCAGATGGTGACCTTACATGTTTGAAAGCATCTACATCCATATAAATTTGTACTTTCATATAGAAGTAATCATTTTTGCATTTCAAGGAATATTCTTGTACACAGACATTAGTCATGCACCTTCCACTGCTCTGAGTCATTCGCTAATGGTGCTTACTCTCTTTTTGGTCAGATTAGAAAAAAATTCTCATCCTGGATGCTCTGATTTGCACTGTGTGTGACTGAGACAGGCTAAAGGAATCAGACTGTGATCTTGTGAGTGTGTAATTGTCGTCAGACTTACATCTGTGTGAAATAGATGAGGTTTTGACAGAAACAGGTTCTTATTTCAGTTATATTTCCCTGCCTTCTTTTTCACATGGATGGGTGTAAATGACATGAAGTACTACCCTAGGTTAGTGTCTATAATTTATTTATTTGTGTAAATCATGATAGGTAGTGATTTTCTTGTGTAAATCTGCTGCTAAAAAAATATTATCAGTATTCTTCATTTCTATCTGCACTGCAAATGAACAAAGAAGGATGAAGGTGGAAAAAAACAGACTGAAGATCTGATAAAAAGCTTAAAAATAACACAGGGTAAACAGTTTGTGTGTAACCACAGGAAAAAAGGATGACAAGGAAGAAAAAAAAAGGCAACAAGGAAGAAAAGAAAAAGGGTACAAGAAAGAGATTTTACTCAAAACTTTGCAGAATTCATAATATCCTGGTTAAAAGCCAGGAGCAGAACCATACCACCTGATACTTGTATAATAAATTAAAGAAACAGACATGAAGCCTCCATAAAACTTGGTTTTGGGCTCCCTACCCAACTGGAGACAACTGCAACTAACGGTGACCTATTTCCTTTAGCTGTTACCTCTCACAGTTTCTTCACCATTTGTTTTTGTAAATGTATTTACATACATTGTGTCTTCTAATTTGTGAAATAGAGCAGAGCAGACAGCAGAGTCTCATGGAGTGCACTGATGTATTAATAACAGTAAAAATAATATATGCAAATCAGACCTGCTAAGGCGTTTTTTTCTCCTACAGGGGGAAGCAGAGAGCTTCTTCTGTTACTTCTCTGTTTTGGGGCTTGCACATATACTTTAGGAGCTCCCTTGTCATCTCTTTCCTTTTTTTTTTTTTTTTTTTTTTTCTCTATGTTTGTCTATTGGCCATCTATATTGACTATTTTTTTAGTTAACGCTTTGAGACATATGTCTCCAAGTTTGCCTGGAAATGTTTAGCAAAACATATCTCCTATAAATAAAATGGATAGTTTGTTCATTGAAAAGTAGAGCTAGAGGCTTCAGGACATCAACTGATCCTCTCTCCACTGTATGACTAGGTGCAATAATAAAGCATGCAAATAGCAACACAGCAACAAAATGTTAATCAGCAACTGTCTTCTTATGTATGTGTCTTTGTTGGACCTGGTATAACATGTAAAACTGCTGTTTATTAATATTTACCTATGCATATGTATTTGTATATGTGTACATTATAAACACTATGTGCACGTGGATAATGTGTGCTGAGTCAGTAACTAATGCATTTATTTCTGTTCCATACAGCATCTGTATACCAAATCGTTAAAAAATCAAGTAAGTCTAAGCAGTGAAAAAGCATCACAAAAACCTTCTTGGCTGCTATTACCAGTATAAAATCCAAAAAGTAGCAACCTAAACAACTGACACATAGCTTTTACTCTTTATGTAATCACCATGCCTTATGTCAGCATTGGTGTTGCCACCTACCTTTACCATCCCTTTCCTTTACAAAAGAATTATAATGACTCATTTCTCTTTTCTCCCATGTGAAGCTTAAACTCTATTTTACTTCTCCAACCATGCTTTTTTTTTTTTTTTTCTTTCCAGAAAACCTTTCTAAACCTTCTTTTCAAAGTACAGGAGACTTTAGAAAACATGAGGTTTCACAAGCGTTTGGACTCTATGCTGCATTCCCTGGGTCTGTAGCTACTTAGCACTGTCCTTTACTTCATTTCTTGGAGAGTAAACAAAGTACTGCATTGCAGCAAATCAAATTTAAAGAGACACGATAGGGCAGAGGTCTGGATAAGAAAGGCTCAGTTTTGTTTTCCTCCTAGCAAAATATTAAAAGAAACAAGAGACACAGAGAAGCAGCCTATTTGTTCTTTATTCTCTTTTTTAGTTATGAAAACTTAAATAGAGCCTATTAGACACATTGTATTGTAATTGAGGAAGGCAGCAGTATGCATTGTTGGAGGAATATCACAGCATTGCCACTTAATATTGCTATAGTGAATACAGAAGGTATGAAAAAGAGAGATGCATATTAAAAAGGCAATAATTCGTAACTTGCTTATAGGTGGTTTTTTTTTTTTTTATTCTTAAAAGAATCAGAAGGTTTTAATAGCTTAAAAGTAATCAATATTCTTCACCACAAAAGAGAGCACTGGCAGTTAGATGGATCATAGCTATCATATGAGAACTCCAGACAAAGGTACAGCCAGTACTTTAAAATTCAGGTTTTTATTGTGTTTTATGTGGTACTAAGAGGCAGCATACACATTACTGGGGGAATGAGAACATGACAAAATTAAGTTAAATGTGAATTATCTCTGCTTTAAGTTTGCAACAGTTGCAGTCCAGTGGACAGGGACACGATGTGGAAATAGGCTGGTACTCCTCTCACATGGAGGTTAGCTCTGTCTGATTTTCTGC
>NW_009648369.1:5778845-5779503 GCF_000708025.1 Charadrius vociferus
GTGACAGCTTCTCCACAGAGTCAACCATCCTACTGCTGTATGCCATGATGAAGAATACCTCCCCCCAAGACCTGCTACTGTTATCAGGTCACACAAGACAAATTTTGGGTCCAGGCAAGCACATCTTTTTGAAACTAACACAAGAACCAAAAGAGGTATCTCGAGCTATGTTTCCCCAGCACAGTCTCAGAGATCTTGGAGCATCTGAGCCTCTACAGTCCCTGGTGACTATCTCAACAGCAGTGAGATTCATCTCCCAGCCTTTCGGCTTCTGCTAACGTCAGCATAACATTGCATGGTGGTATCACAAAGGCATCTGTTTCCTTCAGATGCACCTGCAAACCTCATCTTCCAATCCACATCCTTAAAATACTGGATCAGATGTGGGCCCCTGCTGTCTCTCTAGCTTATTTGGATACAGTTTGTGCTTTTAGATCTCAGGCCGAAAGTTTAATACCTTGCATGGTGCTTGTTCATTATGAATTCACTTATGGAATCATAGAATTGCTAAGATTGGAAGGGACCTTTAAGATCATCAAGTCTAACCATCAACCTACCCTGACAAAACCACCTCTAAACCATGTCCCCAAGTACCACATCTACCCTTTTTTTAAACACCTCCAGGGATGGTGAATCCACCACCTCCCTGGGCAGCCTG
>NW_009648369.1:5780259-5845864 GCF_000708025.1 Charadrius vociferus
GACCATCCAGCCAGTTTTTTACCCAGCGAAGAGTATACCTGTCCAGGCTATGAGCAGTCTGTTTCTATATATATATTATATATAATATATATACACATATATATATTATATATTATATTTACATCCAAAAGCAAGTGGCCTGTTCTGAATCCTGCCTCCCTTCAACTCTTCCGTCTATTCATGCAGAAAATACACAAATGACCAGAGATAGCCCCCATTTACATGTTATTGTGCTCAGACCGTCGCTACGGATATGTTATTCGGTGAATCAAAAATAATGGTTTGGTTCTGACCCATCTTGTCAGTACAAGGTAACATGACGAGGGCAGGTGGTCAGGTCCATACTTACATGTTGCCCTGTGCATTGAATATTCATTGTGCATATGAGTAACACAGAAATTGAAGTGAAGCTTGTTAAAAGGAAGTTCAGCATATTGTACTTGTAATGGAAGTAGAATTTACCCACATGCCATTCTGTTTACATACCATGGACCTTAATTTCTGAACTGCTTAATGAATATGTCTTTACACATCAGTTTATTAAAGGTAGACACTTTACAATGACACAATTGCTTTTAAGGTTTTCTATCCCTTTTGGAGGCCAGAACTGCAAAGAACTGACCCCTTACCTCTCATGGAAATAGGTCTAGCATGAGATGGAAGTTGCCTAATTTATTATCTTTGCGTGTGGCAGTTTTGTTCCTTGAAAAGCACGGTGCGCTATGTACAGCTGGTGAAGGGTTTTACCTAAACAGGTAGCAGGAATCCTGATCTGCAAATATAGCCTGCACACTGTGAGGGCAGCTTTATTGGTGTTTTGGTAGGGACAAAACAGAATTCTCTTTGGTGCTAGTATGCTGAATATCAGGCTTTCAGGCATCCCAAATGTAAAAACAATTAAACTCCTTTATGCAATACAGATTTATGAAACTATAAGAAAAGCTGTGCAAAATACAAACTGGAGTAGGAGTTAAGCCAAGTGTTGTCTCCAGAGTCGGAAGCCAAATGAGTGTTTATTTTTTCAGACCTTAACACTTCCAAACTATATTTGCCTTAAACTGAAGGATATGAAGGAATGATTATACAGCATTTCACCACTTTGACTGGGGTGAATATCCTCATCCACTGAGACACAGATGGAGCCACCAAGCTTATGTCAAACCTGTGGGTATCAAGTGCAAGCACAAAATCAAACCCTGTTTGAGCAGTCAGCCTGTTTAATGTTTATGCCTTCCTTGCATCAACCAAGCTTCCTCGTTTCTTTATAGAACACAGAAAGACCTTTTTTCTCTGCTTGAATGGCTCTAGACATGCACTCACACACTTTCTTTTCTGAAAAATTTCGCCTCCTAGAGTGATTTCTGTTTGTGGGTGGGAATTAGTATGATGTGCTCTGGATTTTATTTCCCTGTTCAAGCTCTTGTCACGTATACAACCTCAACATAAACCAATGAATAAGAAAGATTAGAAAACCCCAAATTACTTTCCTTGAAATCATGTGAAAAGCTTCAGCAACAGCGCAAAGATATGTCCAAAGAAATGTTTTTAATGACAAAGTGAAAAATTCATTGTAAAGAAATGCATGAATAAGACACAGAAGGATGGACCAAAGTTCTAATTACCAATTCTTACAATAAAAAAGGAACTCTTCAAATGGGCAACTCAGAGTTTGAGGCCACTGAGATTCAATTTGCATTTAGAAATATCTTGCAGTTTTCTATTAGATTGGGATTAGCTTTCTTGGTTTTATGCTTGCTTTTCACAGTCTTAACTGAGCTTTTGTGTATTGAATATTCTCACAACACTTATTACAACTTTTTGATGTAATTTCTGTTACACATGATTCAAAAGGCTTTTTAATATGCTTTGTAAATTGAAAATGATAAAAAATATTTTTAATTCCAGAGAAAAGGAGGAAAGGAAATTAGTTGAATGGAGATGATAACCTGGGTTGACTAGGTGAGACCGTAATAATTGCTTTCATTTTAAGTGGTAACAAAAGCAGGATTTTTAGTGAAAGGTTTCTTTCTGTAGTTGCTTTCTTATCTCTTTTTTTGTTGTGTTTTTGTTTTTTGTTTTTTCTTATGAGTGCTTCAAAACTGTATGTATTTCTGGAGAGAGGAAAAGATAGAGTGTCACAAGAGAAGCAGCAACTTGGATGGCAACGAGGGCTCAACGATGAAGATACTGTCTTGGGACTAAGCCAACCCAGAACCAATTCCCAGTTCTGCAACAATTCAGCATACTGTGACCTTGAGAAAGACATTTCAGGCTATGTTCCTAAAATAGTTTTTGGTGCCAATGATTGTTGCTTAAGTCCAAAATATTGATCCTCAAATCTTGCTGCTGTCTAACTGCAGAGCACCCTGGATTTTCTTGGACCCTGTAAACTCTGTTATCAGTGGTGTTCCCTTTCCTCTGCTCTCAACGTTGATCTAACGTGTGCTGAATATCGAAATAATCTTTGAGGCAGATGGTGGGCAGGAGACTGATTCTGCAGTCTGATGGTTATGGCGCTCAACTGAGTATGTAGAAAGACCTTGATTCTAGTCTCTGTAGTCATGGATTTACACAAACTAGAACAGTTTCAATAGCAACTGAGGGAGTTACTCTTTCTCACCAATAAGATTTCATGGTCTGAAGGTAGGAAGAGTCATGTGGGAGATGAGGAATAAAGAGAGATTTAAAGTGTTTTCGCAGACCCAGCTGGCGTGCAAGTAACATGCTTATCATGAGAACTGTAGGGAACAGAAGAGACAGTGTTTTGTGACCTATCTGCAGAGGGGACAAATTGATCTCTGGCTGTTCCAGTTTCACCTCCCAATTAAAAAAGGATTATGTTAGCCCAGGAACCTAAGTTTTGGATGGATGACATTAGGTAACCCAACCCCTTTTCCTCGTTCTAGGAAAGAGTATGCTTTGTAGGTTGCACACTAAAATGCCCATGGTTTCTCACTGTGAAGACAGTGTATTCCATATCTTGTCCATTTTCAACAAAAGCATCAATGGATCTGGTACAAATTTATGTCAGACCTTGTTTCTCCTATATTTTGGCTTGTTATGCTACAGTGACAGTACAATTTAGTCTTCACACCCCTTTTACAGGGACTCAGCCTATCTAAATCAGGGTTGTGGATTCCAAGAGATGGCTGGATAATTAGAAGTTTGGTGTTTCAATGCCAAATGCGTGCACCTAGATCCCTGGTTATTCATCTGTGAAATGTGAGTAGTTACGTTCCACCAAAGGATGCTGTGACCTACGGGGATAAATACTTTAATGACTGTGAGGCACTCTCATATTAGGGCAATGAGAGCCACATGAATATCTTTAGAGTAGAAATGCTACTGAATCAGTACATTAGCTTTTATTATTTTGTGGAAAGATTCATATATTCTTGTGCTCCTTATCACACTTTATTATTTTTCCTTGCATAAAATATGCATAAAATATAGAAGATGTTTCCATCTTGACTTTGAATCCAAAACAGTTACCTTGAAGCAGAAAGTAGCTAAGGTAACATAGTTCAGAAAGTTCAGTTAGACTACAGAGTTGATAGGTAATGGTCTGTTTTACCGTTTAAATACTTTTGAAGTGAACTGTTCAAGGCTGAAAGATGTCCACAGATAGTCCAAGACCTGAAATTCAGATTTTTACTCTTTTTTTTTTTTTTTTTTTAAAATTTCTGATCGGCCACGTAACTACTGTTGAGTGGGATATTCAATACATTTGTTGACATTTGTGTTTAAATGAGAAGTTTTATGTTGAAAAAATCAGGCTGTTAAAAACATGCTAACTCTAGTCTATGCTGGTTTTTAAACCTTGGTTTGTATTTATTAAGATTAAATAGTAATAAAAGAACACAAATCCTATTTGGCATTGACTGAAGTTACTCAGTTGTCTTGTATGTTTGAGAGATGTATACGAGATTTCTGTAGACTCCAATACTGGTTTCCGTAAGCAATTTTTAAGGTTCAGTTTTATACATGGGCACGGTCAAATTGTACTGTCAGTGTTCCTGCTTTCAAAGTGCTGGGTAGCATTGCAGTCTAGGGTGTTTAAGCGATATTGGATTGTCTCCACAAAATCTCTATCAATCTCAATACACAGCTTTGCCATTTCTCATTGCTTCTCTTCCAGCAGGGTAACTGACGTCCTGGTCCTTACTGGTACGCTTTCGTGTGTGGGAAGTTAAAGTGTGGAAGATGGGATATTCTAAGCAGCCTATAATGGCAGCCATAAAGTTGCTTGCTGAACAGTAAGTTTCTTACAGGAATCTTAACTAGTATGGCTGTGTCTCACAGAAATCAAAGGAAACAGGACTGGACGGGGCTCAGAAAGCCCTGCGCCATTCCTCTGTCCCAGTGAACTGGACCCTAACATGTTTGACTCACTGAAAGGCAAGGGTATTTCTGTCCTATCCCAATGTGTACTGATAGCATTTCAAAATTTTCTTTCAATCAACATTTGATGTATTTGAATGCTCTCCTATTATCTCCTTTCCTTCCCTCTTCATATAATTCTCACACCGTAATGTTTTCAAGATCTCTTCTCACTTTTGTTTCTTTTTTTCTGGATACCTCTGTGCCCGATTAATTGTTCCCCATTATGCATTCATGCTGGTAATGAGCCTCCTGCCTTGAATTGTACCATAATTTTTCACATTTTCCTGCTTAGTAAGACTGTGAAATGTAATCCTGCCTTCCAAAGTGGTGGCCCTCCCCACAAACTCAAAATGTCAGTATTGTGCAGCTTATTGAGTAAAATACCATGTAGTACTGGATTTAGGACAGACTCATGTCAAATCCCTCTTGCTACCTTCTTCCATTTTGTCAATAAACAAATGATATCCTCTTGTCTAGTAGCATTTTCAAGCCAGCTGCATACTGACCTTAGAGCTGTCTCACCCGCACTCTAGTGCTTTTGTTCTTATGCAAATGTCATGTCAGACAGTGTCAAAAGCCTTAAAGTCATGATATGTGACATCCACTGCTCTTCTCCTATCCACGAGGCCTGTTACCCTGTCACAGAAAGAAATTAGGTTGTTTTGACATGATTTGTTCCTGACAATTCCATGTCAGCTTTTAGCAGGTCCTTACAAATAGACTGTTTGATTAGTCTGTAGAGACATCCAGGCTGCATGAATTAACTTTAACCAAAGAGATCAGGAAACAGAAGACAGCCATTTGCTTCTCAAAGAGGCTTCCCCATCCAGAAATTGGGTACTAAAAAGGTGGCATTGCTTTGTGGCCCCAAACTTTACACCTCTTCTCACTCTGGGAAGTAGATTTTGAATGGCTATGGGAAGAATGCAAGTTGGGGCTTTCCCTGTGCTGTTATCTGCTTTATCACATCCCTCTGAGCACCTCAGAAAAACATGCAGCACAGTGATAAAAATGATTTCTGGACTACCCCGAGCATAACTAGAAAAGGTGTGTTTTGCTACTAGCCAAGAACTACGATATAGTCCAAACTATACAGTTATTTTTATTTCTCTTCCTCTTCAGCTGTTTGTTCTAGGTTCTTTGAAGGCAGAGTCTTATTTAACACATATTTGACAATTGCTCTTCCAGTGCATACTCAGCCCTGTAGCTAGATACTCTCCCCTTTTCACAGAGAACTGTCAGTATTAAGAGCTTTAAACGTCTTTCAAAACTAGGAATGGAATCTACAATTTTTGGAATTAAAATATACATATATACTTACTCTGATGTTTTGGTTTGTGTCCGTCCCCCCCCCCCTTTTTTTTTTTTTGTAACTTTTAAATTTCTCCAACAATAACGATTCTGGTTTACTTAGATTTCTTTATTTTCTAGTTAAGTGAAGACTTACAGAATTATTCCCAAGTACTGGAAGTTGTAGGGAAGATTCTGTGTGTGATTAAACTATGAAAGCTGTTGATACTGTGTTGAGGTGCTATGGTAGGAAATATTTTTGCTCTAACCTGGGAGTTCACAAAACGTCTGAAACCAGATGTACTTTAAGTCATTAATGAGTCAAATATATTTTTGTATTAATGTATGCACACAAGATTTTGGATGGCCAACCTTGAAGCTTAAACTGTTGGTTTTGTGGATCTGGAGGGCAGGTGAAAAAATGTGAAGAAAACATTTATTTCATGCATATTGCAATTTATTTTTAGTGTCTTCCCAAATGTAAATGAGCATTTATGCAGTCTGTAGTCTGTTCACAAACCCATCCAAACCCATCTCTCTAGCTGGTGAACTAGGAATGATGTCCATTTAGGATGTTATAAACTGGAAACTTTCATCATCTGCTTTCACAGCTGGGTATATTTGACTCCTTCCTCTGATGTGAAGATGAGTGATATACTGGACTTTATCAAATAGAATAACAAAAGAAAGACTAAATCTTATGATGTAATTATTCGGGGTGTGGGGAGGGGGTGGTCATGTCCAAATGAATAAATTCAGTAACTACTGAGATGTAATGACAGAAATGTGAACGTTTTGGCCTGTGCTTTGGAAAGCTCTTCTCTCACTGTCAGCAAACCAAATGGAGAACAGAATAAAAGCCCCGTAAAACATCTCCTAAAAATGGCATCTCAGCTTACAAACTGACCCTTCCTAAGATGAAGAAACAATTATTCTAAAAAGGACATTGTATTTTAGGATATTTTACCAAAAAATGTTGGCTCCCTTTTCAATGTTCTTAAATTCTTTTTGCTGAGCCTCAGAGTTGCACCGTCCCGCGTACACAACCTTGTCCCTCCCTGGAGACCCAAAGGCCTTAAAAAGAAAGATTGCAGACTGTCGTCGTGACTGCAGCCAGAGAGGATCAGGAAACAGCCCCACCCTATCTTAAATATCCACCTGTTTTTGCATAAGCATCCACAGATTTCAGAGGAAGAACAATCCTTTTTCTTCCATTCCTAAAAAAAAACAAAGCAAAGCAAAGCAAAGCAAACCCCATTACCTTATACTGCATTTCCATCAGTCTTGAAATGTTTTTCCTCTCCCTTCTGCAGAAACAAGCTTTTAGGTTTTCAACTGAAAAGCATTAAGGCAATATTTGAAAATCTTGAAGCTTTTAGTGCTTTGTAGAAAAGGATAAAAATTTCATTAATCTCATTATTCCTGTCCCTAAAATCTTGATCCTGAAAAATCCATGATGTGCCCTAAAAACCCAAATAATTTTGCCTATGAAGCTGTGCAACAAATTATCTTTAGCAGAGATGTGACTATGCATTCCCTTCACAGGAATTTAATAAAATATGTCACAATTAAACATACATATTTGGGGAAATAATCCTGTCTCAAAACAAACACCGAAAGAGAAACATGAGGAGATTTGAGTTTGTGGATTACTAGACCTGCATTTAGTTCAATAGAAAATAGATTCATCTGAGTCCTTTTGAAGGAGATTTGCAAATACAGTTTCAGATGAGGGGGTTTTTTATCACTTATGGGAGTAAGGCAACTTTGTAGTTCTAACAGAGAGGTCTGGCAATACAGTACATCATTGGATTTTATGAGCTTGGCCTTGTAATTGCAGAAACAACAAACGAGGGATGAGACTAAACAGCAAAAACTACCAGAACTCCATGTTCTCCTTGGTCCTGCAGCAGATGGTGAACCTCGCTGAACACTTACCTTCAGATGCATCCTGCTTAGAGCTGAAGTGCCACGTTAAATACATGATGCATGATTGTGGTTTTTCTGATATGATTATAGGTGCATTACCTACATGCCATTTTTGTGGATTCAGTCTGACTAATTTCCAAAGCCACATTGAATAGATTTTTTTATAAATCTACTGTGCTGATTAAGTGCAACAATGCTTTCCAGAACTGAACAAATTTCAGACAGATACAACTCATGATTGCTGGAGAAAAAATAGCTAAACTTATCATGCATTGTAGAGGCCATTTCTTCAAACTTTTCAGAAAATTCAGGAGGTATGAAAGGTCATAAAGCTCTTCTGTGCTCAGCAAAGGGAGTCACACATTGCACTGCAAAGCCAGGAAAACTGGGACACTCAGTCTTTTTATGCCCCTTGAACTGGGACAGTGTGTTTCAACCGAGGGTTTCCATCAGTGGTGATCAACAAGTTTTCTGTTGTATGACAACTGTATTTAAGAAAGAGATTGGAATAAAGGTTATTGGTTTGGTCTATATTTGAAAAAATAGGAGGAGCCAAACTGCGTTAGAAAATGTAGGCAATACACAGAGAAAATCGTCTCGTGTTACATTAGGCATCCACTGATCATCAGTTTATGAATGTTGGATTTAGACTGTTTGATAGTTTGCTTGTACAATCCTGTAACTATATTAGAACTCTTGATAATGTATATTATCTTCTATTGCTGTGTGTAGAATCTTCTATACTGTGTAATACTTATGTGTGTAACAAACTTGAGATATATCTCCATTTTTTACAACCTTGTTATCCGTTCTTCTTTTAATACTTAATATGAAATGCAACTGAAAAATTATCATTACAAAAGGTGATGGGGTGTACGTACAAAGTTGGGGGAATGGGGTCGCACACTGAAGCTATACTATCTGAAGATGTTCTGTCATGAGTTTCTACCGCTATAAATGATTTTTACCATTCCTGAAACAAAGAAGTGCAATATTTTGGGGGCTGTGAAAGATTATGCCGATGAAAATTAATTTTGTGTTCTATTTCCTCAAAAGATTGGAATTTCCATTTATTATAGGCATATTGGATGGCATAGGCCTACCCAAAACCAAAAGGTTACCTTTATTACCCAGGAAGGGAGATGGACAGAACCAGAAATACGCTGAATCCTGTTACAGATATAAATAAGAAAACCAGGGCTAGTGGTGAAAGTGGCATCATACACAAAACTAAGAGGTGGTCTGAGAAAGGAACACTGTATAGCATGTGATGCACAGAAAAGGTGTGCCAAGCGATTGACATCTTAGTGGGAGAAGAAACGGACCAAAGCCCCAGTGGGAGGTTCTGGGTCAATTGCAATTTGCAGAAGCTGCTGTGAAAAGGGCAACAAGTTCTCCCTTATGCACAGGAGGGCTAGCGAGGGATATTGTGAATCATCTCCATCACACCCATGTTCATATTTCTCAGCAAGAGCTGTCAAGCTATGCTTCTGACAGCTCGTGGGATAAAACTGGTGTAAAAATTGTCCCAGTAGGACTGCTTGTATTCCACTGTGGACAGGGGGTCTCGGCCCTGGGGACAGAAAGAAGAAAGCAGTTCTCTTGTTTGCAGACCTGTATGTCTGAGTGTTGAAGTTCAGGCACTAACAGTGTTTTGAAACAAATTTAGGTAGCACATTGATAAAAACTGTATGGAAGGGAGGTTTGAGAGGAAAGAAGGGCTTGGTGACCGGTTCTGGAGGAACCAAGAACTCTGTTCCTATCATCTCTCTCCATCCCATCAAGTTAAAACTCTCATTCATACTCTGAATTCCAGGAGACTGTTAGCAAAGAGGGTGAGAGGAGTTCACAGCTGACAGTATGCAAACTGTGGAGCCCTCTGAAGCATAAAACTGTGGGCAAAGACCAAAGATTTTTCATGAGACCTTTTTTTTTCCCAACAGAATTCCTCCCTTAGAAGAGTCAGGTCTTGTTCCTTTGCCTTATCCCTAGTGTTAGAAGTGATAAAATAAAATGAAAAATATGTAAAAAACAGATCTTCCAGGCTTTTAGTTATAAAATCAGAAGCAGGTTTGGTTTTGGCGGGTTTTTTTTGGTGACAGAACTGCTTCTTCTATGTATTTATAGGCCATCTGACACAATGACTTCCTTACGGCATAAAAAATAAGATGTATCTTCCTATCTTGGTCTGAAAAAGTTTGGTTACAGTGCCTAAGTGCTGAAAGGGCTTTTCCTCCTGGGCATTTCTCATACAAAAACAGTACAAAGTTTGCATTACTACAATGTACTACTGCTGAACAGAAAATATCTGTAGAAAATCTCGCTGGAAGGTTGTGTAAATTACAGCTTTATGCCTTACTAAGCCTTCAAACTCAGGTGCTTTGATTTTTATTTTTTTTTAAAGAACCTAAAAAGAACAGAAAGGGCCCAAATTCGTTCATCACCTCCTTCCAGATTAGGACTGATAGGATTCCTTATGAAACTGGAGTTGTCACTTTATGACTTCTTTCACTCTTAATAAGAACAGTTTCTATAGTGACCTCAGAGGTTCTTTAAGTGGGATAAAAAAGAAGATGGGAGAAAGATAATGAAACTATTGATATGATAAATATAAAAATCATGTCTCAACATTAGAGGAACAGAGGTCCCTTTCAATTGGTTATTTATGCTTCTGCTTTTTATGTTGAAGAAAAACAGATCTTTTTTTCTAAGCTGATGTCTGGGGGAGGGGGATCAAGCTGCAGTTATTTATTTGTGTTTTTGCTATGGTGGGAAAGTGTCTTTCATACCAAGTGCAGGTGTTTCCTCCAGTCTCCAAAGGAGTTCAAAGGGGATTTGTTTTCTACATAGCCAGAATTCATCAGGCAAGAGGAGGGGGGAGTAGGTCATAGGACATGCAAAATAATGTATGTGCAGTCTACACCTACCTGCATTTTAGGCCTATAGCTACAAATTGCTAACAGATTATAGGAAAAGAAATAGGCTAACTGTTCTCTGCATCTGACAGATCCTGGGTAGAAAAGCAGGTAGGAGGCTCTGACAGTTGTAGCCTTGGGGCCATTTTCACAGGGGTCCTGGAGGAAATCTGCTGGAAAGCCTTTCTGACACCATCAATGCAGACTGTAACCATGAATGCTCAGTACTGCCTTTGCTTCTGCAGCTTCTCGTCTCCATGGTGTGGCTGCTTTTACAGCTATACTTTGAGAGGATAGGCAGAGAAAGTGCAACAGTGGGTATTTATGCTTTTATCTACTTCTTGGCTTTATGGATTGTGGAGCATCATGCTATTGGTAGCTTTTCTCTGGATTGTAAAAGTGTAAGTATAGTTTCAGTGGAGATGCTTTCTCAAGGTCATCTGTATCAAGGACACCTGACACTCTGGAAATGGCAAGCTCAGAGCAGTGACTAGCAATAGCTGTGATGTTTATAAGTGGAGGGCAGCATTTTTGCTTACAAGTGTGCTTCCAGGTTTCACAAAAATGTCTTTGTTTGTGGTGGTCCTGTGAGAGGGAAAAATGTGAATCTACATGGTGTTTGACAACTTCTGTGCAATTAAAGCTTGTACTCAAGGTGTGATGAAATGTAACTGTGGGCGTGCATGAGAGACAGATCTTAGCTACAAACCATGACATGTGCCAGTGAGGGCACACCATTGCTTTCGTTTTGGGCAGTGGGTGGAACAAGAGGAAAATACAATATGTCACTAGTGGATTTAATAACTCTTAAGGGGCATCACTGCAGTTTTTAAAACTCCTTCCTGACCAAACAGACAAAAGCAGCCTGCACAGTAACTCCTGCTCCAAGCAGATTGAATCTGAGAATGGTGGTGAGCCCCATGTTGTCATTGCTCCTCATGGATATGTTCACTGATTTTGACCTGACTTCAGCAGCTGGTACAGAAGAGACGGTAATCTTGGATTTTGGGAGAAGGTGTTCAGTAATATCTTGGACTTGCTTTTATGTTTTAGATGCCAGTGGCCATACATGACATTGACACAATGACTGTTCAGGATAGAGGCAGTGTCTTCCAAATCCCGCTCTTCAAGATTTGGACACTAATAATAGATTAAGCAGTGACAGAGAGTTTTTTCCAGTGTTTTTTCAAGTTGGCAAGTAAGCATTCAGCTCTTGGAACTTATTGCCATCTTTCCTTATTTCTTCCAGGTCAGGTCATTTATATTTACAAATTCTCTTTGCTTCTTGATGACTGCATCTGTTTCTGATGGTAAACGTGGTTTGCAAAACCGGTTGGCTGAAGGCAAACTGAATTAAAGAAAAAGATCTAGTTTCTGGAAACTTTCACTATTGATGATTATTTTCTGTAGGTCTACTATGTTAACACTTATGTAGAAATACACGATAAATGGGACCTTCTGTTTCCATAAATTTTTACAATTGTTACCTGGCAGAGAGACACTGAGGCAGAACTATTGCGTTCTAGACTCTGCAGAAACATCGGCCAGGGCTACGTCTCTCTGGAAAGTGTCACACAGCACTAAACCTTAGGGTGCTGTGTATAAAATCTTCATAAATAGATGTTAATCATTCTCAGTCAAATTTCTGAGCTACAGCACCATACAATTTCTGAGTAAAATAAATACGTGGTGCATGCAAAACTGAAGTAGCACTTAGAACACTGAATAGCTTTTAAACAAATACTGTCAGTGGAAATTTGCTAGTGTACCTTATGCAGATCTTCTGACATTGTTGCTGCTAATATATAATGCAAACATCACATTTCAGCATAAGTACCCTCATTTTAGTATGCATTTATTAAGAATTCCCCCTTAATTTTCTTGCAGAGATGATCTGTTGATGTCACTGCAATACCCAGTTCAGATCTTTTGGCCTCTCTAGAACATGACAAGTAATTTCTTTTCCCTGAGATTTCCATGGATTCTGTCAATTAACAGCTAAAGCTTCTCCATAGCTACCAACAGTTCAGTCTTTAACAAGGACTGTTTTCAGGACATGGAAAAATGCATATTCTCCATACTAAATCCAAACTGAGCCCCAGTCTGTGGAGCAGGCATTTATTTAGGCCCTTGGTTTTGTAATGGTCTTCAGTTATACAATAAGCACTCGCTGGAATGAAGAATTGCTTCAAAGCATCATTTTCCCTGTGCAAGAGGCACCTCTCTGGCTAAAAATAAATACACAAACCAGGCAGTTTTGCATAGCTTAAAAATAACACTCTTCTGTTTCTTTCAAGCAGAAAAATTATGTAAGAGCATTGCAACCAAAGTCAGGTAGTTGTATCATGTAACAGGAGACTGGAAGGTGCTCAGATGCCACAGTGATAAGGGCCATGTAAGAATATAAATAGAACATTACAGAGACTGCTCTAAAGCTCTGGAAGAAGCGTTCCCTAGCTTTAGAAGATTTGAAAATGGCAAGATTCTGAACTAGTAGTAGGGGTACACTTTAGTAAACTTTTTAATTACCCTTTCTAATTACCCCCAAAAATTAGCAGAGAGATTTATAATGTAAAAACTATTCCACAAATAGTGATAAGTCATAGCTGTGGGACTGATTTACCATGTTAAAATTAATAAAATGTATACTTTAATACTGGGGGAAGGTGTTGTATCTTAAGAAACCATACAAAGAAAATTCAGTGATCTCCAGAAAGAAAGTTTGCTGGCCTAGAAATGAAAATTATATCTTTGAAAATGATAAACCTGAGGTAGAAGCAGCTTCCTTCTCTGCTACAAAATCCAAGGTATACTGTGGTCTCCATGTTAACTGCTGCATCCACACCAATAACCTGTCAGCTCTTCTGATCTTAAATATTGCTTTCAAAAAGACTCCATCCCAGTTTGCTCACAGCTTGCCTTCCAGGTCTTATGCACGCTGATTCACTTTTTAAAAGCTCCTGCAAGTATACAAGGATGTGAAGCGTCTGCTGTATGCGCCTAGCTTGCAGCAGAGATCCAACACAGTTCTCACAAATTTTGCTGTCATGTTCCTTGCCTGACGTCCACATGGAGCTCAAGGCATTAATTAACTCATAGAACTTAAATTGCTTGTGATGTCTTCTTATTTCGTTATGCTGTGCTCTCATCCAAATTGAGCATTCCCCCTGTAATTAGAAGCTAAACTGTTACACACACCAAAATGCCAGAGTAGGTGCATTGCACAGGTGGTAAGCAGATGCCTATCTTTCATTTCTCCTGAAAATAAATCTTAGAAATGGCTACAACATTGCACTTAAAATATTCAGTCAAGGCACTATTTTATTTTCAATGTCTGCCTGATTAGCACTTTGACAGCATCAAGAACGGAACACTGAAATGAAATATGCACAATATTACTAACTACATGATGCAATTCAGTTTATGTACATTCTTTATTCTGTTTATTTCCTTATACTTAAATTCCTTGAAAGGATTTAAATGGTACTTTAAATGGATTGCTGCTTTTCTGCCAAGTGTCATATTAAGTCAGCTATATCTCAGCAAATCTGGGCATTGGATGGGAATCATGCAGCAGCCTTCCTATGCATTGCTATAATATTTCTTCACAAGAAGGTCTGCTTAAATGACAGTTTGGATTTCCTCTATTTACTGTTTAATACAGTTTATCATTAAAATTCCATTTCCTCATATGCATGCATTCACTGCACCTAATGGATAAATACTTAAAGAGATTTTCCTGTATACGCATTGATTCAGTTGATGTAGGAGTATTTAAATATGGCAGCCTACATTAACAAGTAGCAAAATATATCTGGCATTTTCTTTATAATCAACTGATTCTTGTCCAAGATATTGTAAATAAGGTGCTTCTTACCAAACAGAAGATAGCAGACAGAAAGAGCTAGAAAGAGGCAAAGGCAGATAGCAGGTTTTAAAGATGTAGTAACGATTTAAAAGAAATATTATAACTAGGTTTCACTGATAATTCTATAAACAAATTTCATCCCTCTCCCTTTTTGGCTAAACATCAAAGAGGAGAACCTTTTGAAAGAGAAAATTCAGAACAATTCCATGCAGTCACTATTCAGAAATGCCTGCCAAAATCACAGGTAAAGTTTGACATTTTCCTTGGTTAAGCTAACTTCATAGGAAAATCTGATTTTCCTTCATTATTGCAGATAATACCTCCTGTGTATAGTGCTGTTCTGCCCTTCTCACCCAACCATTTTTACAAAACTGGGAAGGGCAAAATTACTTCACTTTCTGTTTAGATGAGAAACAGTCTCTGCCCTGAGGAAAAAAAAAAAAAAAAAAAAAAAAAAGAGAAAAAAAAAGGAAGTTCTGAGCTTTTTAGTAAGATCTCATCTGGTTGTTTTCAGAACAGTCCAATTTTATCTTCAGTAGGATTTAGCATTTTTTTGTCTATGATTTTTAATAGCCTCTATGGTTTCAAGAAATTTATAATCAATAGGCTGGGTGGTCAGTGGTTTTCTGTTCCTTTCTATTTTCTCTTAAAGATCTTGCTTTTTTTCATTTTCTTTGGCAGTGTCCTTGCATGACCTCACAGAGAAAAGAAGATATATCTGTCTTTTAGATCTGCCTACTCGCAGTTGTGCTGTCAATGCACATCTCAAGTTCCTCCAGCCACCATTTGATTTTTCCTTTCCCTGTGTTAGCTACTGAATTTTCATTGGCACTCTGACGCTGCACAGCTTGAGTGACTTATGTATTCTTTTCCCTGTAAGCTTTTTTTCACCTGTGCCTTCTTGTATTAATTACCAGTATTGTGTTTTCATGCTCCAGTTACTTGGTTTTTTCTTTTCCCCAGAACCTTTCATCTTCTTTATTTTGCTATCCAATTTTTTCCTCATGGCATTCATTTGTACATTTTTCACAAGCTAAAGCAATAACTACAGAGTTATTTCTCATTCTCCATCACACTTGATATGTTGTTCATCTTTTTGTTTTCTTTTTATTTTTAAGGTCTGTGTGCTAGTAGACGGTCTTTTCCTACATTTGGTTTTACTGGGGATACTTAACAGATCACAATCTGTTTTTCAGTCCTTGAGAACTCACCATAAATCATAAATAACAACTTCTAATAATAAAAAATGTTGCTTCCAGCCTCTTGACACAGCTATTAAAATTTTCCCATAGCCCCCTATTTCTGAAAAGGCCTCAGGCTTACATGATGGAGAACCACTGCATTCCCCCATCACTGGAATCCACATGGCAAGGGGACATTTCCCTTCCTGTGTCTTCAGATCCAAGCCACAGGCTACGTGATCACAGTGAGCAGGGACTGCCTGTGGCCCTTCCCGGCTCATGATCCACAAACTCATCTATAGTCTATACTGGAGAATTGTTATGTGGGAACCCATAAATCAATTAGATTTATTGTCAAGAGCTCTTAGATTCTTGACTGAGCAGGTCTGGTGGGAACACTTTGGCGGAAAGACTTCAGCCTGTTCATTGCAGAAGGTTGGCATAACACTTACCTGCCCTTTTAGTCTCAACACAGTGTTACGTAGAAATACTGATATTGGGCAGGGATACGTTAAATGAGGCTACTTTTCAGGCATAGATTTTCCAGGCTGGTCAAA
The DNA here is from genome assembly GCF_000708025.1 of Charadrius vociferus. Classification (NCBI taxonomy): domain Eukaryota; kingdom Metazoa; phylum Chordata; class Aves; order Charadriiformes; family Charadriidae; genus Charadrius; species Charadrius vociferus. The sequence goes on from NW_009648369.1 coordinate 5,796,383, forward strand.
AGATAAGCTGACTTGAATACCCAATGACAAACTCCGCACCCTGTTGCTGGCCAACATCCCCAGACGGTGAGGACTTTCTGGGCAGGTAGCTTGTTGCACTCGGCATCAACACTCAAATGTCACTAGGTTCGCAAAGAGGCTCAATCTGGATGGTTTTGCTACGTGTTGTTGGCAAGATAAGGGAAGAAACCTGCAAAATGTTAAGCAATAATGACTAATAAAGCAGCTGCTTCAGGACTCCTGAGAAAGCTGTTAAAATCCTTCAAACACAGTAGTTCTGAAAGGCACCCAGCTCACACAGATGAGCAGAGCTGCATTCATATTCCTGCCATCAGTGTGAATGGTGATTATCCTGTTTCCACTTGCTACTTTTAAAATCCACCTCCTCAGCTGTGGTATTTCTAGTTTTGTGATTAGTACTAGAATATGACAAGAACGTGGATGCCCTAATTCCCTGGCACCAAACCAAACAATATTAATGGCATTTCTGAAATACAGTGACTCTAGACTACTACTTTCCCTTATATATAACTACCTGCACGAGTGTTTCATACTTTCTTCCAGCCTTTAAAAAATAGGTAATCTCAAAATAAATGTGCAATTTGCCATAATATTCCTCTGCTCAAATCTTTTAAGAAACTATTGTAAAGACATATATATAGAATAGAATAGAATAGAATAGAATAGAATAGAATAGACCATTTCAGTTGGAAGGGACCTACAATGATCAACTAGTCCAACTGCCTGACCAATTCAGGGTTGACCAAATTAAAGTATGTTATTAAGGGCCTTGTCCAAATGCCTGTTAAACACTGACAGGCTTGGGGCATTGACCACCTCTGTAGAAAGCCTGTTCCAATGTCTGACCATCCTCTCAGGAAAGAAATGCTTCCTGACATCCAGTCTAAACCTCCCCTGGTGCAGCTTTGAACAGTGCCCACCTGTCCCATCACTAGATATCAGGGAGAAGAGATCAGCACCTCCCTCTCCTCAGGAAGCTGGAGAGAGCAATGAGGTTGCCTCTCAGCCTCCTTTTCTCCAAACTAGACAAACCCAAAGTCCTTAGCCGCTCCTCATAGGACATTTCCTCCAGCTCTTTTACCAGCTTTGTTGCTCTCCTCTGGATGCATTTGAGTACCTTCACATCCTTCTTAAATTGTGGGGCCCAGGACTGCACACAGTACTCAAGGCGAGGCCATATCAACACTGAATACAGAGGGAGCATCACCTCTCTTGACCTCTCTTGGTGTTTGATGCACCCCAGTACATGGGTTGCCCTCTTGGCTGCCAGGGCCCACTGCTGACTCGCATTGAGCCTCTTGTAGACCAGCACCCCCAGATCTCTTTCTGCATGGCTGCTCTTCAGTCACTCCTCTGCCAGTTTATATTTGTGCCTGGCATTACTCCATCCTCTGTGCAGAATCTGGCAATTTGACTTGTACAATTTCATCCCATTAATCATAACCCAATGCTCCAATCTATCTAGATCCCTCTGCAAGGCCTCTTGTCCATCAAAAGAGTCAACAGCACCTTCTAGTGTGGTACCATCAGCAAACTTGCTAACGGTACATTCAACTCCTCCATTCATATCATCGGTAAGTATATTGAACAGAACTGTCCCTACTATGGAGCCCTGAGGAACACTGCTGGTGACCAGTCACCAGCCAGACATAGCCCCAGTCACCACAGCTCTTTGAGCTCTGCCCTTCAGCCAGTTCTTCATCCAGTGCATGGTGAACTTGCTTACCCAACATAATACTATGTTGGCCCATGAAAATGATTGTAAATGATAAATAAGCGGTATAGGTTTCTCTTTTAGCACTGAGACTAACAGGCCGAGTCTGGCCAAGCCCATGTTATTAAACTCTAGGCTTCCAATATAGGATGATTGCATCCAAGATGTCTACTCTGAAAGTACCTGGATTGTGCCTGGGAACCGCTTGGTTATTCGTGGATTTGGTGAGGACCAGCTAACACTCTACCATTCTCACAAGATAACTGCGAGGGTGAGGAAACTTCAGAATCTATGTTCAGTTAGTGGCATAATTTAATTCACTGGTAAAGACAACCTCTTCCCCTGAAATTTGGGCCTAAATGTATTGTGATTGCTTCTTTGGACTCAAAATGTATTATCATAGTTTTTTGTATGCATATATCTTAATTTGGTGTTATTAAATATAGTCTCACCTCTTAATTGAAAAGTCATATTGAAACTTTCAGAGGAACAAGTTTTCTAGTAATTTCTCTAATAATTCTTGGTTTTAACTAGACTGAGGAAATAGAACAGTTCCCTCATAAGCCTAAGCTGGTACTTAGGAATCCATGATAGCATTTCATCCCCCTTTTCAACTCAGGAAGCTCTTCCTGGCACCAATAAGAAAGACAAGAAACAGCACACCAATCCTCCTATGCGAGTGATTTTGGGCTATTTCTAGCCTTCAAACCTACTCACTGGATATTTTCTTAAAAAATATAATTTATTTGGAAAGTGTTTTTAATCTGCAGGCAAAGTCCTATGTCACTGCATCAACTACTGACTGTTGCTGAGTAACAGAGCAAAGAAAGCAGCTCACTCTCCGCTGCAGGATCCTGCACGGTACTGCTGAGCTATTTGCACTTCTGAGTTCAACGGGATCAGAATGTGATGTGAGGCTCTGGTGTACGAAATCCAGCTTCTGTTTGTAAGGTAAAACAGAAAAGCTTTAGAGTTGTAAATAGTGTAGCCGCACCCCCCCATCCTCGTCTGACGCTGTGCTGTTCACGAGTGCAGCTGGCACTGGATTTGCACCACCATGGGTTTGATATCTCACTGTGTCTCATTGTCAGTAAAGAGTCCATTAAGAGAGAACAGGAACTGTTCTGCCAGGTGGCTCAAAAGCTGACAGTTTTGCTTTATTTAATAAGTAGGAAAAATTACTTTTGCTGTTCAGATAATTAGGAAGGCGAAAAGGAGGCTTTTTGCAGCTAGAGGTGAGATACTTCTCTATTACAGTGTCCACTAAAGGCAAGGAAGAAAGTACTTGTCAATGCAAAGCAGAGGTGCAGTGTTTTTGGCTGCAGGGCATAGGTGTGTGTTAGCCATGAGAGATACTGCACTTGAAAGAGCAGGCAGAAATATTAAAACACAGAGAAAAGAGGGAAACAGCATCTAGAAGAGGTGAGGAAAAGAGACGGCAGTCACTTATCAGAGAGAGAGTAGAAGGTGAATCAGAGGAGGGGAATGCAAAAATATACCATTTTTCTAACTCAGAAGTCTTGCTCAATGCCTTAGGTGCCTTCAACTTTGGAAAGCTGAGGGACTTTTAGCTGCAGTTCTATAGCCTGCCTTTTCCTTGAAGCTCTGCAGTGTTTCACCCAGGCTGCTGTGGCAGTGATTTTCCCTTGTTGCTCTCATGTTGTTATTCTCATGCTATTATTCTCAAGGCCTTATTCCTGCAAACCCCGACAGCCCTGTTATGGAGGCTTCTCTTGGGAAACAAATTGCTCCCAGCATCAAAATCACCCTTTTCCCTTTCCTTTCCCTGCCTTTTGGCTGTAGAGTTTTGGTTATGTTATGGGGACCCAATAATAGGCAAGCACATACTTTACCAATGACCCAGTCTGCAGCACCAGCCTGGGGTGAAAGCGCGCTCCAGTCAGCAGTAACAGCATCAGAAGAAACAACCAACAGAGGGGTTGAGTGGGTCCTGTTGAAAATTATGTAGTCCCAATGGAAAAAGATTGCTGGAGTGTGCTGCTGCACTGGAGAGGAGCCCAGGGGAGATGCCCATTGTGGGTACCTATTGCTTCTCTTCCCAGAAGGCCCTGGGGAGAGTTTTCTTTTTTTCTTTCTCTCTCTCCCCCTTACACTTTATTTTTCCCTGAAACTAACTTTAGTACAGACTTGATATATGCCATCAGCTAAGAAATCTGTGTGCATGTATGCTTATCTCACAATAAAAACATATACTTAATGAAGCTTTTCGAAGGAAGAGAGTGTTGCTGTATTTTTAAAGAAGACAAAACCCAAGATGTTTCAAACACCGTTTAAAGTCTCTTTCAACAGGAACCTCTTCTAGCAAGCCAAACAAAAGGGCCTTTCGGCGGTCTTACAAATCTGATACTTTTATCAACATTACTGTTTGCAACTAGCTTAAATACCTGTGTTGGGTGGTACAGACTCCTAGGAATCTTGAGGCTGGAAATTAATGTTATGATGCTGGTCATTGATGGTTGGACTTGATGATCTTAAAGGTCCCTTCCAACCTTAGCAATTCTATGATTCTATGCCTATCCAGTCCCTGGTGGGGAAGATGAATCCACTACATGTAAACAATAGGATAAGAAAGCTTCCTGAAGAAGCCAGAATCTAGCAGCTGTAATTGGCTGTGGAATAAGATGCAATGTCATTAGTGGAAGTGCTTCTGAATAAGGAGCAACCACCAGGCAGGAAAGCTGCCTTCAGGTGTTCTTACAGCTTCTGCTAAGTAACCTGCTTGAGAAATGCAGAGCAGCTGTCACAGCATTAGAGTTGGATTGCCCTTTAGATCTCAGATGAAACACTCATGAACCTGATAATGACAAGAGGTTGATGGCAGGAAGATGTAGGGCCCTGCCCCACCTCTCCCTGGAGACTAGTCTCTGTGAAGCTGCAAGGGAAATAAGAAGTCCCAGAAGGTTCCCCTTGAGTCCTCTCTCCTCCCACTCTTCTTCCAGCCTTGTGTAGACCTTGTCTGAGGATCATGTCAAGAGTTAAGGGCCACATGTATTGGAAAAGGCGTGCTTAGTAAGCCCATAGCTCCCTCAGGTAGGAAACAACTGACAAAAGCACGAGGTAGAGGAGTGGGAAATCTCCAGTAACATTGAGCCACCTGGTGCACAACAGACACTGGTCTGGAGAGCTACTGCTGCTATTGTTTCCAACAAAACCTACCATCAATGTATTCATAAAGTGTCATTTTGAAAGCGTGGTTTATGGCAGTTGGTCTGGTGAGGGTGGAGGTGCTAAAAAGTGAGGGCCAGATCTGTGTGCACGCTTGGACATGAATGCCAAGCTGCTTGAAAGCTTTGGGACTGTTCAGCATCTATCTGAATTTTGCCTTGTGCTCCCTTATTTGTTGCTATCTTGGGAGCTGTTGTCTCACCAGTAGAATTAAACTAAGACCTGGCACATTTCTCATGCTTATACAGAGTTGTTTTCAGCCACAGCATTTAAAAAATCTTCTATAGCAAAACAAACATTACCGTGTCACTTATTGAAATAATTTGGTTTTAGAGCTGAATTCAACAACAAAATGTGTTTCTTGTGCAGCAATGTATGTCTGGATAAATCACTATATATAAAGAAGCTTGTAAAAATCTCTCTTCTTTTTCACAGTTGCTTCTACAAGGAAGGCCAGACTGACCCTGCCTTGCTGACGAGGGAAGGACCAAGTGCCCCTTCTGAGGTTCTTCCCAGTCCCGGTTTCTGATTCTCTTATTCTGCTCTCATATGTACAAATGTAACCCCAGAGCTGCCGTCATGGTAAATATCCTGAATTTTCATCATGTCTCCTAAAATCAAAACTCTGTGTTTTGTTTTGGTTAGAGTCTTGAGCTATTCTAGAAGCTAGGTTGTTAAGAAAATAACGGAAAAATTTCCTCCCTGTGGAACTTTGCATACACTATTTTCTATTGTTTACTTAAAACAAAGTATATTAAACTGTCAGCGTCAACAGCAGCCTCATATTTTTTCTTTATATGAATAAAATATGAAGAAGAGAAAAAAATATTCCCCGTCACTGTTGAAGGGCAAGATGTGAAAAATCTGGCAAATGCTGAACAGTTTCATAAAATTATTGAATAAGTGCTGAACAATAGGTCTGGAAAACAAAGGTAAATAGGCGCAATCATGTAAGATAGAGCTTCGTAAAATGAAAGCTAAATATATATGCATTAGTTCCATCACGTGAGAAGTATTTTTAGTCATAAAAGTAAGCAGAACCATCAAACCAGTAGAATGACATACAATTATACTTCAAGGCACAGTTTCAGCAATGGAGAAAGAATCAATTTTACAGCAAGAATATTGGGTTTTTATATTTTTTTCTCTTAAGTATATGGCAGAGGATCTTAATCTGCCATTTGCTGTGCAACCCTAGGAATCTTTTCCCTCTTACGAATTCCAGCAGCAGCTGGTGAAAACTGATGGTCCAGTGCATCTTTCAGCTTTTTTACCAGCCAGCACAGTCAGTCCCAATCTCTTTATTGACAGTGAATTAAAGAACTGCTGTAGAAGAATAATAGCTTTGTGTCTGATGTCTGGGACGGCCTGCTCATAATCTCACTTTCTGACATTAGTGAGTTGCTGCTTCTGTCTGTGCTGTACCTCACCGACAAATGGAGGAAAACATGTACTGGCTCCGATGCTGGATTTATTCTTCTAGGTGTCTATAAAGCATAGGGATGAAAAGCACTGCCCATATACAAAGAATGGGCTTGGAATAGACTTTGTTAATATGGACCCCGCTTCTCTCAGTTTTACTGCTCTAATGACAATGAAATTCATGTGAAAGCATATACATCAGCAGCAGGAGCATGTCATTTCATTTAGTAGACTAAAAAAACCAAATCATGTTTTTCCCTGCTGTTTCTACAAACAATTTTAGGTTTTATTTTGATGACAGTTCAACTGCATATGGCCAGATGGGATTCCATTTGTGTTTTGTCAATACACTTTTGAATTTCTCAGCTACTTTAAAATGAGAAGTTGAGGGCTAATTCAGTGCTCGTAAAAGGAAAATTCACATGTCTATAATGACTTTCATCAGAGCTAATCATCATGGGACAGTTAATAAAGATCACTTAATGAGCCTTCACATGACCCCTTTGAGGCTGACATATTAGTATGATAAGCCTTTGGCAGATGAGGCAAGTAGGATGATAAAAGTCATACATGCTGAGCAAAATCAAAGTCTCTGAAAGATTCATTTTTACATTCTGCATTCTCAAACCTTTGGCTTAAACCAACTGTCAAATGTGTTCATCTAGGACACTTCAGTGAGGACTAGGTTTTGGCAACATTGCTTCTGATGCCAATTTTTAAAAATTCCTTTACCTCCTTTCAGTCAGCTAATAGGTTGAAAAGCAGTAAATCACAGAAGCTCAGGTGGCATTCCTAAAAGTTATCAGCTCTCTGCATACCAACTTCCCACTACATTCTCTAGGCTTTATATCCACAGGTATCAGTGAAAATAAAACCTCATGGAAGGAGAGTGAGTATTCATCACATTTCCAGCTCTGAAAATGAAATGTCAGAGGGAGTTCTGTGGAAATGTCAAGAGAACATGAGAAAAATTTCAGTGTGCTAAGATCTTTCATTCATTTGTCTTAGTTTATTTGAACAGCTCAAATTTGAAAGCTGTGTTCAGAACCCAGACCCTGTTGCAGCTGATGGAGATAGTGGAATTTCTATGGTAAAACCCTTAACACCATGAACAAAAACATGGGAATAACCACACTGAAGCCAGTGTTTCTCCTACAAGTGTGCACTAGTGATGCATGATCAATATTTGAACACATGCCAAAGCCCAGTGTGAATCTTTACAAAATTCTTTAAAATAGACTTTAAATCAGACAGAAAGTACTTCAAAGGTTTAACTATTTTAGTGATATGCCATACTTTTAAAAAATTATGAAAGATGACAATCTGCCAATCAATGCACTTGACAACCATCCAGGAACCTGAAAGGATTTTGAATGCCCTTAAAGGTGAAGTAATACAAACATAACTCTATGGACAGAAGGAGGAGTCATAACCAGAAGAAAATGAAGAACCATAACAACAGAGCACTGGTTGCACAATTCTGGCTTGCAGAAAATAAAAAACACCTTAAAAACTGCTACTGCCAAAAAGACGGGATAAGTAATGAGACATTTGTGCCATCGTTGTACTAGCAAATGGAAATGACTTCTCACCTAGAAGAAAAGAGTCATCACAGAAAGCACTGATTCCTAACCAGCAGCTATAGAAAAGGAAATATGCTTTAGAGAAATGAGAATGGTATTCATGGTTATCAGGTGAGTTGCCTCTTAAATTTCTTTTTCTCTGGGGGTGCATTCCTCAGCCCAGGGATCAAAGTTCTTGCATTTTCTTCTCAATGTTTAGGTCCAGATGATTTAATCACTGTATGTCTGACTTGGTGGATTCAGGAGCACATCTTGAGCCTGAATTCCACCTAAAGGAGATATGGAAGCATGACCCATCCCGTTTCTGCCACATGCTCTATTTTATGGAGAGGAATGTGATGCCCAGATAAGATCCAAAGTGTGTAGTAGATATGGATGATCAATGGACCAAGAATCTCAGCTATGCTCTAGCACGTGTACAGGTTGGATGAGACAAAGATTTGGCTCCTGGTCTCAGGCCTCCCAACATACGTAAATGTTGAACAGCCAGTGGTCCCTGAATTAATTTACTCACAATTCTTTGGAGTGACAAATGTATTTTCAAAATAAAGATAAATTATTTTCATATTTATAGTTTTAAAACATGTATAGGAAAGAATTACTGTGAAAAAAATATTAAGTACTGGTTTACTAAATACTTTTGGTCTACTCTGTAGAGCACGTGTAAGATCCTGCTTACCAAAGTAACTAGAATTTCTAGCTTGAGAAGGCAGGTTTTAAAATCCAGAAAAAGCTCTGCTTTAGTGTTTATTTGACCTACACCCTTTTTAACTTCTTGGGTACCAACAATCCTCTCCAGCATCAGACCACAGGTCAAGGATTCACCCTCATCTTGCTTTTCACCAGCCTGAAAGCTTAAATTGTATTGCCTTGGTGGGGCTCGAGTTGGGACTTTTCCCAGCTGATGGTTCCTCTGTTTTGTTCCCTGAGGAAACTGTGCCATTACTTTACCTTTTTCACTAGTCACCTCTAACGAGTTCTTGGATTCAGGCAATACACTAGAATATGAGTATCAGGAAGGTTTTAAAGAAATTCTCTTTCTCACAAGGACAGATAAATGTTTTGCCTTGGAGATAATCTTAGCTGTCCCACGCAAGCATCACAAGCTGTGATAAAGGACATACCTTAATATGGATATCAGAGCTGTGTGATTAGGAGAAGAGAAGAAAAACATGTCTATTTATGGTGCAGTGTAGCAGTCGAGTGATAGACTTTACATGACGAAGAAAGAACCACTAACACAAAAAATATTCTGAGTTTTCCAAAGGAAAGTGCCAACCAATGACACGGGAGTGAAGCACACAGGAATATTTAAAGAAGAAAAGTTTGCTTGAACCTTGAATGAGGCTATTTCATTTATACCACTGACTCTCTGAGATCCAGTCTTTGGGAAAGAACAGGCAGACAGTTGACCTTGGACACCCAACTACACCAAATAGGGTGGGAGCAAAATGATAAAAGGATGAGATTTTATACTCGTTCATTATCCACTTACAAAAGAACCTGCTCTAAACCTAGCAAAAGGCAATGGAAGTCTTCACAATGATTGTAATTTTGCTTATGTCCTCTGTTCAACAAAATACTTAAGCACATACTTAACTGCCATTAACATCAATTGAGACTGGCAGGTTTTAAAGAAGTCCGTAAGTTTAAGAATAGATTGAAGCAACTTATTGAGGCAAAACTTAAACTCACTGACTCCAAGAGTGCAGAATCCTGTTGGTTTTGTCTATATCTTACATATTCCCACTTACAATTGAATACTTTTATTATCTACAAAATACTTGATCTCACACCATGCAGTTCAGATCACAATCTTCAGTAGCACAGAGTATAGGATTAATAAACTAGATTCAGTGCTCTGTTCTGAACTTTTTGCAATTCTAAGTCAAAATATGGCAATGAGGGGGGAGTGAATTCAGTTCTACTCCATTTTATTAAAGATTCATTCTTTTTTAGAAGTGCAAGAACAATCCCAGAAAAGTCCACTGAACTGACTGTCTGCTAACAATTATATTAGTTTGCTTATCTGTTTTGATTTCCTAATTTTATGGGAAGGGATTTGGATTTAATTTGCCCAGGGTACTTCAGAAAAAGGTCAGCCATACTAAGTTGGAAAAAGTTTTAAAATTAGATAGATATTCATTTGTACAAGTTTTCTCTTGGGTTGTCATTACTCACCCCTCTCAGTCTGTGATGTTTTTATTTGTCCTGGGCTCTGAACAGCTGATATTTCTCATGTTTTATTATTCCCTAGCCTGGGAGATCAAGCAGAGCAGCATTCACCCAGAGCACTGAGGTGCAAACCTCGCAATGAGGTCAGTCTCCTTCAGCTTTTGGTACTAATCTAGAAGTTTTACATCTTTTTGTGGAAGTGAGGGAGTTTCCATCTCTGTTACTTCTTCAAGAACAGTTCTGAGCAGCTCTAGTGCAATATCTGCATCTAGAGCAGTGAACAAGGGAGAAGACTAGAGGTGATTAGGCAGAGTCTGAAAAGAACTAGGAATATTTTTTCTTGGTGCTGAAAATAGATGCTCTGTCTTGGGTAGAATAACATAGTGGTACAATCCTTGTCTGGGCAAGGTCATCACTTGTCCAGATCTATTTTAAGGGCCGTTTGGTCCTTAAGGTCTGTTTACTTGCTGTTTCCCCTTAGGTATGGTATAATAAGATATAATGTGACCTCTTCAGAAAACCCATTCCTTAATGTATTGATAAGCAGCCCCATTAATATGTTGCTTTTAAATTTCTTGAGGAAAAAAAGTGTCAACATATTTTACCAACATAATCAGTAGAGAAGGAACAAACTACAAACAGATATTTCCCATTCAGCTTCAGTGGGACAACTCTTTTAACTGTTGTCTTAGAGGGACCTTAGATTTTTTTTCCTCACTTTTCACTTTTTATCCTCTTTTATGTTTTGTGTTACCCATGTTACTGCTTCTGAGCTTTTGTTTATTGCTTTACAAGGGAAAAAAAAACAAACAAGGAAATAATCTGTTAACACCCTGGTTCTCATTTTAGAGGATTTGCTGGCCAGTGAGTCAGCAACAGAAACAGCTGTGTTCATTCTTTCTTGCTTTGTAATTGTAATTTCTCTCTCCCACCCCAGTATAGCTTAGGTGTTTGTTCCAGACTGTTAGCCCTTCAAACAAGGTTTTGATGGAGGAACACAGAAATACCTGCAACAAAAGGAAATGAGAAGATGCTGCTGGCATTTAATGATGAGCCAAAATAAAAAAAATCTATCCCCAGAGAAATCAGTGGTCTTACACTGCACTCCAAATACCCTTCCTGACCACAAAATAAATACATGGTGAAAAAAGAAAAAAGAAGCTAGAAGGCAAGTGCATTGACCTTGTCATTAGGACAACTGAAATTACTATAAATAGTGAAAATACCCATATGAGGATTAGAAGACTAATGGATAGCTCTTGCCCTTAGTAATAGAGTCTTCTATATACATTCTGACTATCTCACTGCACTTTTAAATTTGTATTGAATGTCTAATTTCTTTTTCTTTGGCACTTAGATCCACAGTCAGCATTATAGATAACACCCAGGTCCCTGAAACACTTTTTTTTTTTTTTTTTTTTTGAGTAAAAAGCCCAAGGTAGAAAAGAGTTCCAAAAAGTAGTACCAGAACCTCCACATTATTTTCATCCAAGGAACTGGATAAGTAGGTAACCAGTGAACGTGCTTGCCTGTATGCCTATTGTTCTAATATTCCAGTCATTCAGTGAACAGAGAAGGAAATTTTCAGAAAGACCACATAGAGGAGCAGGACATGATGTGTTTAATTAGAATATTTTTCCATGGAATGTTTAGATTATCCTACCTTTTCAAGTTTCTGGGAAAAAAAACCCAACTTGCTCAACTGAAAAAGAAGACTAAAAAAAGGTTTTGTCTGTTGTCAACATCTGTATATTAATTAGCAGTTTGCACCATGCAGGAAATTAGCACCTTTCACAGTACTAAATCATGAACCAGGAGAATATTATTTGCTATATTTGTTGAATGGTAAATTTTTAGTGGGTTTTTTGCCGTTCAGATGGTTACTGAGAAGGCTAACAGATAGGTAGCTGAGGAGCTATATAAAATGTTTGCATAAAAGCAAACCGTGTTTGATTTTAATTGACTCAGTTGATAACTCAATTGTAAAATTCCAGTGTTCACTGAGAAATGCTGTGTTTTCAATGAAAAAAAAGAAAAAAGGATTTCCATTATTGTGGATAGAAGTGATTTTTAACTTTACTGTGAACATTTCCACTGGTTTCAACCAGTTCAATTCACAAGGGCAAAGCACTGCATTTCCAGCAGAGGTGTGAACCTTTGTTTGAGTATAAACTTACCTTGTTCCAAGCTGACTGATGCAAAACTACCCTCTGGCACTGGTTTTAGCTGAACCTGGGGAACAAGGTAAGACAACACGCCTGAAGTGTGGACAGGGATGCACAGCTATGGTTACCCCACTTTAGCTTCCACTCAGGTGTCCCACACATCCCTGAGGAGGCAGCAGAGAGGTTCACTGGGCCTCTTTCTTGAAGACGTCAGCTTGCGCAGAAAGGCAATTCATAGCAGGTCAACCAAAAGTTTCTTTGCTGGCAGCTTAGACAGCCAATGACAGACGGGGAAGATCTTGCCTTCACCTTCTCCCTCACACATGTTCCTATGAAGAGTATAGCTATAGCTGTAGTATCAAATGATGTTATTCTTTTTCCGTTCTCTCACCAGTCAGTCCCTTTCTTCCAAGCAACCTCACCAAACTGAATGGAACCCCCTCATCTTGTATGTGACTATGTGGTCTAAAGGAATGAGAACATCATCAACAGGAATGACTGAATCATCTTGCTGTTCTGAACTAGCAAATCCATAAAATGGTGTGGTGGGTTGACCTTGGCTGGCCACCAGGTGCCCATCAAACCACTCTATCACTTGCCCTCCTCAACAGGACAGTGGGAGAAAATACAACAAAAAGCTTGTGGGTCAAGATAAGGGCAGGGAGATCACTTACCAATTACTTTCATGGGCAAAACAGGCTCAGCTTGGGGAAATTAATCTGATTTATTGCCAGTTAAACAGAGTAGACTAGTGATAAATAAGAACAAATCTAAACCCACCTTTTCCCTACCCTTCTCTTATTTCCAGGCTCAACTTCACTCCCGAGTCTTCTACTTCCTCCCCCTGAGTAGCACTTCAGGACAGGGAATGGGGGTTCATAACACTTCATCTCTCGGCTCCTTCCTCCTCACTGTTCCCCTGGTCCATCACGGGGCCCCTTCCAGAGGATACAGTATTTCAAGAACTGCCACACCATGTGTCCTTTCCATGGGGTGCAGTCCTTCAGGAACAGACTGCTCCAGTGTGGATCCTGCCAGGAGCCTGCTCCAGCACATGCTCTCCACGGGGTCACAGTTTCCTTAGGGCACATCCACCTGCTCTGGTGGGGGGGTCCTCCATGAGCCGCAGGTGGATGTTTTCTCCACCATTAACCTCCATGGGCTGCAGGGGGACAGCCTGCCTCACCGTGATCTTCATTATGGGCTGCAGGGGAATCCCATTTTTCACTCACCTTGGTGTCCACAGGGTTGTTTCTCTCACATATTCTCATTCCTCTCTCTCAGCTGTCATGTAGCATGTTTTACCCTTTCTTAAGAGTAAGATGCTACCGATATTGCTGATTGGCTCAGCTTTGGGCAGTGACAGGTCTATCTTGGAGATTGCTGGAACTGACTCTGTCTGACATGGGAGCAGCTTCTGGTGTCTTCTCACAGAAGCCACCCCTACAGCATCCCTGCCATATAAACCCAATACAAATGGTCATGGACATATGGCTGAGTGCTAAACACCATAGCAGGATGTTCACCAGAGCACTATGGTTTAGCACATATGCAGCTTTGCCTCTTGCTGTGCTGTCCCCCAGCTTTGCCTGCTCTGCTCTTTGCAGTCTCTCATAAGTCCTTTTGGAGCATCGCTGACTTGCTCCTTTCCAGTCTGTACCTTTACACATCACCCTTTGCATGTGCCTCTTCGCAAAATGCATCCCTCCTGTAATGGTGTCTGTGTTTCCCTGATTTCTATTGGTGTAAAACCTGAAGTCTGATTATTCCTTGAATGGGTGAAATTTGTCAGGTGAAATCGTTTCTTTAGACAAAATGCTCGTTTGGGTTGACGAAACCAGCCTCTCAGCTCACTTAAGTGTTTCAACTGGAAAAAATGTTTTCATGTCAAAACACATTAGTTGAAAAACATTATTTTATTTCAACACAATACTTCAATATTAAATGTACATAAATTTAATTTTAATAAAATTTACAAAATAATAACTTGTGTTGTTTTGACAGAAACTATTTTATGCAAGCAATTTCAATATTTTTTTTTTTCCCAGGATCTAGACCAAACAAAAAATAATTTTGGATCAGTCTAAATATTTTCATTCTGTGGTGTGACCATTAAAAAGCAAGCATATTATGGTTCTCTAATTTTAACTTAAATGGGCCTACAGTCTTGTTACTGGTCGCACTGAAAGTGCTTACCAAAAATGTATTGTGCTCTAAAGCTTATAATAGCAGCAAGAGGTCTGTTTTGATAAAGGAAAACTTTCATTACTGTCATGAGCCATATTAGCAACAAAGACTCTGCCTTGTATGCTTCATCATACAGATGTGAGACAGGGAGGGAGCATCACCACGCCCAAGATCTCCACTACTCCAGTCACCATATAATAGTTATCAGTTCAGGAACATCCATCCCACCACCAGCCACACACAGACACCCTCTCTGCAAGATGCAGTTTCTTGATATCCCTTAAGAGCCAACATTAGCAAAGTCTGCAATATCCTGTTGGAATACAGAAGATAAAGTGAATACCCTTCAATACGATCTGTTCTCTCCTTCTCAAATCAGTCCTATTCCCTGAATTTTTAAAAAGCCATAACTGGTATAATCAAGGTCCCAGTAGGTAAATATGAACAGCCGTGTCAACCCACTCTTCTGCATAGAAACTGCAGGACAGGTTTGCCAAATGCAGCCTTAAGACTTCCTGCAGCATGTGGAAAGGACTCTCTTTTGCACACACTGGTGATCACGCTTATGCCAACAAATCTTGTCTGAATTTTGTAGTTAGAAATAATATGCCATTCATTAACCTAATGTAATCTTTAGCCCACAAATTTAAATCACAGTAGCCCACAAAGATACTTGTAGGTGTGTTTGACTGTTTATGAATTTGTATAGTAAAAGCATTCGTTAAAATGATCCATTAGCTGATGGTCCCTTGCATGATGATTTTTGTCCATTATATCTGTCTTCCTCACTTTCTGTTGTTGTTTTTCCACAGTGCCTTCACCCAAGTGGATAAAGGTGACATCACAATGCTGTAATAAAGATGTTGCTTTTACCATTACCATTCTATTTGCATTTATAAATATCCTTGTACCTGTTTTTTGCATTCCAAGACATCATTTGAGGCATTTTACAAAGAAAAGCCATTCTTGTTCATCATAAAACCAGTTTGTTGATAACAAACAGATTTTAACTAACATTTGGACCATTCATGATTTCAATAAAACAGATGGAATCAATAAATGTTACACAGCACACATAGCTGTTTGCTGTGTAACAGAATATGTCTAACATAACAAATATGCCCAGAGTGTAAAACAAGAAGAGAAAGAAAAGAATGCAGAGAATGAACTCGAATGAATCAGATAATAATGTTTACATACCATGGTGTGGTTATGTTAGTCCTTGTAATCAATAAGAACATTTCCATGAGAAAAGAATTCCAAGTAAATGAGATAAACTAACTCTCCAAGTCAAGTAAAGAGAAGAATCATGATAACATACGCATATGATACCTTATGAGTAAGCATCTGTGGATCCCTGTTTGTTCAACTTAAAAAAAACCCACCATAACAAAGCCCCACTTTTGTGCACAATCTCTTAGATTTAAAGGCCCATCAACAATTCCTCAGCTTTCAGTCTTTGTTCGGGCTTCTTATATTTTGGTGCACTTGGTAAGGTGATTGTGTCCTCTAGACCCTAGACTGGTCTACATATTTGGAATAATTGAACCCTCTGTTGAAGGGACTTCTGACTTTGACTTTTTACTGTAAGTGGGCAAAATTCAATCATACGGATCTCCTCCAGCACTTGCAAGCACTTGGAATGAAGCGTTCTCATTTCACCAACGTGTACTAACAGATCTAATTGTTATAAGGACTTGAGAGTTTTTCTTTTATGGTTATTGATATAAATGAATGTTTCACAAGAAGAATGTATTCAAGAATTTGATTTTTGTTTGTTGATTAATTCATAGAAAAAATATAAAAGAGGTTAATAAGTTTTCATGCAAGTGCCTTTTCCCCAGGCGGAGCTAACGTGTCTACTGTTCAATGTAACACCTCTGCAGCTTAATGTACCCCGAGATGAGCAATGACGATGCAGCCTGAAATACATTTTTCCAGCATTCAGTCCTTCAGGCATAAGAAATCATGGTTGGCTCTTACTGGTTATGGTAAGCAGAAAGAAACTTTGAAAATGAACTTTTAAAGGCACTGAAAGTGCCTTTTAATGGTTTGATTTTGAAGGAGTGCTCACACTTAATATCTAGAAAGAGAGAAGCTGTTTTTTTATGATGCATTTCTCCACTACAAGTAGCCTCTATTGGTACAATTTTCTAGTGGAAAAAAGTATTCAAAATAATGAATAAATAACATTTGTAAAGCTGTGGTAATGCATATATTTTAAATTTAAAGTAGCCTTTAGATTGTAGAGACAGAATACAGCTGAATTCAATTTTTACTTTCAGATTTAAATAACTGCTCAGCTCAAGTATTAAGTTTGCATTACCTTCTAGCAGAGAGTCAAATAGGAAAATTCCAGGAGCCTGTTTTTTTTTCAGTTCTCTGTGTTCCCTTAGCAATTTCAGATATAAATAATTAACATATGTATGATAAAAACAGTGTTAAAAAATACAGGACTGAATCCATTTGTATAATAATCACATACAATAATTTGTAGTACTATGTAATTTGTAGTACTACTCACGATACAAAAATCTAGTCAGATTTGTCACCGGTAATTTTCTTTGCTCCCACAGCATTTTAGAAACTCCTCCATCTTCTTCGCACAAGGGAGAAAAAAATCATATTTACTCTGTCTTTAAAACAGCAACATCCTTTGCTATTTTCACAATTAAATGCAGTACATATCAAAGTATGTAGGGTTAAAGTATTAGAAAAAATTTGATGAAACTTGATTTTTTTAGAGCACCTTTTGTACAGTGCACTACTGAAAAGTTGCATCCCTCCTTTCTTTCTCGGCACCAGAATTCCTTTTCCTAATGTTTTCTGTTCAGGAAAATAGGAACACATGTTTTTCTATTTAGGCACTTCAGCAGTTACTGATGACTGGAAAAAATTTCCAAACCACCGATTATCTCCTTGAGATACTGGACTCATCAGTGTTACACTCAGTGTCTGGGCACAGACCTGGGTCTAGCCCAGTGGAACAGGGGCAGAACCCTCATCTGAATATTAGCTACAATGTGATATAAACCTCGCAGCCTGCAGAGGACCCCAGCTATCCCTTGCATACTGCTGCTGCAGCACTGACAGAGGTTACAGGTTTGACCAAGACAGCCCTTAAGAACTCAGCTTCATCTTTTAAGTGCCAGGGGTTTAAATCAAACAGCATGCTAAGGTAGACCAAGGGAATGGCACTTTTTTTAGTTCTGAAGATGAGCATATATTTGCCTATACTGATGGACTGAAGGCTAATGACAGACATTCTCTCCCCATTCCAAACTGCTTGGAAAAAGGTATCTTCTAGATTTCCTATTCTTTCTTCTTTGGTATCTCCAAAACTGTATTACTGGTCTGTGTAAAGAGTTTCAGGATTTAGGAAGCTACATGAAATAATACCTCAGCTTTTTTTTTCCTTTTTTTTTTTTTGTCTTCTTTTTGTCTTTCTGCCCTCAGAGACCCGAAAAACACTAGTGTTTTTTTTTTTTCTTTTATTATTATTTTAAGACTTCATTAAATTACAATGAGACTTTTTTCAACTTAAACCTGAGATTACTAAAACTGACCTTTAATTTTTTTCACTCAGTGTTATGATACTAAAACTCCATACAAAAGGCTGTAAGGTTACGCTTATTTAACAGGTACCTCTCCTGATAGTCTTAATTATGTTATTTTCCTATTCCAAGGTAATATTTTAAGCTTCTGTAACATTAAAAAATGTTAAGGGACTATTTTCAGATGTCACTATGACCTTTAAAAATACCTAATCTAGCTATTTAGAAGCTTTATAACTCATGGGCCTATTTTAAAAGGAGTGTGGGAGGATAATCAAAGAAAGTCATTTTGTACTGAGTAAAAAGAGAAGTGCACTAATTCTACATCAGTAAGCATGCTTCTTATAGAAAGTTGTCCTTCAGATTGAATACCACTGAATATTGTGGTACCACAATACTACTTGAGTGTCCTTCAAGGTGGCTTTATTTGAGGTTAGTCATCCATTTTAAAATTCCTTCCCATCACTTTTTTTTTTTTGAGTTATTTTTATGATACGCACACGCGCGCTTCCATCTGCAACCTTTTTTTCCTGATTATGTGAAATATATGGTTGGTCTTCATAGCTTTTTTTTTTTTTTTTTGCATGTATACAGTAAAAATACCCACATGCAAAGATACCCAAATGCTTAGACAGTGTATGTTGCCCAGACACACGTTTGTGTGTTCTATCCGTGGGACCTACATAACTGCATATCACTCACAGACACACACACAGATGTTGCATGGAAAAAATGCTTGTCTCATGGACTTTGAATTAGATCAGAATTGGAAGTTTATTGATTTATTAATAACATAATTAACTGGCAATTAGTGAACCATGCATTCAAGATTGTTTTGGTGGTAAAAGAGATAAACCACAACATGAGACACAAGATGCGGACAAACAGCTGCAGATTTCAAAATACCTGTTGTAAATAAACACCCCAAATTTTAATCTCACATGCACATGCACCCTCCCACAGGCTGTATGGGTTTCAGGCATATGTACCTCTCTGGGCAATCCCTAGTTGCACCCCCCTCCCGTGGGAGACATGAGTGCTCCAGTGCTACGTGTGCCCAGGATGCTCCCTGCAACACCCAAGCACATGCAGGGGAGAAACCCCCCTTGAGGTAGCACCTGGAGGTCCTTGCTGGTCCCCCAACTGGCCCTCATTCACCAGGTGCCTGCTCCCTGTGCTGTCCCAGGGAAGGGTGCTCAACCCAGCCTGAGCAAGGTGTTAGGAATTTTCACGCTGTTATCCACCTGTTACTGGAAAATTTCTCTTCCCATTACATGTCTAAAGTCCAATTAAGAACTATTGTAGAATGTTCCCACTGAGTATGAAATCTATCTATCCCACGCAGAGTCACGAAGTGTGAGAACAAAAGGAGTCCAGTGAAGCTTAAATATTGGAAGGTCTTAGGTTTTACCTAATTACTGCCTCCACAGATCGATAATCTCAGTTTGAAAAAAAAAATATACTTCCCCAAGAGGCTCCTGATCTTGCTGTGAGGACATCAAGGGGTGGAAAACTGACATCTCTTCAGAAGTGTGTTTCCACCAGTAGGTTCATTTTGTACATAATATGTATACAACATATGTGCATACATACACAAATATATATACAAATACATATACATGCATATGTATATATACATTCCTCCCCATAAAACAGCATGTGTTTTGTTTCTGACTACTCGGCATCCAGAATTAGGTGGTATATTCTTCAATACTTGAATGTTTTAGCGTTGCAAATGGACTCATCACTGGTTACCTGAGCTCTTTGAGTCACACTAGGAGGCAGTTTCTTCTATCGTTCAATCATTTTCACCCTGTTTTTTATTGTATCCATTACTAGCTTTGTTTTTATCACTGCTATAAAAAGAAGAAAGATCACCTCCTGGATCTTACTTAGTTTTCTGCTGGTTTTGTATAATTGCACTATACTTTTGAATGATAAAGTGCAGTGCAAGCTCACTCTGAATTGTCCACTAAACGTACAAATCCTTTTCCTAGTAGCTGTTTTCCAAAGTGTCACAGGTAAGGAAAAATAAGCCACAACCTGAAGTGGGCCTGGGTGCCGGTGTTTATTTAAGAACCAACAAGATTAGAACATTTCATATGGTTTAATTTCAGGTAGTCCTGCAAAGAGCCGGGAGTTGGACTTGGTGATCCTTATGGGTCCCTTCCAACTTGAGATATTCCATGATTCTGTGCATTATTTCGTCTGTTCACTTGTTCCTTCCCACAGCATTATGCTCATAGGTGTTGACATCTCTCCCCAGAAGGGAGATCACTGTTGGTCTGGGAAGGTTGGGCAGAAAATCATGCTGGTTCCTGCTGTACAGCTGCTCCAAGTAACCTGTTTGAGGTGTTATTGGTCAAAATCCCTGGGCATCCCCAACATTTGGCTACATACATCTCTGTGACCTTTCCTCCAGATAGCAAATTCACCTTCTTCTGCTTTCTAAGACCACCTCTTCTCTTCAGGAACCTTTCTTTTCAGCACTGCCTCTTCCTTTGAGACCCCAAGCCCCCAGTTTCCTCAGTTAACACAGAAAAACTTTGCAGAAGCAAATGTCTGGCCAGCCTCATAATTAATTGGTAGTTTTGTCCCATACCTCTTCATTAACTGGTGGATTTAGGATGGGTAAGTTATGTTTAGACCAGGTGTTATAAAAACTTACAGCCAGTCCCTACCAGTTGTACCCAGTAAGTAACAGGCTTGTGCCTGAGAGTTCAAAAGTTGGGTTTGGACATTCACCCAGTTACACACATATACCCAGCTATATGCTGCCTGCCAGCATTCACCATGTAAACTATGTTTTCAGCTATGACAGAAAGCAGTGTCTATGGTCACCACATAATATGTACGGCTGCTGTTCCTCACTCTCAGGTATCTAAATTCGCTATTGGTTGCCTTTAAACTTCATTTTGTTTAAATGGGTGAGTTTCCAAAACCAATCCAATTCACTTTATGTGATCCGTCTAACCTAGTTTTAGCCATTTAAAAGGGCAGTGACAGGGTTCAGTTTGATACTGCACCTTTTTGTCCCTTCATATGTGTCCATAGGTAAACCATGTGTCTAAGCTGCCATTATCATTTATAGAGATCTTGTTAATAAAGTCAGTGGAGACCAAACAAATACTCACTTGTGTCGCTGTTGACGCCTTCACTGGGTCAGCTGAATTTGCTCTAGCCTGTAGTGTCTATGTTGATTATACCTTCATTGACTGTAATGAGAGCCTAGACAGCTTTTACGCTTCTGGACAAGCTAAATTTAGTCTGGCAAGTTAATTTATGCTGACATCTAAATTTAAATGTCTTGAATTGAATCCTGTCTCACTGGCATAGTCTATAGGTTTATTATAGACTATACAGTCTATGTTCATTATAGCTCATCCTTCTCTAGTCTGGATAGGAAGAGGTGCCTCCAGAAGGTGATTCATCCCACTTGTTTGAAGATGAAGACTCCATTCCCCTTCCCTTTCTTTTGACTGCAGAAAATCTGAAATAATTATCTGAAGTTATACAGTCAATTCTTAGATAATTCAAATTAATTGAATGTGTTCCACTGTTCTGAAATCACTGTCCTCCCAATTATTTACTAATGTTTCACTTACTGGCCATAATTTTTATATATATGTATGTATATATATGTATGTATATTTTTTTTTTTTAAATTCTATATATCCAATATGTTTTTTCTTATTCAGACAGTTCTGACAAGCTGCTAGTAAAAATTTTTAATTATAGGCAGACAGGTAGGTTACCTGGGCTTGGAAGACTTCCTAATGCAAACTCACTCATCCTGCAGATTATTCATACTCTTGAAAAACGTACTTTGCCCAAGGGGATTTTATCTGGGAATCTGCAGATGGCTACAGTACAAATCCATAACAATGCTGGGTTTCCATCTTGTATGGTATCCTGATACCAGGAGCCGTTTGTATTGTAATTCATAGGCCTGGTGAAATGTATGCTTAAAAATGTCCCTGATTGATATAAATCTTGCATTACGTGGAACAAAACTGTGTTAATTATGCCATTTTTTGTTTGTTCTGGTTTTAGTTTGTTTCTAATGCTGATAAATAAGTATATTTTTGACACTTTTTACTGTATCTCTTTCCTTAACAGACTTCCCAGTGGACAACTTTGTTATTTAGAGCAACTAAAGCAAGATATAGATAAGAAATAAAGCCAAATATTAAACTGTCAAAGAAGGTGAACAATGGTCCTTAAATAGGCACTTCTAAAATGCAAGAGTTGCCTTCTTTAAATTCAGGCTGAAATTTAGTTTGACTGCTGTTCTTAAAGAAGTAAGCGATGTCATCTTAGTTTCTGCTTTAGATTTGTCTAGGACCCTGAGTTGACATATTTCATTTTAATTAGGTATTCTATATCTGCTCTCCTTACTTAGAGAAACATCAGTCCTTTACATACCCAAACAATCTCTTCAGGTTACCTTGAGGTCAGCACCGTAAATATAGCGAGGGAAGAGCCACAACCTACATACAGAGCTGGCTCGCTGCTCTCATCACTGCAAGCAGAACTGAATCCTGCACAACTGAAACGTGCTGCTCCGGGGATGAGGATCCAGGGCCTGATCAGAGCTGGGCCTTCATCCCACACAGGCTGAAGAGGAGGAGTGATTCAGAAAGGGGGAAGAATGGGGCTGAGGGAGGGAGGAAGGTCCTGGAGAGGCTTGTTTCTTTCCTTTGGTGGTTAGACTGACAGAGGTAGAGACTATGTCCATGAGACACCACTAGCTCTTACCCCAGCTCTAGACAGCAACTGTTAGCCCAAGCACTCTCCAGCCCTATTTTTTTGGTGTACGCCATAGCCTGCCCATCAAGATGACTGTTAACTCCATGTGCGTCTGTAGCTGGCCTTGTCAGCATCTGCATAGTAAGCAGCTATCAAGAGTGCTAATCATCTTACATTTCACAAACAAAATACAAGCAATCTTTTTCTTTTTAACTTAATCTAGACAATACCAGATAGTTTCGTATTGTAAGAACGGAAGTTAAAGCAAAACCACAGAATCACAGAATGGTCAGGGTTGGAAGGGACGTCTGGAGATCATCTAGTCCAACCCCCTCTCCAGAGCAGGGTCACCTACAGCACGTTACACAGGACAGCGTCCAGGCGGGTTTTGAATGTCTCCAGAGTGGGAGACTCCACCACCTCTCTGGGCAGCCTGTTCCAGTGCTCCACTACCCTCAAAGTAAAGAAGTTCCTTCTCATGTTAAGATGGAACCTTTCCTAAGGAGATGATTGTGTTATTTTGGTGACGGGTTCTAGTTAAGATGAAACAAGTCCTTTGTTTTTCCGTGCCTGTAGCTTTAAAAGTGGCCGTAACTGGATTTGAAACCTAAAATCAGTTTACCATTTTGTGAAATGATCTCTGGGATGAAAAATGAATAAAGTTCTTAAATGTTTTCCAGAAACTAAATATTCAGAAATACAGAATTACTATTGGTCTTTTGAAATTATACAGTCTGTAGCAAACAAACTCTTATTAAGTGAAGAAAAAAGATTATGCTGTGAGTCAAAACCATATAATATAGTTTTAGGGCCAGATACCAACTGGAAATCAAGAAACAATGGGCATAAGCTGAACCAAGAGGGGTTCATACTTTAAAAGTAAAGTAAAAAGTGATTTTTTTTTTTTACTTGGAGGAGAGCCAAGCAGTGGAGAATGTTGCCCAAAGGGGTTATGGCATCCCCACTTTTGGAGTGGGGATGAAACCTTGAGCAACCTGGTCTGACCGCACAGCTGACTCTACTTAGAGCAGGTGGTTGGACTATAGACCTCCCAAGGTCCTTGCCCACCCGAGTGATCTCATGATCCTATGAAATCATGGCTATGTTTTACAGCATGTGCTGAAGTCAGTGTGCTCATAGCTGCACAGTTATGATTACTCTTCTAATTTAAGTATATTTATCTTCATTTGTGTCTGTGGTGCAATGTATCCAAATCTCCAATAAACACAGAGTTGGAAGAGGAGAGTGAAATTCTTTGCTTATTTTGTATGATAATTTTCACTGTTTCTGCCCCCAAAGGACCTGAGATAGGGATAAAATGTAGTCCAGATTTTCCAAATATAAATAGAGATTCCAATGGTTTGGATGTGTTCTAGAGGAGGTAGAGTAATTTCCTGGAAGAGAAAGCCATTGGGTTTACTAAATGCATAGAAACCACCTCAATTTTTTAAAATCCTTGTGCTGTAAAGCAGACTGGGAAAATGTCAGGGAAAAGTATGCTGTGTGCTTGGTTTGTGTTTATACTCAGCATGAGTCTGCCTTAGTCAAGTTTTGGAATCAAGATAGACCTTTAGTCTGAATCAGGCCATTCTAATAATCGTGTTCTAAATAATGAGTCACGATCCTGAAGAAATCTCAGGTGTTGCAACACACAGGCTGAAAGGTACCAGTAGAAGGGGTACTGTGACTCAACGTTAATTCTCTTTGAGCTTGCTTGCTTTCCTTCTGAATATGTTATGGACAGAATCCAAATCAGTGCATTCAGTGTTCTGAGCTTGAATTTCAAAACTGAGTGCATACTTCCTCAAGTTCTAACATATTTGGACTTAATTCATTATAGTAAATTAAAACTAAGCAAGCCCTATGGCATGTATCAAAGTTAAATTTCAAATGCAGAAAAATGGCTGTGAGATACAAGGAGCAGGAAAAATTAAATGTCAACCCTCTAAAATAAAGAATGTATTAAAAATCAGCTCTTTTGGGTTTAGCTTGGCAGCTGCCAAGAAAAAAAAACTCGACTCAAAGAGAAAAGGTTGTTACATCCTCCAACAGAGTGTTTGGATGTCATTGGATTATTGGGATTGGGATGGTTCACAAACTGGTCATTTTGATGGGAGAATAAAGACAAAAGAGATTCTCAACACAGACTGTAGAAATGGTAAAGAGAACTGCAGAACTGATATTACATAGTAATGAGACAAATTCTCCAAAGCTAACAAAGCAGACTTTGTTGGAGCTAGGTTTATACTAGATATGTCAAGTAACTTTTATCTGTGAAGGTGCTATAGGGCATAAACAAAGCTTTCTTTTCATTAGATACCGCTTTTGCTTCTGTCTTTCTAATGTGCACTGATTTTCTTAAAGGCTTTGACTCAAAAAGCCACTCTTTTATTCGTGAAATATTCTACATAATTACTTGGGAACGATGTTAATGAAGCTCATGGACCTATTTTAAGGCATCGGCAGTGCAGCTATCTTTTCTGTGCTGCAATGCAGAAATCAAGCCAGCAATGGACTAAATGATAGTCTCTGATTAACTAGTAACAATTAGTAAAACCCAAATTTATCAACAAGATATGTACAGTTCAGCCCTTCAAGAGAAAGATTTTCTTGTTTGTTTGGTTGTTTTTGTTGTTCTGTTTTTCCTTCCAGACTATTTCTCTGGAGTATATACAAAGTAATAAATAGCCAGGGATTTGTTTCTTGATGGATGTATATCCCTTTAGGCTCTTTTCACTTCACTATGGAGACATGTAGCTTCTTCAGGCTGGAAATATAGATCAGATTTTTGTTCTGACACTTGTATCCCAAATATGGATTGTATGTGGTTATTAAGGTAATTTACGCAAATGTCTGTATTTTTCAGTTACAACTGTAAGCATGTGTTGACTATGTTGAATGTACTTCCCTTGCAGGGGTTGTTTCATTGAATTCTGCCAGTTGCCTTAATCCTTGGATTGTTAGATATCTTTCTTTCAGGAATTGACTACTTTCCTGGAAGGAAAAAATGCTCTGGACTAAAACAGAATACCGAAGAGGAACAAATCACCTGAGTATACCACACACCTGAATTATCTGCAGAAAATACTAGCAACAGATGCAGTCTTCAATAACACATTTGTACTTGTCTTCAAGAAAGATTTTAGGGCTACGTTGAGTTCTGGGGACTTGCAGATCATCTTTGTAGTGGCTGATATTGTGGAATATATCAATAAGTTAAGTATAAGAGTTCCCTTAAATGGAACTGAGTGTGTGAGCTATATCTCAGTTAATTTCATCTGTCTTAAAATTAAATGCCTAGACTAAGGTTATTATATACGTTTCATCTGTTGTCTAGGAAAGGGTGAGGGGACTTCCAAAGCTTGATCCAGGGTTTCTTAAGACAAGTAGGATGCATTGCTAGATAGAGGTTCTTATATCTTCCAAAGCACCCACATGAAACATAGCTCAAAACAGACACCTCATTTTTAGGTTGTTAAAGCTAAATGAAGTGATTCTGACTGTAAGATTACTTATTCTCTGAGGAACTTTGGAAAATTCTGCTGAAAAACATGAAAAGTTTTAATGCTTTTAATTGTATTTTGTAGTTTGTCTAATGAGGAAATGCATATGAGGTTAAATTAATATTTTTTTTCACACTGTTTGTAAAGATGGAAGCACGCTTTAGTTGTTTAGGTGTACCTGGGAATTCAGTCGTGTAGAATCATGAAGCTTCTCAGGTTAGTTTTCCATATTGAGACAGTCATCTTACATATATACTCCCATCTGGAGTACTGCATCCAGCTCTGGAGTCCTCAACATAGAAAGGACATGGACCCGTTGGAGTGCATCCAGAGGAGGGCCATGAGGATGATCCGAGGGCTGGAGCTCTTCTCCTGTGAGGAGAGGCTGAGAGAGCTGGGGCTGTTCAGCCTGGAGAAGAGAAGGCTCCGGGGAGATCTTATTGCGGCCTTCCAGTACCTAAAGGGGCCTACAGGAGAGCTGGGGAAGGACTTTTTACTAGGGCATGTAGTGACAGGATGAGGGGGAATGGCTATAAACTGGAAGAGGGCAGGTTTAGATTAAACATTAGGAAGAAGTATTTCACTGTAAGGGTGGTAAGGCACTGGAACAGGTTGCCCAGAGAGGTTGTTGAGGCCCCATCCCTGGAGGTGTTCAAGGCCAGGCTGGACGTGGCCTTGGGCAACCTGGTCTGGTGGGAGGTGTCCCTGCCCATGGCAGGGGGCTTGGAACTTGGTGATCTTCAAGGTCCCTTCCAACCTAAACTATTCTATGATTCTATGATGTGTATTGGAAGTGGAATTTATTTTGTTTAAATTCATATATATTTCTTAGACCAGAGGGTCTAAAACCACTATGCAAATAGTATCTTAGTCGAGGAGCTAAGCCCAACTCTTATTCTGTCTAAGCAGCCCACCCCAGACAGAGACCAATTTTGCTGTTATTGTCACGGTCTTGCTGTTCATATACCTGCATAGCAAAACTCAAAATACCATACCGTGTGTCTTCACAAACCTGAATGTTAATTTGCAAATTATGTGTATAAATTCTACACCAGCTGACAAATGCATACTGTGCTTATGATTTGTTTGGCTAATCAAATGGAGGCAGGGATCTCTGCAGGGTATCACCATCTCGGCACTTGGAAATTCAGGGACAGATTTTGTTGAATATGAGCAGTGCCATAAAAAAGCATGGTGGGGCTCAGGGCACACAATGGTCTTTTTGGGCATCTATTCATCAGTTCTTCATGTCTTTCTCAACATAGGGAGCAGGCAACTAAGAATCCCTTCTGCAGCTCTCATAGAAGATGATTCACTGTATGCAGAGATGATTCACTTGAGCTAAAGACCTACACAGTACCAGTAAGGGTTGTAGAATCAGGCCTGAAAAAGTTCATTTTGCTCAGCAGGGAAATGAATAGCAAGTCTTATGTCTGTAACTCTTGGGACACTTGTATTTCTGTGCCACAAATACCTTCATTAAAGATTAATCATATCTTGTAGCAAAACTGCAGCTCTCTGGCTCTTATCACAGGAGAATTTCCCAGTGGCATTAAAGGAAATTGTGCTGTAAATGTATGCATAATCTCTAGGAGACATTCTTCAAGTCCTTTCAGTTATTTTACATTTTGACATTTTCAGCCTAAAGCTGATTTGTATCTTTTATGTACAAACATCCTTATGCCTTTAAATTTCTGGAAACAAATAAAGTCATTTAATATAAAGCAACTTGATAAGAAAGAGAGTATATACACACTGCAAATGATTTAACTCTACCTATACTGTTTTATTGACAATCATTAGTTATATCCTCCCTGAATCTATTGAGGTCAGTGGGATGAATGCTGTTGCCTCCAGAGGACTGCAACTAAACAAATACAGAATAATGCAGAAGAAAATACTGCTAAACATACCCAAATCCTTTGAATTGTGTAAAAGGATTTCCCAGTAAAGAACTCCACAAAAGGCAAAATCTCTAAATGAGTCACCTTCACCTTCAAAATGTGAAGATGCTTTATTTGGATACCCCTGCCCCCCACGTTTATAGCTTTCCATCTGCTTTAATTTGCTATTCTATTTCATATCATAGGTTCTGCAAGTACATAGTTGCTCTAGTTGCTACAGTACTGCCTATATTCTACGAAGATAGACAATAGCAGCTGAGAGTGGTGGGCAAGAGGTTACTGAACAGTTTTGGAAGGTACATTCCAAGTCAGATCATCCAATTTATGTACTTCAACATGGTTTTACCACAGTGTGTAGTTGGCTCTAGACAATTGTTTCAGCGCACCTGAGCTCTACGGGAAAGAGGAGCTTCTCCGAAAGAGTGGATTGCAATACCCCTGAAGTTCCCTACCTTCTCCTGTTGACTGAGTATGGAGACTGGCACCAATTTATTTTGGGGTTTATATAATACTTGGAAAAGAACAGTATGAGTTGTTCTGAGGACTGAGACTTAAACAGGTGAATTACTTTAATTTTATTATTTATGTATTTCAGATATCAGGAATATTACTGCCAGATGCTTAAACATACAGCCCAAGAACTTCTGTGGTTCGGTGCCCTGTTGCAATGAGTAAACACATTGCAAGGAGGTCTGGAGCAGACAGTTCGCTGCTGAGACATTGTATTGCAGTAGACTCCAAGGTGTCTTGATATACATAGGGTTAAATTAGGTACAGCGTGATATTATTTGCTTTATATAATATTTTTCAAGATCACTGTATGAGTAACGTTTACAGCAAGGCACAATCCTATTTGAACCTTCACTAATTAATAACTTGGGAGTCATTAAATATTTTAATGAGACATAATCAACTGCTATCTGCAGAATGGACACAGATGGCAAGGCAGTAAGAAGAAGAGGTATGGAAGAAGTATTATTGTGTAGCCATGGAAACAATGTCTCTCTCTTTCTCCCTTCCTTCTGCCTTTTAGGTTCAGCAACGCTGCACATCATTTGGGTGTCTGCCTCTCCTGACAATGGCAACTTTGCAGTGTCAGTCAGTAAATCTTTGCATCCATTCATGCTGTCAGCACGAAGTGATAGAAAGCCTGGGGAAACCGTGAGATGCATACCAAACAGGCTTCCGCAACGTGACAGTCTAGTCACGTATTCTTATGCAACTGGCAATTTTGAGGCTCAATTCAATAAAGAAGAACAAAATGGAACAGGCCTGGCTAGACTTTGTTCTGTTAGTATGGTTTCTAAAGGTAATTTCAGCTCTCATGTAAGTTAAAAAGCTGAGAAATGAGACTTGACTGTGTAGGAACATAAGTGAACACAGTGCACAAATGAAAAAAGGCCACGGCTGAGCTCTGGTGAGAAGCGGTTTTGTTAATCCCCTGCAATCAGACCTTAGTATGTGTGTTTAATTGCACTAAACTAGATGGTGATATGCTTTTGAACTGGTAGCCAGAAAGAAAATGTTAAAACCCTTGAATGTCAGTTATTCTCACACACAGTCATTGCTGTGTGTATTAAGAGCTTTTATTTATGCCTTGCGAAAAGCCCCATAATTATTAGAAGCTGAAGCAGAAACAAAAGGGGTGAGCAAAAATAGAATAGAAATTCAGTTTAAAAGCACTGAAAGAAAATTTCAGTGTGAGCTCTATCTTTAAACTTTTTCCCTCAGTTTAATTAAACCAATTCTAAATGCCTTATTTAACTCATTTGTCATTAGAGATTCCAGGAGGGGGTGGAAAGGCATGAATTTATGGATCTTCCAAGTAGAAAGAAATAAATGCCATACTTATTACCACAGATTTGTGTTTCTTAGACCTTTTAGCCCCAAAGAAGTGTGAGGCACAAATGATGGCACTGTGAGATACAAACATCAATTAGAATCATTAGCAGCTATTCTAATAGAAGAAAAGGAGTGACCTTAATTTACACAGGTAAATGCAGAAATACATCCCCTCCTTGGACTGTATATACCTCTTACGTTGTACATAGAGTTCTGCTTTCTGCAAAACTTGTCTCTTCATCTTCCTCTCTGGATAGGAGACAGTCCCCTTAGGAATGGATGTGCTCCTCCCACCTCAGACCCAGGAGGATGCTGATGAGACAATGTCTGAGTCACTGTCTGCTTCCTGGTCACCTTCTGGGTCAGCACGAAAACACACAACCTAACAACCCCAAAAGCACTGATTTATCCCAAACCAGAAACCTAAATAAGGCACAGGGCACATCTCATAGATCAGACTACCCTGCATTTCTGACCCGATGAGTCGCAGGTCAGTAACTTCTCCTGGCCAAGGTCCAATGGGAATGGTAGATACTGTGGATCTTAAAGGACAAGCCATGATGTAGGAGCAACTCCCATCAGGCAATGCCAGGAAGCAGCTCCACGGGTATGGAGTGCAGGTTGGTGCTGGGCTTTACACATTGCATATTCTACAGGAGAGCAACTCACGTGGAGCTGCATTTTGGGATGCTTGCTAAAAAAAAACTTTTAAAGGGGCATTATGCAGCTCACAAGGGGATCTTTGCAGCTAGACTTTACTGTGGATCTCTGAGATTGAGTTGAAAAATGGAACTACCAGACAAACTGTCTGTGAGGATGTCTTCCATCCAAAGGGACTTTTTTTGTTCTCCGAGTCTGAAAAAAATTTCAAACTCCCATGCAAACTTCTAGTCAGCCTACAGCTTAACACCTGTGCATTTTCCTTAGTATATTTGTTAAAATAGAAGACAAAAAATCTGCAGAATTTAGAAAAAGTTGGTTGTTACATACTTAGTTTATATAAGCACATATCCTTCTGACTTATTTTCATTCCTCAAACACTCTGAACAGTTGTCTTTGGGAATCACATTTTTCTCTGCTATGCTTGTGCCAATTACAACAGGCTTTGTATATTTAGAATACCCTATGTTCATGTCTGCTTTTAATTCAAGAGATTCTTCACTTTGCTATCTAAACATAATTTAATTAGTAAACGGTTTTGACAATTGAAATTCAAATTCTATATATTACTCTCTGATTTCCTCAATTGTAGTCCCTTTTTTATATTTCAGAACTTGGGAGCTCTGTCCCATGTGCTGTTTCTCATCTGACTGGTCAGACTTTGAGAAATGAAAAACAGCAAGGCATATGAACAGCCAGTCAAACTGTAATTTCCAAAGGCCTCCAAAATCAAACCCAATGCATGAATATCTCTATTTACCTCTCCTATGTAATGTATTTTGATAGAACCATTAAAGCAAAACCAATTTAAAACAGAAAGATTAATAGTAGTTACGTTTAAGAAACTGCAATTTCAAAGTTCCAGATCAGAAGATCCAGGGCTTTTTTTACAAAAAAGATATCTGCAAGTTTTTGAGTTTTTGGCAAAACTGAAATGTTATCTGTTTGGAAAAAAACCCCAAAACTTGTAAACTGACTAAAAAAATATTGTTTCCATTTTTCAGTTCAAATATTATGTATCAGGTATTTGTTGGGTTGTTTTTTGGGTTTTTTTGTTGTTTTTTTTTTTCCTGAAACATGATGTTTGTGAAGATTAGTTTTGGATTGTCAAAAAAAAAAAAATGCAAAAAATTACTTTGAAAATGAATATTTTGAATGTAAATGCTTCCTCTGAAAGCTCAGCAATTTTTCACATGAAAAATTAAAATTACTTCTAATCTGAACACAATGACCTTGCAAGGCAGTCACCATGTCAGGAAGGAAGGACAGTTTTGTGATTAAAGCATTGGACTGAGACTTAGAGAAATAGGTTCAACTCTCGAAAGTGTTGGAGTCTTTCTTCTTAATTTGCTTCTCTTAAGGAAGATTACACAGACTGGGGCTGTACAGGATAACAAGGCAAAAACTATGGGGGAGCCAGGCATCTTAACAATTTTCAAGTAAGTAGAAATCTCCAATAAAGAGGAGGTGAATAATTTGTTTTCCATGTGGATGGTGGAGAGAAGTAACAGATTTGAATATGGGAATGACTCAGCTTAGAGGTTACAAAAAGTAGGGACAATAACAGAAGACAGGAATAAGACAAGCTCATGGAAGCTGTAGAGTTTTTAGGAATACATTAAAAATACTCTGTCAGAAATTACCTAGATATAGTTGGTCCCATTCTAAAAGAAGGAACAGCTTAGACAATGTCTTCAGTGATCCCAGGATTGGCTCTGGCTATGCCTACAGTAGGAATTGCTTTGGTACAGTGGGAGCAGATCAAAAGAGTGAGGCAGCTGGACCCTACATCAACACTACATGTGGTTTGGGGGATTTAATTCAGAATTAATTTAATCAGAACCAAACATTCTCACCATGCATGTGGATGAGACCTGACTAAAGTCACCAACCGTTAGTTCAAATCCTTATGTTTCCTTTGGGATTTGGAGAGTATTTGATGTGTAGCTGAAGTAGAGTCTCTGGTATAGTTGCCTTTGAAATGAATCTGCTTTGAATATACCAAAACTGTTATGCGAACTGAATAAATATGAAATAAGGATGACTGACTTCCTGACCTTGCTACTACTCCAAACCAAAATGCTAATGTATTTACAGCCTTAGTTATCTGGAAGGAGATTACCTGGACTGTACATTAGCCAGGTGTTGCCTTCACTCGATACCTTGGGTAAGGCACAGTGCCAGAGGGGGAGTGTTGCAAGGCACATGCCGCTCACATCAGGGCTGGCCATGCACAGTGCTCTTTCAAAGGCTTCTGCAAAATCTCTTTATATTTTTTCAAGGGTGAATATACGAAATAGATGCTTATAGCATAATATGCATATGAACTAACCAGGTTTTGGTCTTTGTCTGAGTTATCTGAGATTCAAGAAGGCCAAATGCCGGGTCCTGCACTTGGGTCACAACAACCCCATACAGTGCTACAGGCTTGGGGGAGAGTGGTTGGAAAGATGCCCAGCAAAAAAGGACCTGGGGGTACTGGTTAACAGCCAGCTGAATATGAGCCAGCAGTGTGTGTGCCCAGGTGGCCAAGAAGGCCAAAAGCATCCTGGTTTGTGTCAGGAATAGTGTGGCCAGCAGGACTAGGGAAGTGATCATCCCCCTGTACTCGGCACTGGTGAAGCCCCACCCTGAGTGCTGTGTTCAATTCTGGGCCCCTCACGACAAGAAAGACATTGAGGTGCTGGAGCATGTCCAAAGAAGAGCTATGAAGCTAGTGAAGGGTCTAGAGAATAAGTTTTATGAGGAGTGGCTGAGGGAACTGGCGTTGTTTAGCTTGTAGAAAAGGAGTCTCAGGGGAGACCTTATCACTCTCTACAGCTGCCTGAAAGGAGATTGTAGCAAGGTGGGTGTTGTTCTCTTCTCCCAAGTAGTGAGTGAAGTGATAGGATAAGAGGAAATGGCCTCAAGTTCCACCAAGAGAGGTTTAGGTTGGATATTAGGAAAACTTTCTTCACCGAAAGGGTTGTCAAACATTGGAACAGGCTGCCCAGGGAAGTGATGGAGTCACCGTCCCTGGAGGTATTTAAAAGATGGGTAGATGTGGTGCTGAGGGACATGGTTTAATGGTGGGTTTAGCAGTGTTAGGTTACCGGTTGGCCTCAATGATCTTAAAGGTCCCTTCCAACCTAGATGATTCTATGATCTTGTCTCCTTTTTTTTTTTTTTTTAATTGAGAGGTAACTACCTCTGCCATTTGTAAAATGATGATAATAATAACTTTACTCTGTATTCAATATTGAGGATATAAGCTCTTCAGATTTTATTCTTATATTTATGCAAGCATAAGATAGTCCACATGGAGAACTTGACTGAGATTTCTGGGTGCTCATATGCACATAATAGACAATAGTATGTGATGACTTAAGGTGCATCTTACCTAACTCCCACTCTATATAAATACAGTTGTCTACAATTAAATTAGTCCTCTGGATAACCTTTGTAGTCATTTGAGACCAATGCCTCGAAGGCTTGATTCGTTGCATCCTATGGTAGCCATCTAAGGCAGGTGAGATGCACGAAGGATGTGTCAGGGCCTTTACTGGCTGCAGAAAGAGTCTTGACATTTAGCTTTAACCAAGATGACAATCTTCTAGCCAGTGGTAGAGTCTGCAGGGGTTTGGTCTGTCTTTCTGCACGGTTACACAGTCATGGGGCTCATAGGTTTGAGTGAACGTATTTAGGTCTGCTTAGCTCTCCTGCCTTATATCTATTTTTAGCACAATATTAATTAAAGCACTGGTACATATTTTTTCTGTCAATAAATTCAGTTCCCTAGCACACATGTCTAATCAGCTATATGTATGGAGAAATTCTATCTACTTTACCTTTTACTTTTACTTTTCCAAATTTACTTTCAATATTGGAAGTTTACATAAATTTCTAATATTTTTTCTCACCTCCATTCCTCTTTGCATAATTTCAGATTTTACTTTAAAATGGCCATTCTGCTTGTAGCATTGAAAATAAAAAAAATATACGGTTCATTTCCCTTGAGGATATTCTTATAGCTTCATCTATCAGAGGAATTACTACAGAAAGCATAAAATGAACAATAACCAACCTGAATAATGTGCATGGAAATGGGATTGTTTTGATTTCTCTTTCACTAATTAACATTAAGCTGCTTATATTAGTCAACACACCATTCATTCATCAGACACAAAAATGTCTAAATTAGCTCCTGTTATGTCCAGGATCTCTGAGCTAAATATATGGAGCTCAGAGAAATAAAATGGCAGCATTATTTATACAGCCCTTCCCTTTCATTTTTGGAATGGGGACATTACCATCCTAGAAATTTAGGATGTCATACCTTTGATGTCACCAGTGGTCCCCAGAAGATATTTCTCCATTTACTGGCCTGTGTGTTTTTTTCATTTTTCAACAGATCTAGGCAGTTCATAATGCATCCTTTTTAACCATTGGGCACTATTTACTTATTTCAGTAGACGATGGCTTGTGAAGGTGTCCCAGAGTCTCAAATTATTGAGCTTCCACACTATTAGGTGGGATATACCTTGTTGTCTGGATAACTTGAATTATATGTAGTTTAAAACAGCTTAAGAAAATTAGAAGATAAACAGTAGTGTCCAAAACTGATAAAACAGATCTGAAATGGAACAAAGTCAACATCTACTCTTATTATCTCAAGTGACTGCAGAAAGACCCTGCTCTCTCTATATGTCATTCTCCTGCGTAGCTGTCTCCTGACCCAGTAGTGCTTACCTTTGTGTTTACCTTAATCCTCGGGTTACACCTATCTTAAGGCTTTGTCACAGAACATACCTATAACATAGAGTTCCGTTACACACTGCTTATCGGCAGAGACCTCAGAGTACACTTCCAGACTGGTTCAGGTCTTGCCTTTATTCTTTCTTATTATTGGACATTAGCTCTTTTAGCTAATCTCTCCTTTGAAACATTTCAATGGATCTAGAGAAGCTTAGCTTTTTCAGCGTGAAATTTATTTTGTTTCCTCCCTAATCTGAAGACAGTCCAGCCCTCTTAAACTAAAATAAAAGGTGTTTCTTTTAAAAAAAACATTAAGTCTCTTTCTGCAAGACCAGTAGTCATGTTCTCTGCTTAGCTGGTTGTTAAACAGCACTTTACTACATTGATTGTCAAAAATATCTTTGCCTCCAGTGCTGGCTGCTCAGCATATTTTAGTTTGTACTTTTCATTGAAATTTACAGTTATGTGAGTCTCAACATTGAAGACATATAAGGTATCAACATCCAAACACCATAATTGTATGTAGTTCATTACTGGCTCCTGACTGGGAGTGTACATGAAGGATGTCCCAATTTTGGGATGTCAGCAGGTTTGGGCGGCTGGATGAATTCCCCTTTTTGCCTGATCATGCTAATAATTTAAAGGGGCAGCTTTGACAAGAAATTACCTTTAGTAAATATGAGGCAGGTATTCAATTAGCCTTTGTGTACACTGTTTTGTCTTTAAGAGATTTTATTTGCCAAAATGTGGAGTAAAAAAATAATCTTTAGTAATTTGCTCAATTTGAAGATATTAACAGATAAATTATGCTAAGAATCCTCTGAAGTGACAGTATCTAATATAAAACATGAAAAAAACCCACTGTTCCTTTACAGAGAACAACCTTTGTTTCAAAGGAAGGTTGGAACTGTGATAGAGGTCAATTTGTATGGGTATTCTCCCAAAGCCCAATTTAATTCCACAAAATTTCATATTTGGAATACTACTCATCATGCTGTGATAGAAGTCAAATCCTGTTCATCAGAGTGTATAAATTGTCCCAGTGATAAGAATTCTTTCATAAGGAATATGAATAAAATTGACCCCTTCTGTTTTCATGATACAAAAAAAAAAATCAGTGTTACATTTTATTGTATCCCCCTATAAAAGTTGTGGAATCTGTAGATTTTAAAAGTTTAGAAAAGTATTTGGAAGGTTTGGATATATTGAGTGTAAATGCTAACCTCTTATGTCTTCAACCCATGTTATGTTGTAGTAATATCTCAGTGTAAACCAGAAGTGTGTAGAAGTCAGCATTCTCATTTAAGAAGACACCTGGGCAATTTCAGAGTTGATTTTTGTTCTGAATGAATGAGAAAACAAAGAATTTTATTATTTCCCATGAAACAGTTGAAGTATACAGTTTAGATAAGACCAAAAACTTTATTTGGTGCCTCAAGTACTATTGATGTTATGAAAAAAAGATCAAACCACAAAATCATTTTAAAATGAAAAATGAAGGGATTACATTCCAGGAAATGTCAAAATGCAATCTATGACATAATAAAACCATTTAATGTAATGTTTTCTCTAGGTTAAATGCCATCTAAACCAATTTTTTGGGGGTATAAACTTTCAACTTTGAAAGTGCGGCTATTTCTTTCGGAAAGTAGCAAGATGAAAGCCTTTAAATGAAAGACAGCTTTCTTGCCCAATTAGAAGGCTGGGTCAGGTCATGTTGTGGGGTGTTTTTTTGGGTTTTTTTTGGTTTTTTTTCCCTGTTGTATTTATTTGGGTTTTTTTTTTGAGATGGGTAAAGCAATAATTTTATCCACTAGTGCAATTTCACAGGATCAGATTCTGCTGGCGGCTTGCAGTTCCTAGGAAGCAATTACATGCAGTGTAAAGAAGACCTGGGCAGCTTTGATTTGAATCCCTCCTGAATAACTGGACAGAGCAGGATGCGTGGCAGTAGATTCAACTTTTATAAAGCTGCTATGATAGACATAGGTAAAGTTTGTCTTGTATGGATGCATTACAGATTTATAATTCATTTATCTCTTTAACATACAAAAAAGGTGCTTCATAGGACTTTTCAAAAGAGCTATGCTCTTAAGCCTTCAGTTCATATCAAAAATATAAGGGCTGAATAAAACATACCCCAAAGAAAAACACCTCCTGATTCTCAGTGTTATTTGCCTGATAATCACTGCTCTTCCAGAAAAAGAACATTTTCTGGAGAACAGATACTCTGGAACCCAAAATGCTAGCAGAAGCATAGAGTACTGGGACAATAAAACCATTAAAGAACAAGTGCCAGAAAAGGCAGGTGTGCCATAAATTTTGTCTCAAGCTTAAGCTGAGGTATCACCAGCTCCCCAGAGTCGTTTTCTTGATGTTGATTGTGACTAGAGCTACCTCTGTAGGTGGGGGACCAGTATGTTCAAATCTGCCCAAGATGTCAGGTCAGCCTCAGGTTTTCTGCTAAATGCTCTTAAATCCATAATTATATATTTTTTTTTCATAAAAAATACCTTCCTCCCTGAGTAAGTCTAAAGGGTTTGACTTTAGTTGGTTTGGGCTGGGTCGAGATTTGAGTTCCTCAGACCCAATGGTGTCTTCTGAGTCCTAAAGAGCTTTAAAAAAACCCAAATGTTCACTCAGGTTTCTAGCTAAGCATTGTAAGGACCTTTGCCAGGCATATCAGCAATACAGTTAGAAATTTTTCCTTGAAACCATAATTGTGGGTAGTAGGTTTAAGAATCAGTTTTTGCTTGCTTTCCTGGATTGTAGCTCTCAAAACACATGAAACTGGTTTGTTATTCCTGATTGTTTTCTGATTCCTCAAAGTTCTGTTGAATGCTTGATTCAGTGGCAATGTTTCTTAGTTGCTCTTATAGCTGATCCTGTCCTGCAGACACCTGTAGCCACATGCATTCCCATTGGAAAATGTGGGCAGTAAGTATCCAACCTGTAACGGAAATGGGAAAGGGAAGGAAGTTCCTTTGCCACATCTAGCATGCACAGGCCTGAGCCAAAACTGATTAAGACATTTCACCTTTAGTTTCAAAACCAGTTACATGTATAAAGGCTGCAGTTTTCTGAAATGCACAAAATTTGAATCTGAACAGAACATCAGGACTATGAACATTCCCCCATGTCATGAAACTGCAATAGTGAAGTTAAGGCGAGGAGAAAGAATATAAAGCATAGTATGAGCTGAGTCATAATACCCGCTAAATGCTATTGACAACACATCTGGCCAACTCTTCCAGAGATGCCCTCGGACCAGCACAGAGCAGGTAGCCTGTATGTCCAGAAAACTTTCAGGTGCTCTATTTTTCTCTTTTAAATACTAGTAATGTAGATTTTCTGTGAGATGGAGTTCACTGCCTATCATCTTTGTCAGCCAATTACTGTTAATTTGATTTCAGATATGTTGAGACAAGAAACAAAATCATCAGATCCTTCAGGAGAGGTAAGAAAAGGTATTAACCTGCCAACTTTACAGTTTTCCTCCTAGTAGATAAGAGAAATGCCATAACTATAGAAAAAAAAAGGCAACCATGTTGGAAATGGAAGAATGAGTCTGCAAACCAGAAATATCCCTACAACACAATTGGGAACATTTCTTAACATAGTTTAGCCTCTTGCAGATCACAGATATTAACACCCAACACGGTGAGTGTATTACCATTAGACTCTGCGGCAGACTTACAGATTGGGTGAGCTACAACACAGTACATGGAGTCTTGAATGCACCGTCCTCCAATGGCAACTCCAAGGAGCTGTTTCATTTCCTCAGGGTTCAAAGCATTCTATAACTTATGTCTAATATTGTTTTAAGTTGAAACAGCTATTCATTTGAAAAATTACAAGTTTTTTTCTGGTTTTATGTAGGCGTTGTTTTTATAGAATCATAGAGAAGTGTTTGGGTGGGAAGGAACCTTTAAAGGTCTTCTAGTTCAACCTCCCCTGCAATGAGCAGGAACATTTTCAACCAGATCAGGTTGTTCAGAGCCCTGTCCAACCTGACCTTAAACGTTTCCAGGGCTGGGGCATCTACCACCTCTCTTGGAAATCTCTTCCACTGTTTCACCACCCTCATTGTAAAAAATGTCTTCTTTATATCTAGTCTAAATCTGCCCTCTTTTAGTTTAAAGCCATTACCCCTCGTCCTATCACAACAGACCCTACTAAAAATTTGTCCCCATCTTTTCTGTAGCAGCAAAGGGCTGCTTTCTTTGACTTTCCATTTCTGGCTGACATACCTGTAGAAACCCTTTTTACTATTCTTGGTGTCCCTTGCCAAGTTCAGCTCCAGCTTCACCTTGGCCTTCCTGACCCCAGCCCTACACAACCAGACAGCATCCCTGTATTCTTCCCAGGATACCTGTCCCTGCTTCCACTGCCCGTGTGTTTCTTTCTTGGCCATTGGTTTGACCAGCAGGTCTTGACTCAGCCATGCAGGTCTTTTGCCCTCCTCTCCTGGTTTCTTACACCTGGGGATCAAGAGTTCTTGTGCTCTCTGGAAAGTGTCCTCAGAGATCTGCCAGCTCTGTTCTGCTCCCTTGTCCCTCAGGGCAGTTTCCCAGGGGGTCCTATTGACTGATTCCTTGAAGAGCTGGAATTTTGTTTTCCTAAAATTCAGGGTCCTGTTTTTAATCTTCCCCTGACCTATATCCCTCAGGACTGTGAACTCCATCAGTGCATGATCACTGCAGCCCAGGCTGCCTCTAATCTTGATGTCACCAATCAGCTCACTTGTGTTGGTGACCATCAGGTCCAGTATCACATCCCCTCTGGTGGAGCTGACTTAAGAAGTTATCTCCTGACCTGGCTTAAAAAGTTAGCTTTGGTGTACTCCAGGAGTGACCCGGATTGCCTGCAGCTCACTGTGCTGTTTTTCCGGGAGATGTCGGGGTGGTTGAATTCCCCCAGCAGGATCAGAGCCTGCGAGTACTATGCCTCCTGTAGCTGGAGTAATAAGCCTTCATCAGTAGACTCCCCTTGATTGGGCGACCTGTAGTAGACATCAACTACAAGGTTCCCTTTGTTGCCTCGGTCTCTTATTCTTACCCATAGGCTTTCAACCTGCTCATGGCTCATCTTCAGAGACAGCTCTTCACGCTCTATTTCTTGATCTAGAGGCCAACGCTTCTGCCCTTCCTTCCTTGCCTGTCCCTTTCTGCCCCCTTTTCTCTGATAATATGTTAGTAATTACCATATTCAATAATAATAAGAATAAAATCTAGGAAACTTAGCTCAGCCTTCAGTATTCGAGATAAAATATTTAATTTAAATCATTTCTTAGTAATAATGCCACATTCTATGATAACGTTATGCAAACAGCAGATATGTGACATATAAAATGAAGCAAAACCTTTGGCTTTAGATCAAAGTAGAATTTTAAGAAACTTCTCAAAGGGAAATAGAATTGTTTTAATAGAAATATGGTCTTCTGAAATACATTTGATCGTTAAAAAAATCTGAGTTTTCTGTTTTTCTTCATGATCCAAAAGAAATAACTATTTTAGGCCTGAGTATTTCCCTGGGGATATGTTCTGTTTTGGAGAATTATAATACACGAGTGTTAGCTTTTTCTGATCAAAGATAGCCTTTTTGCTTTCTTCATGCAATAATAGTAAACATTAGGTTACTGCAGCAAATACTATTTTGCAAGTTCAAATTCTCCAATATTTTAACATTTCTGTTGAAAAGTGCCTGTAAACTTTTTTGTTTTCCAGAAAGTGAAACAGAAAAGAGGTGCGGCAAAAGGGATTTTAAATACATCTCACATGACAATATATAAAATTCTGAACTTA
The DNA here is from genome assembly GCF_000708025.1 of Charadrius vociferus. Classification (NCBI taxonomy): domain Eukaryota; kingdom Metazoa; phylum Chordata; class Aves; order Charadriiformes; family Charadriidae; genus Charadrius; species Charadrius vociferus. The sequence continues at coordinate 5,837,586 of NW_009648369.1, forward strand.
TTGGTAAGTTAAATTTCTGCTTTCTGTTGGAACTCTGCATTTTAGGTACAGTCTTAAATATTTATTAGTTCAGAAGTATGAGAAAGTAAAACTTCAGAGTAAATCTTTGGTCTACAGGCTCTGAGCTATTTCTTGGTGGTGTACAGACATATCTGAAATGCTATGGTTTTCTGCATGAAATGAGAATTCTTTTTTTATAATTGTAGAAACTTTCACTGGATAGGAAAGATTTTTTTTGTACATAATTTTGGTATCTTTAAATGCTCAGAATAAAACAACACATAGGTAAGAATCACCACACGGAACAAGCAGAAACAGCTTTGTAGAACTTCTTTAGTTCATTGAGACTTAACCAATAAATGAAAAAACTTCATCCAATCTCTTTCTAATTTGCCACATTATACTATCACTTTTCCCTAAAGCAATATTTTCTTTGAGAGAGGTGGGACAGGAAAATGTGACAGATTCTGAGAAGATTCTGAGAAATATTCTCTGTTCTGAGCTGTACCTGTCAAAGCACAGACGATCGCAGGATGAGATGTCCCCAGGATATCTGATGTATGATCATTTCAGTGTTTCTTCTTTCTACATAGTTCATGAATCAGTCACCTTTACTGTGTTGTATGTTTATCATTTGTCATGTTTCTCAAGAATTTGTTCCCAATATTAAGAAACTAAATTTCTAAGTACTAAGCAATTCATGCTGATGTGTGTCTGGTGGGGAGCTGCTTCGTGAATGTGAATGGATCTTGGAAAAATAGTGCTTTTGCAGGGTGATATGATGTAGTGATAACAATATGAGGTGAAAAGTTGAGAGAGAAATAACTTCTGAAAGGGTTCCAGCTGTAGGAGGCTGCCTGTCAGTGCAAAGGGCATGGTGCTTCAAACCATGTATGGAGCCAAAACCTCAGAAGAGCTGAAATTAGTCACAACAAGGAATGGAGGGATGGAGTCGGAAAGGGAGGTACAGGGAAGGATGAATAAAGTGATTCAGAGTAAATAATGAGCCTGGGTATGCTAGTCGTATGAAATTGCAATCAAGGGATACCGGCTACTAATAATTTTGAGGTCAGCATCAATGTATAGTCAGTCTAGTCTCAGAGAGCTGAGAAGTGCCCACTTCAGAGCCAGCATCACTTGTACAAGAATCATGGGGCCTGAGCTTTCCTGCATTGCTACCTGTGTCACTTCTCAGGTTGTTTCTGTCTGCAAAAAACAGGAGAGAATGTGCTGTTGCTAAGGCACCCTTGTAGTTGCACTGAATTCATATAGTCAGTCTGTAAGCAACAGCAAAGAACGATGAACACCACATCCTAGCTCTCAATGAAAATATAGCATGGGGTATCATTATCATTTCAAGGTTCCCTGTGTTCTAGGGCTGAGAGGTGCATGAACATTTCACTTATCAATACAAATTAATAGCATTAGATGGGTGAGTCAAACAGCAATTCATAAATCTGTGTGCTGCTAAATGACATTGTAATTCATCAAATCAAGGGCGAATGGAAAATAACCAGCCTTTGAGTTCCGGCTCACTGCATCTCCACCAAGGGTGAGACTGTCTCCTAAGGCTTCTGATATCTTATACATACAGATTTGTATTTAAGACAGCACCTTTATTCTCTGATACTGTTGATGAGTGTGCTGCACAAACTGAGGTTATCCTGTCATCTAAACAAATCTTTGGGGATTTAAAAATCAATGCAGAATGCACGATGTGGCTTTCCTGAATACTGCTTGATTTCTCATCCTTCCAACAACAAAGACAGCGATTGACTGAGCACTGGCACAAGGTTGATACACAATCAATCCAGGGTGTCTCTCAAGTGGGTACTGCTCAGTAATGTACTGCAGACTGCCGTGAGCAAGGAGCATAGCTGTACAGTGGCATGTTGTCCAAAACTAAACTGCCTTTCCAGCACAGCTCCTGAATTGCTCCTAAGAAGATGTGTTACCATACCGGGTAACTGAAGGGTTGACTGCTCAAACAAGGGGTCAGGAATCAAATGAAGTTAGCTAGTGTAAAGCAACTAGCACACCGATACCCCATGGCATCATATTCCTCTGTGCATTTTGCTGCAAGGCAGCTCACATTTTAATAAAGTGAAGAAAACTAATTCACATTTATCATGGTGCAGAAGTGGGTACAGAAGCAGTCACGGCTTGGAAGACAGTGACAGTCTTCCAAAGGCAGTTAGATCTACTTTCCCTCTGTCTTTAAGGATCCTACAATGTGTTTGAAGACTTATGAACCTTGGGATCTTCGATCTTGAACTGACCGCAGGATGCAGCCCTACGCTCACTGATTACCTTTAGCTGTGATGCAGGATTTTTAGTTTTTCATAAACTGTTAGGGGAATAAATTAATATGGACCCCCTAAGATTTTTGAGAGAGTTAAAAATATTGTACTTCACATAAATCAAAGTTCAGACTGCATTAAGTGGAGGATAACAGGTTTTCTGTTACACTGCTGTAATTCCAGAGAGATTAAACTCTAAATTCAGTAGAGCCACAAACAATTTACCCCAGTGAAAATGACAGCAAAATTGTATACTAGTAGCTGCAGTAGTAGATGACTTTATTTGCCTCCAGTTTGAATGTGAGTCATTTATATTATTTGTTGTCTAGTTTTTCAGTGTCCCTGTGGAATAACATGAAATTGCATTTGTGAAACAGTAGCTTCTGGCAAACAATGCACAATCTTGCATAAGAGTGTAAAAAATAGCACTGAGAATGCTACACTCCCAAAGGTGCATGGGACAAATATACCCACTGCTCAACATTTGGAAAACTGATCAGAAATTGTTTCTTATAATGGGGTTGGTTAGTCAAAGTTACTGCATTGTTATGCTGAAATAAATTCCTTTTTTTTTTTTTTTCCTAGCACTCAGGAGTAATTGAGAAACAAACAAATTATAAATTGAAAAGGATATCAAGAAACGATTTTTTTTTTTATTAATCCCAATGGATAACAAATCTGAACAGCTTGATTTTCTGAATTCCCCGTAAAATGTTGCAAACCACAAAACAAATGGTATTTTACTCTAAAATTTCAGCACAGACGGAAAGTCCCTGTGTATAGATGCAAAGTCAAGTGACCTATATAACTACATTTGATGCAAGCAATACATTGCTAATTTTTCCACAGATTTTTATTTGTTTGGGGTTTTTCATTTTTTGTTTTTGAGAAAAAAATGAAAGGCATAAGTACTTTTTACTACTATGATTGGTTAATAGTGGTTGGCTCTTCAGAGCTATACATTTCATAAAAGCCAAATGTATACAAATTTTCTCATACACATTCTGACCATATGTTTTTTCACTAACGAATCAGATACAATACAGGAAGAAACACAATGGTCAAACTATAATTTTACCCAGTAAATTCTTCACTTAGTGCAGTAGCAACTGACAGAAGGAGGCTAGAACATGCATTTTTAGTGAAGCCAAAACAGAGGTAGAGATTCTACTGTAAAAAAAAAAAAAAAAGAGCTACTGCTAAATTGATATTTGTTGATTTTATATACTACTTATTGGAACAGACTGATAAGTTATCCTTTCAGGAGACAATTCCTAAACATTCCTCTATGTTCTGAGCTTATAATTCTCCCTTACAACACTAATCCTATAAGTGTTGTCTTGAACAATTTCAAATTCTTTCCCAAGATTTCTGCACGGCAACTATAAGAATAACGTTGAAGTCTGATATTTTTTATTCAGTCATAGAATGCAGCATGCATTTCCATACATAGACCACTCTACTCCTTTAAATCTTTTTGTGAGGGCATGCTGATGATGGTTTCGTTCTATCTTCTATTCCTCTGTACATGTTGTAGTACTAATGTCTCTCTTGGTTATGTCTTTTCTGTTACATGAAACTTAAATTTGTGTGTTGCTTAACTTTATCCAACAACTTTCCTAAGGCTTAGTGATCTGACCCTGATCCACTACTGTTTGACCTGAGGTGAAAACAATTTATGTTAATTCAAGTTCCTTCTGTGTCATCCAGAATGTATTAAATTCTCTAAAAAAACCCACAAACCAGTGAATTTTACCAAACAGCATGCAAGCAGGAGCTAGAGGAAACAGTTTCCCGGAGGGAATTTGGGTGAGTACAAACAGGACCCTTGTGCCAGTAGCTGTACTAGTGAAATCAGAAACACGTGGGGACATTCCTGAGCAGTGGAAAGTCTTTTTTACCTACATTGATCAATGGCTAGATGAAGACCCTGACCGACCTTGGCCTGTGCCAATAACTGCTTTCCCAAACCTTTCCCAGGCTTGGCTCAGAACCCAGAGTGCATCGGGGAACATTTCCGCCCAGGTAGTTTGTGTGTTGTTACTCTTGTTTGGAGGCAAAGCATCCTGGTATAGACATGGGTTATTCCATGCCAGCTGGTCTTAGTGACCAGAAATGTTCTTCAGCCAAATGCTTTCACTGATACAGAAGCAGCGAGGTTATGCCGGGGTATTTGTTAGCACCCAACCAAGATTTTGTGTATAATTGAGGAGAAAAAGGAGGTATGAGTTCACAGAGTTTTAGTTTAAAGAAACTCATCTCCAGAGGCCCTGTTGATCTCAGAGATTTCACTTCCAGTAGGTGACTGGGAACAGGAACTCAGGACCTTGTGTGTCCTCTCCAGAGACTTTCCTGACTTGGCTGCAACTAGTTTTCAGAGGTAAGTACTCCCCTTTTATAAAGTTCTTTCTGCTCCAACTGACTGAGCAAGGGGCATTTCCAGATCCTTTCCTGGGAGAGTGGGAGAAGCTGCTCTAGGACACAACTGGGGAGCAGCTGAGCAATTTCACTCTGGCTTTCACTTTTACCTGGAAGGCATATCCAACCCCTCCCTCAGTCTTTAGCCTCTCGCCCCTCCAGTACAAACTTTCTCTTTACAAAATCCTGTCTTGTGGTATTGAAAAGTCACACTCCTTTACACTTAGCTAGCCAGTATAAGCTGTAGTTCATTCTCTCATCTTGATTTTCTATAGCTCTTCTTTAATTTTTGTTTCTTTTATTTCAGATATCATACTTGCTTACCTAACTTTGCCTCACTGAAAATGACTAAATAACCTGTTTACCTCAGGCTGATGGCCTGTTCACCTTCTCCTGAAACATTGTCCAATGATTTAATATGGAATTCATCCAATTCAGAGATGTTGTTACCATTCTCTCCATTCCCGCTGTGTGTGTTATGCTGGCTCCTGCAAAGTGTTGTAGTCCACTGGGTTCTTGCAGCTTTTTCCAACGCCAGGAATCAAACTGAGTTGTGATATTTGCTCTTGTTTTCAAACTGACAGTGAATCCATTTAATTTTCAGTCTCAAATCCTTCACTGTAAAGCTATGGATATTTCATATCACCCACAGTGTCAGACAATAACCTTTTCCTTTGGAGCATCACTTGCTGATTTCTCTGCTAGGTAAATTCTAATTGTTTTGTTAAGGTTGTATGCTGTGTCTTTCAGTAGTCTGTTTTTAAGTGCTGTTTCCAAAACAGAGTTAAAATGTTTCCATTAAGAGGTCTGGGCAGAAATAGGACTGGAGAATTCTAGTTAAAAGAAGAAGCCATTATCAGCCTAAATGAGCTACTGCGACGCTTGTTCCTTCATTACATGCTCTTTCCTCTAATGATTGTTATTTTATCTATTTTTAAATACTCAGTTACTTGCTTCAGTGCTGACAATCATAACAATCAAGGACTCAGTAAGTCCTCCCAAACTGCAAAGTTTATAATCATAGAATAGTTCGGATTGGAAGGGACGTTTAAAGGTCTAGTTCAAACCCCCTGCAATAAGCAGAGACATTTTCAACCAGATCAGGTTGCTCAGAGCCCTGTCCAATATGACCTTGAATGTTTCCAGGACTGGGGCATCTACCACCTCTCTTGGAAATCTCTTCCACTGTTTCACCACCCTCATTGTAAAAAATGTCTTCCTTCTACCTAGTCTAAATTTACGCTCTTCTGGTTTAAAACCGTTATGACTTCCTATCATAACAGGCCCTGCTAAAAAGTGTGTCCCCATCTTTCTTACAAGCCCCCTTTAAGTACTGGAAGACTGCTATAAGATCTCTCCAGAGACTTGTCCAGGCTGAGCAGCCCCAACTCTCTCAGCATGTCTTCATAGGAGGGGTGCTCCAGCCCTCTTACCATCCTTGCGGCCCTCCTCTGGACCTGCTCCAATAGGTCCCTGTCTTTCCTGTGCTGAGGGCTCCAGAGCTGGACACAGGACTTCAGCTGGGGTCTCACCGGAGCAGAGCAGAGGGGCAGAATCACTTTGCGTGACCCACTGGCCACGCTTCTTTTGATGCAGCACAGGATACAGTTGGCATTCTAGGCTGCAAGCGAACATTGTTGGCTCATGTCCAGATCTTCATCCACCAGTACCCCCAAGTCCTTCTCAGCAGGGCTGCTATCAATCCTTCGTTTCCCAGCCTGCATTGATACTGTGGGTTGCCCTGACCCAGGTGCAGGATCCTACACTTGGCTTTGTTAAACTTCATGAGGTTCACATGGGCCTACTTCTTGAGCTTGTCCAGGTCCCTCTGGATGACCTGCTGTCCCTCAGGTGTGTCAACAGCACTGCTCAGCTTGGTGTTGTCTGCAAACTTGCTGAAGGTCACTTGATCACACTGTCTATGTCATTGAGGAAGATATTAAACAGTACTGGTCACAATATGTACCTCTGAGGGACACCACTCATCACTGATGTCCATCTGGACATTGTACCATTGACTACTACCCTCTGGATGTGACCATGCAACCTATTCCTCATCCACCAGACAGTCCACCCAGTAAATCCACATCACTCCAATTTAGAGAGCAGGATGTTGTGGGGGACCATGTCAAAGGCCTTACAGAAGTCCAGACAGATGACATCCATAACTCTTCCCTTGTCCACTGATGGAATCACTCCATCATAGAAGGCCACGAGGTTGGTCAGGCAGGACGTGCCCTTGGTGGTGCCATGCTGGCTGTCTCAAATCACCTCCCTGTCCTCCGTGTGCCTTAGCACAACTTCTAGGAGGATCTGTTCTATAAACTTCCAGGCACAGAGGTGAGGCTGGCAGGTTGGTAGTTCACAGGGTCCTCTTTTCTACCCCTTTTAGCAATGGGTGCAACTTTTCCAGTCACCAGGGACTTCACCTGACTGCCAGGACTTTTCAAATATCATGGCGACTGTCTTGGCAACTACATCAACCAATTCCCTCAGGGCTCTGGGATGCATCTTGTCAGGTCCCATAGAATTCTGTATGTTCAGGTTCCTCAGGTGGTCACGAACCTGCTCTTTTATTACAGCCGGAGGGACAATCTCTTCCTTGTCATGAACCATTTTGCTCACAACTGTCTTATTCACTCGTAGACAATCAGTATTCAAATATCTCCTATACCATTTCAAAATCATCTCCTGAATTAACAAAAAGATGGAAATCAACTGAATATTTAAGAAAGCTTTTTTCACTCTTCTTATTGGTGATCATTATTTACAGTTATGGAATGAAATGCAAATTTAACTTTGACCGCTTCCTCAACTTTTCAAAGAACTGAATTACTGTATTCTTCTCTTGAGGGTACCGGCACAAATTGTTTTAACTTTAGAATCATGTGCTGTTTAGAAATCAGTCAGAAAGTGGTCAGTCTTCTTCTGTGTAATAACCCATAGTTATCGCACACTGTGAACTTCTGCACATCATAATAGCTTCATGCAAAAGACCTATAAAGTAGGGTCCTAAAGAAACACTTCTCTAACTCCAAGGACTTTAAAGAAGACTTTAGGAATAATGAGAAAAGAATATGGGCAATGATGATCTAAGAGGATTTAGTCCAGGCACAGCCCCCTTCCCAGAACACAGTGCCTTGTGTCCATGATGCTGACTGTCCTGCGTAAGCCATGCTAGCAAGTCTCAGGACCAGAGTATTTTGTCCAGTAGCTGATGAAGCCAGAAAACTGACTGCAATGGCACAGTATTTAACTCAAATGACTGACTTCATAATGCCCACAATAACCTCCAAAATGACTATTTTTTTTTTATGGCCTGTGACAGATAGTGAAAATGTTATTGAAAGCTATTTGAAGATGTGCTAAAGGGCTTTGCAAGTTCTTCACGAGTGACAGATTTAGGTCAAAAAAATATTTTGGAGCACAAAGTCCTTTGGGATGAGTGTGAAAACTCCTAATAATAAGGCAGCTATTTGGACATCAACCTTTTTCCTAGCCATACTCTGCAAGTAACTCAAAGTATTTTTATAATAATGATATTTTCTCCCATTGGCTTTT
>NW_009648369.1:5845876-5894199 GCF_000708025.1 Charadrius vociferus
AATTTCTTAAGTTGTTAGAGTTAGCATAGTATCTGGCCACTCGGTGTTCATTCTGAAAGAGTTGATCAGGTCTTTTTTCATACACTTCTATTCTTCTGATTATTCTTCTTGAACTATGACTTTTAGAAACACAAAAATGTTGCTTTACTATGGGCTGGGTTATTTTGAATTGCATGATTTCACTTAAAATAGACAACAGTGAGGTTTATTCTGCAGGAAATAATTTTAAAATCTCTGGCCAGTCTCAGGGAGATTTCTCATGTAGCATCAGATTTTGGTTCAGAAGTAAGAACTCAAGAAATTGATAATTATTGTTGAGGACTCCAGAATATGAATGTATCATATATTTTCTGTAATTTATTGTTTATTTTATTTTTAAGCTATTTTGGGATCTTTTAATAGCTGGGGTTCAGAGTGAATAGTGATAGAATATATGTGGAAAGGGGGGTTGTTAAAAGCCCAGCACTGTCTTTGTTCATAGACAGGAGGTTCTTCTGAGCTATCATACTCAAATTGCTGCTATTACTACCACTACAGAACTACAAACTGCTATTTTGTTGCTAGTAATTATGTTTATTTACAGTTTTTTGAGTGAGGAATTCCATCTGGTTTTACTTTATTCCATTATTCTCAAACTTGTAGACGTTGATGAAGGTCTGATGTATTCAGAAAAATAGATTATATGGTAAAAGGAAGGCCCTGTCCAATTAGATCAACCTCCATTAGTTTTTTACTTGGGAAATTCCAGGGGATAAGTGGTTTGATGGCATTTCTGAAAGAATAAAATAAAAAAAAATGGAGATTCCCCCCCCCTACAATAGAAAAAACTCCTACTTTCTCTGTGTTCCCAATAGTAGAGAGAAAGGTTCAGCAAAGTCACTTTTTAAATGAGCTGTTTCACATCAAAAGTTTTCAACATTTTAAAGGCAGATGAATAAAACTGTTTAGAATTCCAGCACTTATGAATTCTAAAGGCGTCCAGCTCAGCAGGGAGCTGAGCTGAATTTCTGGATATCAAAAAACAGTAAGAGCAGTCTCATTCCTATCTTGCCATGTATTTAAAAGTCCTATGAGACATACAGGTTTAATCTTGGAGGCCAAATGTGATTAACCATGGTACATTTATGGTTACAAATGTTCTGACATTTGTGCTACAAAACATTTTTAGGCGCTGTTGATGAGCTGCTTATTATGAATTGAAATTCAGGTGCATAAAGTCCCTTCACTGATTCTATATGGCATTTATCCTATTAAATTTGAGCTAATCAGTATTTTCCATACCATTTTAATTAGCATAAAAATTGTTATTCATTCATTCATTTATTAAACCAAAGCCTTCTGGGTGTTGGACCCACCAAAACCCACATCCTTATTTAATTATGTTTATATACCGATATTGTCTAGTAGCCTCTGTTGCAAACAAGACCACCATTACATTAAGCTATGTTAAAATACAGTTTGAAAAGATAATTTCTGTCTCAAAGACAAAGTAACTGGAAGTACCAGCCCACGGTACTTGAAATCAGAGTTTGTAAGAAATCTCTCACCTCAGGATTAGTGCTGTATGATTTCTAAATAGTGAGTATAGTGTATTTCAGTAAAGGTGAGAAGAATGATTCAGTTGTCTTCAACTGGTTTCTCCATATGATTCGAGCTCTTGTTACCTCGTGACTGAATTTTAAAAATTGATACTCTGTGCATACCAAAAAGTTATAGGACTTCATCCTAATTCACGCAGCTATGGGAACTTTAATTTTAGATTAATTTTTGTTGAATTATGCTTGTCAGCCCAAATATGGGATGGTAGTACATGTTGACCAAAACACACTAGGTGCTTAAGAGAGGAGAATGTCTGATGACTGTGATGATGTGAAGTGGGACTGAATTGTGGACATTCTGTCAATAACAAAGAGAAAACAACATTTGGAGACTTGTTGGAGATTTTTTTATGTAAGGACAAATAAAACAGCACAGATGCTGGGAGAAATATGATGGTTGGGTGCTTCTGCTATTCAAGAAAATGGCTTTATTTTGGTAATAGAAAATCTGGGGTTTGCTGCTGAGGAACAAATAGGTTTATGAATGCATGCAAATCTGAGATGAGCAAATTCTGTTGTCATCATATTGCATGGCAGACTTGATCTAGATATATAAAACAAGGCAGGTGATGACAAATTACAAATAAGGGATCATAAGGAAACAAACTAATATCATTAGCATGAAAAAGGATAAGCTAAACTTACTTGCAATCTTATTGTAGTCAAGCTTTTTGAAAGTATAAGAAAGAAAAGCATTTAGGGAATATAAGTATTGTTTTTATGGTGAGTAACAAGTTCCACCCGAACATGAAGACTAGACTGAAAAACATGGGAAAGTTTGCTTGAAAATTCAGCAAGTAGGGGATATTGGTGTGAAAAGCACAGTGCAGATTTGATAAGAGCTTGAGAAAAGTTAACTAATTAGCAGAACAAGCGATGCTTATAAAATGTAAACCCAGCATGGGTTCCCATATTAAAAATCACTAGAAAAAGTTGTGAAGTTATCCTAGTTTTCTAGTTCTGTGTTTTCTGGAGAAACAATGAGGAGAATGCATGCATGTATACAATGTTGTTGATTAGGTCATTAGATAATCTTCAAAAAAGTATAATATTTTTGCTGATTATGAGTTTTATGCCTGTTATGTCACACATTAGCAAGAGATCCCTGTTATCAGCACAGACTCCTCAAGTGGTCTAAGGTGGGAAATTTTGTAAAAGTAAGGTTTATTCTGTGGCGTAAATTTCACCAACAACCTTAGATCTAGAGGTTTTCTGCTATAGAGGTGAACTACAACGTTTGTATTGAATACTGAGTCTCCCAGTAACGGAAAACCATAATTAGATTTGTGCCTGAGTTAAAGCAAATGCAGAATTACCCTGATAAAAAATTGAAATCTTGCAGGAAAAAAAAAAAAAAAAAAGGAACTGTTTTTTTTTTTTATTTCACTCAGCATTGACAGTATCTGACAGCATTTGTAACTTGTAACTTGGTTGTTTGGGTTTGAGGTATTTTTTGTTGTTGTTGGGTTGTTTTGGTTTTTTTTTTCAGAAAGGGCCAGCCAGTGGAAAAAGAGATGAACAAAATCTCACAGAAGAAAATGATATAAGCTTCTAATCTAGTAGCATATCCTGGGTGTTTTCTGAGGTTCAGCCAAGCCTTTTTTATCTAATTCCAAAAAAAGAACAACCAAAATGAAGATCAAAAATCATGGAGCAGAAGTTAAAATTCTTCATTTTTATTTCAGTTTTAAGAGAATGACAACTTCACCTGTACTTTTTGCCTTATTTTTTAGTATTTAATCAGTGCATAAATGTGAGGGTTTACAGGGACAGCACATTTAATAGATTCTTCCTTACACTGACGAATCTGTCTTCATGTTAGGGAGTTCATTTTTCTGGGCTAAATTATTATTCAGAAATTGCTATTTTGTCTGGGTGAAACCTTCCCATCTGTGTTTAGTCAGTGTAACGAGTCTGCGTTATTAAGTGAAGAGGGCAAATAAGAACAACAAACTAATAACGTATGATAGCAATAAGATTTAGAGATGAAACATTTAAGTGGATTCACTGTAGGTATTCAGGTTGCTCTGCTTCCTGTAGCTAAGTCAAGCTGTGATTATCACCTGTTTGGGTGATTTAGCTTCACTAGCTAAATCAGCAGACTGTTCTGACGATTTGTGTTGTTTTGTGTTTCATTAGGTAAACGGAACTACCACAGCAATATAGAGTGCGCTCTGCTAAGTAGGTATTTCATCATGGTTATGCACATCTTTGCCTCTTCATTTGAACTAAGAAAACGAGCTCCAAAGATGTTATGTTTTCACATTACATTGAAAGGTTCCCTAATGTAGAATGCAAGTCTCAGTTCATCATCACTGCCGCTAGGACCCCTTGCAGGGCGAGGTGCTAAAGAATGCAAATGGAATAGTGAAGCATTTAGGCTAGATTTTCTCACTCCTGGACAAATTTGCATTAACTGACAAAGGACTTTCTTAAGAATTTCCCATCAATTAAAATTAAATTTCTTTTACGTAAATGTATTTTACCAAGTGTATTTGAGTAACAAGTTTTTTTTTCCCAGGGATTTTGGGATGGAGCAAATGCTAGCTTCCATGCACTCTGAGGTTTGTCCAAGTTCACAGGTGCCAGCTTTACATAGGCATTTTTGAAATCAAACGTGTACTTTAAATGACTGAAATTTTCACTTGTTTACAGGTTCTGAGTTCTGAAGTACAACAGGATTCCCAGACGAAGCAGAAAACCTAGTGAAATGCGAGTCATGACTACAGTGACACTGAAATGTTACTGTCATTATAGACAGTGTATAGTGTGTTAGTTACCTTTCAAACAGCTTTTTATTCAAAGTGAGGGAATTTAATGTGCCAGTTTAGATGACCTTACAAAAGGCATTTCTGAGCCTTAATCGAATACACATATTAGTCTGCAAACCTCTAAAGTGAATAGGTAAGGTAGGTCTGGAAATATGAATAATACATGGTCCTTTTGGGGATATAACCGCTGTTTTTTCTTTTTCTTTAAGCATATGGAGGAGGAATTTTTCTTTTAAGTACTTTTAATCACTTAAAGTACTTTAAGTATTTTTATGCTTTTTCTTTAAATTCAGGGATGAAGGAATTTTGGAAACCTTGTATCTTTTAGGCCTGAACGCAAGAAAGCCATATGTGACAGGATTATAATAGAAAAATGTGCATCAGTGATGTTCAGAAGGCCCCTGAAGAGGAGGGAAGGAAAGCATAAGTGCTGGTTTTGCAGCTCAATAAGATTTTAATCTAGAAAAAATACTGCTCTTGCTCCTTATATAAAATGTTTTAGTTTTCCTGGACAGTTTATATGTCTAAAATAAGTTATTAACAAGGGTAGTTGATTTTCTTTGAATACAAGACTAATCCCTTCAGACTGCTCATTTGTGTTTTACTTAGCTGATTAGAAATGCAGGCATTAGCTCCTTAGCTTGGAAGTGGTGAAAGGCAGGAGGGGTTCATGTCCAGCCTGCCCTCTTGGCTCTATTCTCAAATTTTAGAAATGGAGGCAGAAAACATGGACTCGGAGGAATCAATGAGCAGAGATTTTTTGTTCTTGAATTTTCACATGTAATCCTCCTGTTTTTGCTTTTGGCTAATAATTTACTAAGTATAATAACCAGGACTTCTAAACTATATTAGTAAATTAAACAGGGCACATGCACAGGTTTGAGCATTTGAGACATCATCTGAGCTATAAGATTGTCAGTATGGTTCTTGATGTGATTTTAACCTCTGCCAGGCATGATTCAAGCCCATGGGGACAGATGGGGGTAGCATGGACCATGAACCATCCCCACAAAGTAATTTGGATGTAATTATTTTGGTTCTTGCACCGAAGCTGAGAAAGTTAAGCTGTAGAGAGGCAAGCAATGTCAAGTTGAAGTGGATTGCAATGGGTTGGAACTATTTTTTTAAGTGTATGCTGGAAACTAAGAAACCTTAGAAGTCTTGTTTTTATTTCTCTTCTCCCAGACTTAAGTCATATTTGGTCTTTCTTACATATAACTGACACTTCAGATTTCCTTTGTTCAATATTTTATTAGGAAAATTTTAAAATGGAGATACGGGAAAACAAGTCTCCAGAAGTGGGTGATAACTGGTTAGATAACATTAGAAAAGTGGGTTTTGACTGTATTGTTATGAAGAGTAAATGTAGACAATGATTTTGTTTTGTTTAATTTTCCATTTTAAAATGAAGCAGTAGAACATAAAGTATCCAGCTGATATTTATTATCAAAGAAAAACTCAGTTTGGAAAAGACCTTTAAAGGTCATCCAGTCCAAACCTCTGATGAGAGCAGCACCAAACTGGAAGTTAAACCAAGCTTTAAAGTTAAATCAGGTTTCACAGGGAATAGTGAAACTGAGTTCTGAATACCAGTAAGGATAGGGATTCCTACAAAAACATTACATAGCTGCTCTTCCTCTTTTTCCTCTAGAACAGCTGTTCAACAAGTGTCTAGAGCTATACTGGACCATAGTCAGCTTCTGAAGAAAAGGCAATGATCTTTTGAAGTATTGACCTTGGCAATGCTCATTTGGGTTATTGACGTTGAGGTCAAGACAGTTGCTTCCCGAAGAAGACTATTGTGATATTCTGATACTATTAGACAAAGTATTACTTGTCTTGCAATAGTTGCATTGTAACTGATAGACAAATAATACAAGATAGGCAAGGCATGAACTAAGAGGTGGTCCAGTAGGTCACCTGATGAACTTGATGTATGTTGGGGAAACAAACCAAAAAACGATTTTCAAATCTGAAAATTTTTCTTCTAGTTTTGCTGAACTAAAAAAAATCCAGTTTCACTGACATGGGAATATGTCAGCCAATAACTTTGTTCTGAAAGCATAGAAAACTAACTTAATTTTGGAAGTCTCATAAAAAATAGCAGCTAGTTAAAAATAAGTCAAAATAAAATATAAACAGAACAAAAATAAAACCCCCAAAACCAAAGCAGTCCCAAGTGCAATATCTTATAACCTAGGAAAGTGTGTGAACTTTGTCGAGTAAGAAGCCTCTATATTTAGAAATGTGGAAATTTCTCAGTGTACCTTTGTTGACCTACTAGGAACGCCCTTCAGAAACAAGACCCTCTGAAATGTAAATATATCTTGGCATAGCAAAAATAATTAATGTCCTTTGCATTTTCAGTTTTTGAATAGTCAAGAACTGAATTTATATTCTATAGAATAAATTTGAATAATTCATCACTTAAGGAAATGTCACATGAACTCCTGTAGAGCTCTACAAAGGACTCAGTAGAGGTGAACTGGATTTTAGAAATCTGTTACATTCCAGATACTTTTTTTTTTTTTCGTGTGTGTGCCCTAACACCGTCTACATACATAAATTAGAAAACTCATCTTCATGCAGTCTGTTGATCAACTAAAATGAATGGATTTCTATTTACTTGCAAATACTTCTTTACTTCTAAGAAAATTTTTGAGCTTTTTCCTACTCATAATCTCTTACTGAAATGGACAGGCCACTTGAAAACAAGTCTAGCTGGCAGCTTTGATGATAACATCAACAGGAAAAGAGGGATGTACCCAAACTTTACAACTGAGACTGCTCAGTTAATAGGATCTGGTCATCAATGTTAGCCTCCAGCCTTACCTACACTAGTCTTCGGTAGTAAATTCCAGTTTTATCAATTCATCTGGAAGAGTAACTAAATGTTAGGTTTCACTTAGCCATTTACTTATTTGTTCTATTCTTTTTTTCATCTGCCCCTGTATTGAGAAGCGAAATTAATTTGAGTTCTTTCTTCCTATTGTTACTCAATACCCACGTCTTCCCTCTGGTATGCCTTTCTCATAAAATATAATTTAACCCCAAATTTATATTTGGATCCCAATGGATGAATTCAAGTTCATGCAATTTAAATGAGAACTGACTTGCCTTTCTATTTTGTTGAAATTATGTAGACTTCTGAGTCACAAACTGTGCAAGTGATGGAAGCTTTACCTACAACCCTTAGTAGCTCAAAACATGCAACATTCCATTTACATACGTGCTAGAGTTAATAGGCCAAATCCTGAGCTGCTTGCACAAAGCTGGCAAGTTCTTCTTTCAGAATTAACAGCAGATGTGTGGGATGGAAATAAATGGATAAAATTAAATTTTCACTTCAAATTTTTCCATCGGCTTTCTTCTTCCTGTCTCTTCCCTTTGTACCCTACTGTTGCACAACTTCTGTCCCTCCAGTATTTTATATTCATTTTTGTCTCTTCAGCTTTCTACGTTGTTAATTTTTTCCCCCTTTCTTTCCTGATTTGATTAATCTTTTCTTTCTCACAATTTTTTGTCACTTTGCTTTAAACTACCACAGTAGAAGGTCATAGATGCCATAAAAAGGGTTACAAAGTTTTGCATAAGGAAACCACTGTTAAGAAGGTATCTAGGGACATACAGGTGATAGAATGAAAGTTCTTACCTATAAACCAATCCTGCAAAAAGGCATGATATGGATTAGCGCTGCTGGATACTAGCGTTGAAAAACTGCAAATCTCTTCAAAGAATAAGAATATTCTGGTGGAAGAGAAGGTTTTGTGTTTTTTTTTTTTTTTCCTTTGCTCATAGAGGTATAGTTACAAATAGAAATTAGAGCCATATTCTTCAAATGTGGCAGAATGACCCACAACAAGCTGCCAGCAGGCTATACTCCTAAGAATCTGAAGATAATTCTGGTTTTGCTGATGAAGTTACTCATATCCTTGCAAACCCATTATCAGGCAGTAATGCTGCCAAGTGAAGTCTCTCATTTCTTGTCTCACATCTATTGAGAAATGAGAAGTACAAACCAGGAAAACTTCATCTGAACCTCCCCATTCTAGTAGATATGTTACCTACCACATCGGATGGCATCAGAAGCCACTGCCATTAATCAGCCAGCCAAACTACACCAGAGATGTGGAGGTGGTTGCACAGGAGGAAGGACATTAGAGATCCCTCATTTCTTCTATATAACATGGGCTAATGATATACTTACCTCCTTACGGGAGCCCTCACTGACTAAGCTGTATGCAGTATGTGGGTTTTCTATTGGGGGTTACACAATTTGGATTAGCGGTTGTTGGATAAAACAAATTAACAACATTGAAAAAGAGACCAGGTCCCGATCATACAACTTTCTTATTTATGTTTGCTCCCCAGTTTAGCCTGCTTTCTTCTTGGAAAGTCTGTATCCTCTCTCCACCTTGACAGTGGGGAAAACAAACAAGCAAATATTCATTTGCAGTTTTTTAATGTCATATTTTTATAATATTAATGTGACACACAGAGAATACCCATCCGTGTTTCAAGCCCATTGTGCTGAGGAGCGCACAACCTAAAGAAAAGCTAGACCTTGTAACTCAAACAGGTAAAACTGACTAATTAAAAAGCAGAAGCAGAGTAGCTTTTCAAATAAGGCAGGCAGTCTGCGAGAAGTATCAAACTATATGATGTGTTTTCTGACTTTACTGATTTGCCAGTGTATCCTTCCTTGCCACTGCCTATAGCAGCATTAATTATTTTTAATACATGTCCTAAAAATTCTGTGTAACTGAAACAGCTAAAATATCTGAGAACAACCAGTTATGTACTATGAATCTATGTTTTAAAATCATTGTTCTTTGTTTGAAATATTTAATTACATAGAATGCACATTAATTTTGTAGCAATTATGTGTGTAATAGTCATAGAAACATAGAATACTAGGTTGGAAGGAACCTCAAGGATCATCTGGTCCAAACTCTCTTGGCAAAAGCGTAGTCTCAACAAGATGGCCCTGCACTCTGTGCAGCTGAATCTTAAAAGTGTCCAGTGATGGGGAATCCACCACTTCCCTGGGGAGATTATGCCAATGGCTGATTGTTCTTATTGTGAAAATTTTTCCTCTTGTGTCCAGTTGCAATCTCCCCTGGAGTAACTTGTACCCACTACCCCTCCTCTTTTCCATGTGACTCCTTGTTAAAAGGGAGTCTCCATCTTCTTTGTATCTGCCAATTAAATACTGGAACACGGTGATAAGGTGTCCCCTAAGCCTTCTTTTCTCAAGGCTGAACAAACCCAGTTCTCTCAGCCTTTCCTCATATGGCAGGTTTCCCAGTCCTTTGATCATCTTTGTGACCCTTCTCTGGACCCTCTCCAGCCTGTCCACATAATTTTTGCATAGTGGGGGCCAAAACTGAACACGATATTCCAGGTGTGGCCTGACAAGTGCTGAGTAGAGTGGGATAATGACTTCTTTGTCTCTGCTGGTGATGCCCTTATTGATGCAAACCAACATCCTGTTGGCATTCTTTGCCACAACAGCACACTGTTCACTCATACTGAGCTTGTTGTCCACCAGGACCCCCAGGTCCCATTCCACAGAGCTGTTCCCCAGCCAGGTTTATCCCAACCTGTGCTGCACTCTTGGATTATGTTTTTTGAGGTGCAAGACCTTACACTTGTCCTTGCTGAATTTCATAAAGTTCTTGTTAGCCCACTCTTCCAGTCCATCCAGATATTCCTGCAGGGTGGCTCCCCATTCCAAAGCATTCACTTCTCCACGCAGTTTGGTATCATCAGTAAACTTTGTTAGTGTACACTTGATCCCATAATCCATACCACTTATGAAGACATTAAACAGCTTTGGGCCCAGTATTGATGCCTGGGGAACCCCACTTGTGACAGGCTGCCAGTTTGAAAAGGAGCTATTGATCACCACCCTCTGGGTGCAGCCTGTCAGCCACGTCCCCACCCATCACACAGACCACTTGTCTAGACCATAACACATCAGTTTCTCTAGGAGAAGGCTGTGGGGAACCATGTCAAAAGCCTTGGAGAAATCCAGGTAGACAATGTCCACTGCTCACCCGAGGTGAACCGAGCAGGTTACTTTGCCATAGAAGGGTTTGTCAAGCATGATTTGCCTTTGGTGAATTTGTGCTGGTTTTTCCCAATCACATGCTCCATTTGACTCATGATAGCCCCCAGGAGGATTTGTTCCATAACTTTTTCAGGGACTGAAGTAAGACTGATCAGCCTATAATTTCCTCCTTTAAGCCCTTCCTGTGGATGGGTTGAAATTAGCCTTCTTCCAGTCTTCTGGGACGTCCCCCGATCTCCATGACTTCCCAAAGATTATGGAGAGTGTCCTTGCAATGACATCAGCCAGCTCTCTTAACACCATCAGGTAGATATTATCAGGGCCCATCGATTTGTACGGGTCGAGCTCCTGAAATGGTTGGCATACCAATTCTTCCTTCACTGACGGTGGGTCTGTGTTTGCATCAACCTGGATTGTTGTTCCCAACAGTGCTGGTAGAGACAGAGGTGAAGAAAAAGTTGAGACTCTCTGCCTTTTCAGCATTGGTGACTAATTCACCTCTCCTGTTTAACAGCAGGCCAATATTTTCCTTCTGCTTCTGCTTGTTGTTCACGTACCTGAAGAACCCTTTCCTGTAGTTTTTGACATCTCTGGCCAATTTCAATTAGAACCAAGCTTTTGCTTTTCTAACTGCATCTCTGCAAGCCCTGGCAATGCCCTGGTAGTTCTCAATGGGTATTTGTTCGCTTTTCCATTTCTGGTATGCTTCTCTCGCAGTTGTGATCAGACTTAGAAGCTCGCAGTTAAGCCAAGGGGTTCTCTTGCTCTGTCTACTTCCCTTAGCTTTAAAGGGGATGAACTTTTATGTGCTTCCAGGAGAGCGTTCGAATTCCTATATATATATAACATTTCTTTCAAACATTAGATTAATAAATTGAGTCCTTGTTCATTCTAAGAGGGAACAAAACCACCCTTAATTTAGAAATGCAAAAGCTAACAAACTATGTCTGGAAATCATGCATGTCACAAGAAAAAAAAATTAGTATAGAATCACTAACAGCTTTTAAAACATTAATCTACTTCCTTCCAAAAAAAAAAAAAAAATTTTTTTTGAGCATTTTCTAATGTTATGTTTGCTGCATTTCTGCATTCAGACAACAGGCTGACTTTACAGTAGAACAACCAAATGTGCTTGAAAAACGTAGGATGGATGAAATCCCTGCCCTTTTGGCTATAATGTTGTCCTTTTGTCATCTTTGAAAAATAAAAATAAAAAATAAACAAATTCTGTCTCCTTTAAAATAAAAGTTAATTGTATTTTACTTTCACTATTTTTCTTGATTGTCATTTGTATTTTAAAAAACACAACATAGTGATAAAATTTATGTGTATGATTCCTAAGCAAATCTCTTGTCGCTAGATAACTCCCCTTGTCTGAATGGGGGTATAGCTTTGGTGGTATAGTAACAATCAGTGTTGTGAAGTCTCTGTGTCATGTTTGAGGATGAAAAGTAATTTCAAGGGATACTTCCAAACACTTAGAGGAGAATAAACCTCCAGTGTTCTTTCACTGTTGGGAAATTAGGCAGTTATGGTAGGGGTAGATTAACTTGAAATATTCATAATGTAGATGTCCACATTAGAGGTAGTCCTTTTAGTCTCCAGGGAAGCTCTTCATCTGATCTGGCCTAGAAGCCTATGTTTTAAAGTGATGAACAGTATTTTGAAGTGCCATTCTATTTGAAATTGCTGTAAAGAGAGTCACATTAATTAGCTTACAAGTAGACAACTACACTGCAGAGTCAGGTGGACCCTCAACTCAGCTACACCTTCAAATTCAACTATAACCTGGTGTTCACTAACAGGCAATGAAGCCACAGAAAGCCAGTATGACACTTAGAGCTAATGAAGTGGTGATGGTGGTGGAGAAAGTAAATCTGCCATTGCTACACACCCTTGATATTACCTAGTAACACCAGGCCTACATTGTGCCAGCTACAAGGAGGACAAGAGGACAAACTCCTCTGTTAAATAATTTTGTTATCAGCAATCCAACATTGTACTATTTTAAGCCAGACAGCACCAACAATACATCAATGCTGTTGTTATTTACAATGTTAAAATCTTTAAAAAAAACACATCATCTTAAAAAAAACCCACATCATCTTAAAAAAAACCCACATCATCTTAAAAAAAACCCACATTTGTTAGATGCCTGCATCAAAATCAATCCAGTAAACCATGGGTGAAGGAATGAAAACTAGAGTAATGATGATGGTTATCAAAGCAGGGTATTAAATGAGTAGAAATAGAAATCTGAAGTGGTGGCTAGAGATGCCATGAGGTGTTACGGTATTTAATAACCTAGATTTTTTTCCTCCCTTAGATTTTCTCCCTTTGCTTTCCTCAGTAGCAGAAACACATATCCAATATTTACAACACCCATTGGCAAAAGCCTCCACAGTTCAATAACATGTGTGAAAAGCCACAACTTTTTATACATTGCATATTTCTCTTCAGCTGATTCATTTAATGCCCCTTATTCCTGCAATAGAACAGTAAGAATTCTCTCCATACTGCTCATGATTACATATCACCATTCACTTCTCCCTTTTCCAGGCTGGAGAGTTCTGTCTTAAGGATTCATTTCCTAAATGGAAGACATTCTATACCTTTGATGACCCTAGCTACTCTTTTCTGACCTTTTCCCAGTTGTACTTATTCTTTTTAGAGACGGAGCAGCCATAACTGCCCACAATATTCAAGGTGTAGACAAACCCTGGATGGAACACTGATATGTTGAAGTTCTGTATTGTTCTAACTTTTCAAATAATTCATAACAATTACTTTTTAATGAGCACTGAGCTGATTTTTCATGAATCTATCCTACCTAGTAGTTTTTTCGGAGCATAGCATTTTGCACAGGAAATTAGGTTTGTTTGATTTTTGTTCCATATGTATTTCTGTATTTCTCTCTCTAAAATTTCATCTGCCATGTTATTGCCCAGTAGATGAGCTTCATAAGATCCTTCTGCAGTTCTCCAGATCTGGTTCTCAACTTAAGTATACTGATTAATTTAGTATTATTAGAAAAATGTTGTCTTTTCCTTGTTCAATGCTTTCCTAGTCATAATTATATGTGTTAAAAGCACAGGTCTCAGCAACGGTTTCTGAGGAAGTCCACTGGAAGGACTCACCATGTGCTCCTATCTTCTGTTTCATGCCCTTTAAATGATTGTTTATCTTTATAAGGAATCTCTTTTGTATCTCAGTTTTGTTTCTTTAAACATGGTTTGGTTAGATAAGCTTTCCTTTCTATGTGTCTATTTCTGTTTTTGTTACAGATGGAATAGACAGCTATATAAAAATATGCATCTGATATTCGGGCCGAATAAATCAGGTAGAAGTAATCCCATCTTTAAATCATAGAGTTAAAATATATAGGTCTATACAAAGGATCCTGGTATTATTATTCAGGTCAGGTTGGTGAGAACCACAAAGAGGTCTTTTCCAACCTAAATTATTCTATGATTCTATGATTCTTAAAAGTCCCTTGTCAAATCTGCCAGCCCTTTGTATATGTTTTGGTGTATATTACAAGTGAGGCAATACACAAAGTAAAACAAACACCATTTATTTTGTTAATTTTTTTTCATTTTTCTCATACCTTTCCAAAGGGATATTGTTGTCGTATGTCAGCCAATACACACATCGTATGGGTACACTCTTTGTTCCCTTTGGCTGTCATAACAGGGTTTTATAAATTGCTCACAGCGCTTAGCTGAGTTTAGTTGTCCTTTTATCACTTGGAACAAGGTTTCCTAAAAATTAAATGTGTACTGAGTAGACTATTTCAGTTGGAAAGGACCTACAATGATCATCTAGTCCAACTGCCTGACTAATTCAGGGCTGACCAGAAGTTAAAGCATGTTATTAAGGGCATTGTCCAAATGCCTCTTAAACACTCACAGACTTGGGGCATCAACCACCTCTCTAGGAAGCCTGTTCCAGTGTTTGACCACCATCTCCGTAAATACATGCTTCCTGATGTCCAGTCTAAACCTCTCCTGGTGCAGCTTTGAACCATTCCCACATGTCTTATGACTGGATACCAGGGAGAAGAGATCAGCACCTCCCTCTCCTCAGGAAGCTGGAGAGAGCAATGAGGTCACCCCTCAGCCTCCTTTTCTCCAAACTAGACAAGCCCAAACTCCTTAGTCCTTCCTCATAGGACATTCTTTTCAGCCTTTTCACCAGCTTTGTTGCTCTCCTCTGGATGCATTCAAGTACCTTCACATCCTTCTCAAATTGTGTGGCCCAGAACCGCACACAGTATTCAAGCTGAGGCCACAACAACACTGAATACAGTGGGATAATCACCTCTCTTGACCGGCTGGTTATGTGGTGTTTGTTGCACCCCACGATGCAAGTTGCCCTCTTGGCTGCCAGGGCACACTGCTGACTCTCATTGAGCCTGCTGTTGACCAGCACCCCCAGATCCCTTTCCGCAGGGCTGCTCTCCAGCCACTCCTCTCCTAGTTTATACTTGTGCCCAGCATTACTCCATCCTAGGAGCAGAATCTGGGATTTTGACTTGTTAAATATAACCATAGCCCAATGCTCCAGTTTATCTAGATCCTTCTGCAAGGCCTCTTGTCCCTCCAAAGAGTCAACAGCACCTCCCAGTTTGGTACCATCAGCAAACTTGCTAACGGTGCATTCAACTCCTGCATCCAGATCATTGATAAATATATTGAACAGTACTGGCCCTAGTACTGCGCCCAGAGGAACACCACTGGTGACCAGTCACCAGCCAGACGTAGCCCCAGTCAGTACAGCTTTTTGACCTCTGCTTTTCAGCCAGTTCTTCACCCAGGGCACCATGAACCCTCTCATCCTAGAATCAAAAACCTTACTAAAATCCAGAAAAACTACATCCAGTGCCTTCCCTTCATTTATTAAGCGGGTGATCTTATCATAGAAGGATATAAAATTAGTCAAATTCCCTTTGTGAACCCATGTTGACTGTACCTGATAACTACATGATTCTTTAAATGCCTTTCAAGAGTACTCAGTATAATCTTCTCCATAATTTTTCCAGGAGCTGAGGTTAGACCAACAGGTCTGTAGTTCACTGGGTCTTCCCTCATGCCTTTTTTTGCAGGGACTTTTAAATATCATCTTATGTTAATACTTCATCCTGATCCACGCAGAAGAAATTTTTCTTACATCACATCACATCAGGGTAGTAGTATTTGAATTTGTCAATAAAGATTTACTAAGCACAAAACATTTTTCAGAAATCTGATTACCCACTTTGACTCATGTGCTGCCTATTGATGGATGAGTGGCTGTAAACCTGTCTGTATTATCACTGAAAGGACAGGATTAGAAAACTTGCTTTTTGCATAGAAAACAAGACATGCTCTCTTCAGTAAGCAAGCCAGAGTGGAACCTTTGCACATCCTGAGAAACAGCATTTGTTTGACCAGCTGCACTACACTGCAGTACTGTTAACCTCTGACATCATTTTAGACACTGTCAGTCAACAGCTTGGTGTATTATAGCCAAATGACTCCTTCAAAGCTGCCATGCATGTACAGGACTTTCTCAGGTGTAGAGGGGTTAGCAGACAGCTGACAAAGGACTCTGGTCATTCTAGACACCTTTGTGTTTTTTACAAAGCTAGAATTGGCTGTATATGTCAAGTAGATATGTGCTTTAACCTTTATGTTGACAGCATGTTGTGACAAGGGGTAGAAAAACCGTCACGGTCTTGGTGACCTCCTTGCTATGTGAAAGCCCCAGGAAGCCTGGGTTGCTGTGCCAAGAGAGGAGTGAAGGTGTCACAGGCAATAACCTCTGCTACAGGTGTAAATAATTTCTGAGAAACAAGAATTACTATTTCCACTCCTCTCACTGTAAGAAGAGTCCAGTCTTCATCCTCGAGGCAGCAAAATTCAATTTTCCTTGCACAGTTGAGAAACTAGAACTGGTTCAGGACAATTCATACAATAGAAAGCCAAGCAAAATAAGTCCCACTACAGAAATTTTCTCTTAACATACTTTCTCTGTACCCTCTCAGCTGTGGTCATCTAAGTGAATCAGTCTTCTCTGCGGGAAAGTACAGAGTGAAAATAAGTATATGGGAAATAGGCATAATGGTACCAAAATCCAAAGTGAAGTGAAAAGTTCACTACACTGAGTGATAATTTTTTTTTTCAATTCTCTTTCCTTACCAAGAAAGAAATTATTTTGCCACCAAATTTATTTCACTTCCTTAGCAGGTTGTCAGAGAAACTAAAATTTTAAGGGACATAGTATTGTAATGATGTAATTTCCAATAAAAAAGGTGTGGCAGATTGTTCTTCTTTTTTTTTAAAATTATAGTCACGTTATGAACTGAATATTTCAGGGTGTATAGAAGAGTTGTCAAAGTTTGTCTATGACAACGTTTCATGAAACTTGTGATAAAACAGCTTCTTGGAATACTTCAATGCTACAATAGTATTTTTAACGAGATTTTTTAGAAAACCAGTGTTTTCCCAAATGATTTAGTTTTCTAGCTTTATGAAACCTAGATTTAGTTTTATGAAACCATTTTTCCAATAAATCGCACATCTGCTTTAAAATACTCAGAAGCCTCATCTCCAAGGGAGACAATCTTGTGCAGTTGGCCAGTGTCCAGAGCAGCCCCACAAGCATAGGCAGTCACAACTCTAGCTCTGCCTACTTGTCATGATAGTGGCAAGCAAACCAATTGCAATCCCAAAGCTCCTTTACTGTAGGAACTCAAAAACCCCATTTTTTTTGGCTGAAGCAGAGTAAAGAAGAAAAAATTCTTCCAGATGGGAACTGGCTTGTGTTCCATGAGCTGGCATATTAATATAGCTGGTGCACATCTACACATGATCAAGCAGAACAATACAGAACCATTCTGAAGATAATACTGAGAACACGAATAACTTCTACGAGCTGTTGGCCCTCTGCACTCTGAATCAGAAGGAACCAATAAATTGTATTTCCTCTCTCAGCACGTGCCTAGTAATGTCTTCGATTCAAGACTTCCATGTGGACACAGAAAATCTGCTATAACAAAAAGTAGAATTTCCACAGTCAAAGATGTGTTGCTGGCTTTGCATAAAAGTGAAATTTATGGTCTGTGATATATACATGGGGTCAGAATGCGTGTCAAATATCTCCATCATTGTTAAACTCTCTCTGAGTAAGAATTAATTTCACTTATTTTTAGTTGACAGGCCTTTCGTGTAAGTCTCCTAACCTATGTCTATAGTAAAAAGAGAGAATCACCAGAAGATGATTTTTTGAGTGACCCTCTGCATGTACCTGTGTCTGTCTACTGAGTACATCGAGGTCTGGCTAGCAAGATGGCTAACTGAAACTCTTTTAACTTAAAAAGCAGAAAAAGAATGGAGAATCACCTTTAATGTGTAATTTTTATGCAAAGAATGTCAAGGTGTTGATCAGTTCCTACAGTCCTGTATTGCTGAAAGACCAGGTGTCTATTTTTTCCCATGCAACTAACTCTTGAAATCAGTATGTGAGTGAAACTTTCATAGAAACTAAGGTAGACTAGTTTCTGAGAAGCATTGCAAATATTTTTTTGTATTATTTCTTTATTATAAAACCCTTCTGAGCGGAACAGAAGGTCCAATATTCTGGACAGACCCTCCTCTTAGGGAAGTCTGCTGCCTCCTTGCAGACCAGGTTAAGGACATCACTAGGAAACTTCCTAGCCTGGTACGGCCATCAGATTATTACCCATTACTGCTCTTCCATGTGGGTGGCGAAGAAGCCCCAACCCTTAGTCCAAGGCTGATCAAAAGAGACTTCAGGGCTTTGGCATGGTTAGTAAGGGAATCTGGAGCACAGGTTATTTTCTCCTCTCTCCTCCCAGCTGTGGACAGTGACACTGGAAGAAACAGACAGGCCCAGTCTATTAATCCATGGCTCCAAGGCTTGTGTCACTGGCATAGTTTTGGGTTCTTCAGTAATGGGATGGTCTCCATGGTGACAGGCTTCTTGGCATCAGATGGGGTTCACCTTTCTGAAAGGGGCAACAGGGTCTTTGCTCACGACCTAGCGGGGTTCATTGACAGAGCTTTAAACTAGGCTTGAGGGGGAAGGGGTGCAATATCAGGCTTGCCCATGTCAAGCTGTGGGATGACAGGCAACAGTTAGAGGGATGGGAGGCCAGTGAGGGCCCTCAGCCTGTTGCTCTGGACATGCTGGCTACGCTGCAGCACACTTGAAGTCTTACAGAGATGAGCCAGGGGCTCCTGAGGTAGTAGGAGCCAAGAGGGATACACCAGTGAACTACCCCAAAGAAATTAAGGTGTTTTCCTCTAAGAAGCTGAAATGGTTGACAGTCCAGCTGAAGTGCCTCTACACCAATGCACGCAGCATGGGCAACAAACAGGAGGAGCTGGAAGCCACCATGCTGCTAGAAAGGTACAAATCCCATGACCTGAATGTGGCTATTGATGGCTACAGGCTGTTCAGAAGGGACAGGTGAGGAAGGAGGGGCAGAGGCGTTGCCCTCTACATCAAGAAATGGGTAGAGCGTGAAGAGTTGTATCTGAAGAATGCCTCAGGCTTCACTGGCAAGCTCTCTCCCTACACTTTAACAACCCCATTGTTAAAAAGGGGTAGAAAGGAGGACCCTGGGAACTACCAACCTGCCAGCCTCACCTCTGTGCCTGGGAAGTTCATGGAACAGATTCTCCTAGAAGCTATGCTAAGGCACAGGGAGGACAGGGACGTGATTCGAGACAGCCACCATGTCACCACCAAGGGCACGTCCTGCCTGACCAACCTCGTGGCCTTCTATGATGGAGTGACTCCATCAGTGGACAAGGGAAGAGCTATGGATGTCATCTGTCTGGACTTCTGTAAGACCTTTGACATGGTCCCCCACAACATCCTGCTCTCTAAATTGGAGTGATATGGATTTGCTGGGTGGACTGTCTGGTGGATGAGGAATAGGTTGCATGGTCACGTCCAGAGGGTAGTAGTCAATGGTACAATGTCCAGATGGACATTAGCGATGAGTGGTGTCCCTCAGGGGTCTGTATTGGAACCAGTACTGTTTAATATCTTCATCAGTGACATAGACAATGTGATCAAGTGCACCCTCAGCAAGTTTGCAGGCAACACCAAGCTGAGCGGTGCAGTTGACACACCTGAGGGACAGGATGCCATCCAGAGGGACCTGGACAAGCTCAAGAAGTGGGCCCATGTGAACCTCATAAATTTTAACAAGGCCAGGCGTAGGGTCTTGCATCTGAATTGGGGCAACCCCTGGTATCAATGCAGGCTGGGAGATGATGGGATTGAGAGCAGCCCTGCCAAGAAGGATTTGGGGGTACTGGTGGATGAAAAGCTGGACATAAGCCAACGATGCTCACTTGCAGCCCAAAAAGCTAACTGTATCCTGAGCCACATCAAAAGAAGCGTGGCCAGCAGATCAAAGAAGCTGATTGTGCCTGTCTACTACACTCTCGTGAGACTCCACCTGGAGTCCGGTGTCCAGCTCTGGACCCCTCAGCACAGGAAAGACAGGGACCTGTTCAAGCGGGTCCAGAGGAGGGCCATGAAGATGATCAGAGGGCTGAAGCACTTCTCCTATGAGGACAGGCTGAGAGAGTTGGGGCTTTTCAGCCTGGAGAAGAGAAGGGCTCCAGGGAGACCTTATAGCAGCCTTCCAGTACTTAAAGGGGGCTTAAAAGAACGATAGGGACAAACTTTAGCAGGGCCTGTTACAATAGGACAAGGGGTAATGGCTTTAAACCAAAAGAGGGTAGATTTAGACTAGATAGAAGGAAGAATTTTTTTCCAATGACGGTGGTGAAAGACTGGAACAGTTTGCCCAGAGAGGTTGTATAAGGCCCGTTCCTGGAAACATTCAAGGTCGTGTTGCACCGGGCTCTGAGCGACCTGATCTAGTTGAAGATAAGTCTTCTCATTGCGGGGAGGTTGTACTAGATGACTTTTAAAGGTCCCTTCCACCTTCCAATCCAAACTATTCCATGAGTCTGTGATTCTATGATTCTATCTCAATTTTCTAATAGATACTATAGATACGACAGGATAGATATTATACGACAGTATAGAGCTGTAGTATAGATCCATATACACTATACTGCAGTATAAATCTATACTTAAGGTATAGATCTACCACTACAGATACTACAGTATCCAGTGGTAGGATTGAGCTATAGAAATGGGCATGGGCGTTTGTAACCGATTCTGCAGGACCATAGCAGAACCGCAGTTCCATATTCAGATCTGTGCTGCTGTCTGCCGTGAGGCAATTCAGTTTTAAATACAGTTTTGTAAGAGTGCTTAACCATTTTGAAACTCCTGTGACATTCTAGGTAAGCAGCATGCAACATTGATTCAATGTCACGTGTTGATTTCTGTGGTAAGCAGAACTACATAGCAATGCTCTCTTGTTCTGAAACTAAAGGATGTGGTGAAGTTAGCGGATCTCCTGTTAAAGAAACAAACTGTGGATGTAGGCTGTTTAGTAAGAAAAGGTTTTTCTCCATGTCCCCTCCAGACTAGTAATATGCTCATTAGAATTCAGAAGTCCCCAAGTCCTGTTTAAATGAAGACCCTTTACACTTGCTGTAGGGATGGCAGAACTGACTTTGGATAAAGGGATCTGTCATAACATGCAGAAATGATGCTGGAAGTTTGAGATTCATCTCACTTAAGATATCTAAAGGTTGCACATCTACTCTAAGCCCTTGGCTCTTTCTGTCATCAATGGAAAGAGCTGGGGGCTCCAGAGAATGATTCATCTTAGCTGTCCTAGACATATGTCATGGTGAGATGAATCGCACTCTGAAGGTGCCTGTTCTCTCCTGTGACTATAAATGAATCATAATGTGACTAAATCAGACTTAAAAACTTGGACTTAAAACTAATTTTCTGATACCTAACTGTGAGTAGATTAATTCCACTTCATTTGTCTTTTTGTTTTAACATTTTCTCAATGTAAAGAAAATAAATTATTTCAACGTAGTCTTTCAAAGAACACAAATGTCTTCAAAGTGAAATGGAGCAATGATTAGAGATAGAACAATTTTTATAGGTCTTTGCTAGTATCTTCAGCCTGGTAATAAGCATTTTTTGTGGTATCATGGAAAGTGAAAACAAAGAAAAAATCTTTTAAGCGATTACTAGTCTTTCACTTTCAGCACAATGTACCATAATTTATTTCCTCCTATGCTTGTGATCAGATTCATCACACTTAACTTCACCAATGCTAAATGTTGCCTGCCCGAAAGTTAGAAATCTTTAAGTTAAACACTTAAACTATTTATTTAGACCCTAGTGAGACTCACTGTTGAAATAAAAACACTTCCAGGAGATTTATGATGTCATCCTAACATATACATCCATAACAGGCAGAATAAATTGTCATTTCTAATGACAACGACAGAAAGGGCACAAGTAAGTAGATTAGATTGGTTTATCAGGAAGAAGAGGTAGCTGAAATGTTTTTTAGGCAGCTGGAGAAGGCCTCATAACCACAGACCTTGGTACTCATGGGCATCTTTAACCACACCAATATCTGCTGGAAAAGCAATAGCTAGGAACAAGCAATCCAGAAGATATTTGAAATATATTAATACAATTTCTTGATACAGGTGATCAATAAACTGAATAGAGAAGGTGCTCTGTGACACCTGCTACTCACAAACGAGAAAGTACTGGCTGAAGATATGAAGGTTGCAGTGACTATGAAATTGTAGATTTTAAGATCCTAAGACAACTGAGCAAGACGAAGAGCTGAATTATGAGTCTGGACTTCTGAAAAGCAGATTTCGGGCTGTTCAAGGATGTACTTGGTAGGATCTCATGTGAAACTGCCCTGGAGGACAAGAGGCCCAAGAGAGCTGGCTGATCTTCAAGAACAGCCTCCCCAGAGCTCAAGAATGGTCCACTCCTAGATGCAGAAAGTTGATGGCAGTAGGCCACCATGGATGGACATGGAGATCCTGACTGAGCTCAGCACAAAAAAAGAAGTATATAGAAGGTGGAAGAAGGGACAGGCTACCTGGAGAGGTGGGGGGAGAATACAAGTACATTGCTTGCACTTGTAGGAACAGAGTGAGGAAAAACAAAGCTGATCTGGAGTTAAAATGAGCAAGAGAAATGAACGACAACAAGAAAGGTTTCTGTAAGTACTTTGAGAACAAAAGAAAGGCTAAAGAGATTATGGGCCACTGCTCAGTCAGGCAGGGGATCTACTGGGAAAAGATTGAAATACTCAATACCATTTTTGCCTCAGTTTTCCTTTGTATGACTTGTCCCCGGGCCTCTCTGGTCACTGAGCCTCCTAGCAAAGTCTATGTGAGTGAAGAAATATCCACTTTAAAGTAACATATATTTAGGCATAACCCTCCCAGATGTGCACAAACAAATGGGACCTGGTGGGATGTGTTCAAGGGGTTGATGGAGGTGTCTGATGTCATTAAAAGACTGCTATCTATCATAACAAATAGTCCTGTCAGTCAGAGGAGGGTCCCAACGAGTAGAAGAAATCAAATGTCTTATCCATCTTTGGAAGGGAGTATCTAGGAAACTACAGGTCGGTCAGCCTCATTTCAGTTCCCAGGCAGGTGATGGAGCAAATTCTTTTAGAAGCCATTTCTAAAAATATGAAGGACAAGAAAGTGGTTGGAAGCAATCATCATGGATTTAAGAAGGGCCCAATAAACCTTATTTCCTTCTATGACAAGGTGACTGGCTCTGTGGACAAAGGGAGGGCAATAGATTTTATACCTTGACTTTAGGAAGGCCTTTGACAGTCTCCCACAATCCACCATGATGGTCAGGCTGGAGCACAGGTTGTGCAAGGAGTGTCTGTGAGAGCTAGGTTTGTCCAGCATGTAGAAGGAAAAGCTTAAGGAAATGTTATTGCTGTCTGCAACTATCTGATCAAAGCATACAGAAAAGACAGGTGAACTCTCTTTCTGGAGATGTCCAGCCATAGGACAAGAGGCAATGGACACAAGTTGGAACAGAGGAGAAGCTGATAACGTTGTACAGAATAATACTTGCAAGCAAGGAGGTGATCAACACCGGCACAGGCTACCCAGAGAAGCTGGGGAATCTCCACCCCTGGAGGTTTTCAAGACTTAACCAGAAATGTCTCTGATCATGCTAAAATGTTTAAACCTGTTTTAAGGAGGGGGGTGGACTAGATAAACTCTGGATGTCCCTTACAACCTAAATTATTCTATAAGTCAATGATTCTGTTCAATTTCCAGATGTTTAAATTCAGGTGAAATTAATTCCAGTCTTAGGTAGGAGTCAGCTTGAGAGTAAATTTTTAAATTTATGTGCCTACCTGTTTAACAGCTGTCTGAACTCCCATTATAGTATTTGATGATCTAGTTAGTACAATGGAGCCTACTGAGCCATGTCTTGAGGTTGAAGTCTAGTGTTTTGGAGCGCAGTGTTTTGGACCCTGCTCCCGTAATAGTTGAAAAGGACAAAACACATTGCATGCAGACGTGTAATACCCACAATGCTGACTCTCTAAGATCAAGAGGTGGAAGCCCACTCCTGTCATGATTGCAGGTTTAGATAAGTGAAGTAAATAAACAGAATCATATGCTATGAAATACGCAACAAAAGGCCTGGACTATAATTAGTCATCTTCAGAGATTTATAATCCTGTATTATTGCTTTAGAATATCAGTTTAGTGAAAACATAACTGTGTTAACACAAAAAAAGATTTTACAGACCTTTCCTGTATTTAGATTAGCATAAACCTCCTATTTAGGCATTTTGCCCACTTTAGGATCAGTGCCAAAATAAACCCAAAATGTAACTGAATTAAATTTGAATTGAATTTGGCTTTACAATGCTGGCATTTTGAACTGAGATTTCAGGCATGAGTTGCTCAAGGTTAGTTCAAAGTTTAAAGAAGCTATGGAAAAGATCAGATTAACTGGAAATACATAAATAAATTACTTGAAATCAAATCTTTTTTATCATATATTTTTAAGTGTGGGCACCATGGCATTTTCATCCCCCAACATAACCTTCCTACAATGGGATCACTCTGCTTTTAAAGTTTTTTAAAGTTTTAAAGATCTCATTTGTGATCAATAGCAGGAATTCAGCTTTTACTTCTTTGTGGTCTTTCTGAAATTATTGCTTTTCTTAAAAACCTTTAGAAATGCTTCTCTAATCAAAGTCTTTATAAGAGCTGCTGGGTCTTAATTTCTACTCAGTACTGTATCCTGGGTTTTGAGTGTCTCAAAGGATGGAGACTCCACAACCTCTTAGAGAACCCGTTCCAGTGTTTGACCACCCTCACAGTAAGTTTTTTTTTTATGTGTAAATGGAATTTCCTGTGTTTCATTTTGCACCCATTGCCTGTTGTTCTGTTACTGGGCACCACTGAGAAGAGTCTGGCTCCATCTTCTTCATTCCCTCCCATCAGGTATGTACATACATTGATAAGATTCTCTCTGAGCCTTCTTTTCTACAGCTGGGACCTGTGGCTCTTCACCCTGTCCTCATGTGACAGATACTTCAATTTGTTGATCATTTTCACGGCTCTTAGCTGGACTCACTTCAGTATGTCCATGTCTCTCTCGTACTGGGGAGGCCAGAACCAGACCCAGCACTCCAGATGTGTTTCAACAGTGATGAGCAGAGGGGAGGGATCACCTCTCCTAACCTGCTGATGGCACTCTACCTAATGAAGTCCAGGATGCTGTTGGCTGCTTTTTTTTCCTTTTGCCCCAGGGGTGCATTGCTAGTTCATGTTCACCTCCTTTTCCACCAGGACCACCAGATCTTTCTCTGTATAGCTGCTTTCTAGATGGTTGATCCTCAGCTTGTACAAGTACATGGGATTACTGCTGCCCAAATGCATGGAGTTATTCCTGTCCAGGTTTAGCACTTCTCAGTGCATTTTATTGAATTTCATGAGGTTCCTGGCAGCTCTTTTCTTCAACATGTTGAGGCCCCTCCACATGGCAGTGCAATTTTCTGGTGTATATCAACCACACCTCAGAATTTTGTATCATCTGCAAAACTGAGGGCATTCTCTGTCCCATTGTCCAGGGCAGTAATGAAGATGTCCACTTATCTTATCTGTACTTTCGCAGTCTGCCTGTAAGAGAAACAGTCTTGCAAGCCTTACTAAAGTTGAGATAAACAATACCTACTGCTCTCTCCTAACCCGTCAAGTCAGTCATCTCATTGTAGAAAGCTATCAAGTTGGTCAAGAATGATTTTCCTTTTGCAAATGCATGCTGACTACTCCCAATCATCTTCTTGTCTGTCCTTCATATGTTTTGAAATGTTCGGGATGATTTACTCCATCAGCTTCCCAGGGCTGTCTCCCTTCAGCCCTGCTTTATGATTTTCAAGCTCTCTCCTGCCTGCATCACCCTATGTCCTTTGCTTGACAGCCTGATCCACTACTTCCTCACTTGACTTCAGATCATCATGTCTCTCCCTCATTGTTCCTAGTTATAACCTGTCTTTGCCAGGTTGGCCACCCTTTGAGTAAAGATGCGTTTGCCCTGTGTAGTCAGACGGTTTCCATTTCTCCCTAGCAGTCCTCAGTCCTCGATGAGCATCTGATGGTTGTAAAGCCTGAATTCCTGTTGTCAACACCAGTTGTGCAAGCAACTGCAATTAATAATAATCACAGTTTCAGCTAGTTTATAGATTCTTCATGTATGGTATGCAGTGCCTTGTTAATGTGATGATTAGCTTCCTTTCCAAGAAGGACTACACAGTAGAAAAGGTATAAAGACGAGGGGGGTTTATTCTTGTAACCAGCAGTTGATATTAGCGGTGGAATATTTCTTGGAAATTCATGAGACTCTCCCAGAGGTCAGTGTTCCTTTAGTACAAAAAGAAAAGAAAAAA
Organism: Charadrius vociferus; assembly: GCF_000708025.1. Taxonomy (NCBI): domain Eukaryota; kingdom Metazoa; phylum Chordata; class Aves; order Charadriiformes; family Charadriidae; genus Charadrius; species Charadrius vociferus. The sequence goes on from NW_009648369.1 coordinate 5,872,193, forward strand.
AAAAAGTCTTTAAAAGCCAAACTAACAAGTGTGGGCTTCCCACTGGGCTTGTGAATGCTTTGCTTGCTGTACCTTGTTAAATGTAAATTTAAAAAAAAGTCAAGTAGATACCTGCTGAGAAACATGTAGCTTCAGTTTCTAACTGGGTCATACCCAAATCTGTCACAAAGGTCATGATTGCCAAGTAAAAATGATGTTCATGATCAATCCTCTTTTTATAAACAGACTGCTCTGCCCCTAAACTTCCCAGCGCAGCCCCACCATAGAGCTTAGATGTTCTGAACTCAGAACATTTGACTAACAAGTGTGGGCTTCCCACTGGGCTTGTGAATGCTTTGCTTGCTGTACCTTGTTAAATGTAAATTTAAAAAAAGTCAAGTAGATACCTGCTGAGAAACATGTAGCTTCAGTTTCTAACTGGGTCATACCCAAATCTGTCACAAAGGTCATGATTGCCAAGTAAAAATGATGTTCATGATCAATCCTCTTTTTATAAACAGACTGCTCTGCCCCTAAACTTCCCAGCGCAGCCCCACCATAGAGCTTAGATGTTCTGAACTCAGAACATTTGAGTTCAACCTTTATAATGAAGGGGGTTTATCTTTGACAACGGGCATTATCTCACCTGAATTTAGAAGTAGGACTCAGTTGAAGGTTAAGAGACCTGCATTTTGATACCTGTATGTAGTTGCCTTTATGGGATGATAGGTGTCTAAACTCTTTGCCAAACAGAACCATAGCCGTACCATCAGTGGATTTTAGGAGGTGATTCAGCTAACCGGAAGCCTAATACATGATTCAGTTGCCTTAGGCTAGGCAGTTACCTAACCTGCCCACAGCTGCCTAACCAGAGGTACCAAATGCAAAAGGCTGGAAGTTAGGGCACAGCAAATATATGAGACCTGTGAACTTCTGCAATGGCAGCTGAAAGCTGGGACTGCCCCATAGGGGTGTCCTCTGAGTATGATGAGATTAAGGAGAGGAGCTGGCTAATTTTCCTGCCTAAACTTGTGTAGGGTCATTACCAGAATATGATTTCATTGATGACTTATTTTATTTCTTTCTTCCACAATTTTCATTCCTGTAGGACAAAGCAGGGACCTGCAATGATCCAGCCTTTCTTTGTCACATGGCAGAAAGTGCCCTGCAAGGAACAACACTAACGAGATACCTATAGCCTTCTCCTCACCCCTTGTAAATCTTCCTTTGCTGAGCATGCATGAACAGATAAAAGCAACGCTCAATATTTCATTTTGTACTGATAGCTTTCAAGCACTGTGAACCTTGATCCATTGTAAAGGCTGTTAATTACTATATAGTGTATATCAATACTATCACCAAAGGCACATTCAAATATTTCCATTACATAGGCATTGCATTATGAAAATTATTGGATTTATTCTGAACAGCACACAACAAACCAAATTAAAGTTCTTTGTCAAATATGCTCTGCTTCAGCAATTCTTTATTGACAGACCTAAAATGAATGCTTGCTGAATTCACAATCAAAAGAAGACAATATATCTATTTGAATATGAAAATCATTGGTATTACAATGAATTTCCATATGTAAAATTGTGATCAAGCAAAATATTTCCATCTCTTCAAGCAATGTGAAATTTCAGATAACAATAATTCTTACATTTGTTCACTGCTTCCCATCAGTCGTCTTAAATAAGCCTTGCCATCTAGTGTGTGAAATTCTAACACCATTTATGCATTAATGAAATTGAAGAAGAAATTATATAATTTGCCACAGATACAAATGGTGCTACTTTAAAACCAGAATAGGAGTTCTTGAAGATCTGAATAAACAGTTATGTGAATGTGGAAGCAGAGGAACTGTAATATGCTTAGTAATGGGTATGTACGACAAATGTCCTAATACACTTTGGTTTTGGTTAAAATTTATTTTAAATAACTTTTCCAAAGTACTAAAATTTATTTTTGCAAGTATGCAAAATACTAAGGGCACCCGCGCATTTATTTTGGTTTTCCATTAATTTTTTTTTTTCTAAATTCCATGAGTCCATGGAATTTTTCCTTCATTTTATGTTAATTGAGAATGAAGGACTGAAGTAATATAGGGAGTGTCTATCTTTAAGGTGACTGAAGTAATCAAAATAAGTAGGGTGACACAAACATCTTCAGTGCTCTGTTTTGTACCAAACACAAAAACCTCTACTGTTCACAGAGAGAGAACTGATGAGCTTACCAGTCATGTACATACAGTGTTAAAATATAATTTTCTTAATACCAAAGGGGTGTAATTGATAAATCAACAATTTTCAGTATCACACTGCATCTCTTTACTCCTGCTCTTGTGTTATATTCTTCATTCTCCTTCCTGTCTGGTGAACCGCCCCAGTCTGCTCAAAGGAAAAATAGACCTACTTTGAGTTACTAAAAAATAAATAAGAAAGTAATCATCTAGTTTTGTAATACGGAACATTGCACAGCTTATGAGTGCTATCATTCTTTCTCCACACCAAGGTAACTGTAGGCTGAGGTTCATGTGACAGGTTATTGTGGACTCGTTTGAAATGTAAAATCAGTTCCAGATCAAGCCTATGAGAATTACTACTAAAATAAAACCAGGAGTGCCTGGCACCTCAGCTGAGGCTGGGCCTCCTCTTTGCTAGATGTACGAAGGTCCTTGGAGATGGTTTGGGTTGTGTCAAATGGCACCAGTCACCTCTGTTGGACACCTGAGTCCTGCTCTCAAGGCTGGTAGGTTTAATCTGTCTCTGGACCCCCGTGACTACACACATTCAATACCAGTTGACTGCACTGGATATTTAAACACATAGATCACTAAATGTCTTAGTCTTTTTCTTGAGGTGAATCTTATTCCTTCACACTCACTGCTTAGGGCATAAAAAGAATAGACAAATATGGTTGTAAGAGATCATACTTCATACACATCTAGGTGAAGTGACTGTCAGAGGTAGCATGGGCAATGAAGGCCCCTCAGAAGAACTGCAGAGGACTGAGTCCAAGCAGTTTCATAGAATCATAGTATCATAGAATGGTTTAGGCTGGAAAGGACCTTGAAGATCATGGAGTTCCAACCTCCCTGCCATGGGCAGGGACACCTCCCACCAGACCAGGTTGCCCAAGGCCACGTCCAGCCTGGCCTTGAACACCTCCAGGGATGGGGCCTCAACAAGCTCTCTGGGCAACCTGTGCCAGGGCCTTACCACCCTTACAGTGAAAAACTTCTTCCTAATGTTTAATCTAAACCTGCCCTCTTCCAGTTTATAGCCTTTCCCCCTCATCCTGTCACTACATGCCCTAGTAAAAAGTCCTTCCCCAGCTCTCCTGTAGGCCCCTTTAGGTACTGGAAGGCCGCAATAAGATCTCCCTGGAGCCTTCTCTTCTCCAGGCTGAACAGCCCCAGCTCTCTCAGCCTCTCCTCATAGGAGAAGTGCTCCAGCCCTCGGATCATCCTCATGGCCCTCCTCTGGATGCACTCCAACGGGTCCATGTCCTTTCGTGATGCAGCCCAGGATACGGTTGGCCTTCTGGGCTGCGATTGCACATTGCTGACTCATGCTGAGCTTCTGGTCAATCAGCATGCCCAGGTCCTTCTCCTCAGGGCTGCTCTCCAGCCATTCCCCACCGAGACTGTATTTGTTCTTGGGATTACCCTGACCCAGATGCAGGGCCTTGCACTTGGCCTTGTTGAACTGCATGAGGTTGGCTTGGTCCCTCTGGATGGCATCCCTCCCCTCCAGCGTGTCTACCTCACCAAACAGCTTGGTATCATCGGCAAACTTGCTGAGTGTGCACTCAACCCCACTGTCCATGTCCACGACAAAGATGTTGAATAGTACATGTCCCAGTACTAACCCCTGAGGAACGCCACTTGTCGCTTCTCTCCACTTGGATAATGAGCTGTTGACCGCAACTCTTTGAGTGCGACCGTCCAGGCAGTTCTTTATCCACCGAGTGGTCCGTTTGTCGAATTCATGTCTCTTCAATTTAGAGACCAGGATATCATGTGGGATGGTGTCAAACGCTTTGCACAAGTCCAGGTAGATGACATCTGTTGATCTTCACTTGTCCACTGGGAAGTTTGTCATTGTCATAAGCAACCTGAGACAGTGTGGTACCCTAGCAGTCTCAACATGGAGCATTCACCAGAAAGATATCCTTCCTCTCAATTGTAAACATAGGTTAGGAGCATAATTAGCAAAGGAAATATTTGCTATGTTGAAAGATATGGAAAGTTGTTACTCATCTATTTTCAAATAGCAGTGGGAAGGGGCTGGGGGATATCTTCCTAGCAGTTGATACCATGCAGGCATATTCTTCTCCATCTGGCAAGCTGAGCACGTAAATTCAGTTCCTGTAAACTGAGAAAATGGCAGCAGCTCAGAAAAGACATTTCTTTGTTCCACAGCTAGGCGTTTCTGGTGTGGCCTTAGTTACAGAAAATAACAGGAACTGCTATCCATCCACTTTTCAAGGAAAACAACACACTTAGATAATTTGATATCAATTCAATTATGTTATCACAAAGAAAAAGCCTGTATAGGCAGAACGTTAAGCCTGTTTACAAAACAGAAATCAGGTAAATGATCTTTACCGTTCTTTGACTTTTACCTGAATGTAAGCTTTTTCCTAACTTGATGATCCTGGAATTTTCTTACCAGAAGACAATATAAGAAATTAAGCCACCGATAGCAACACTCATTTTGCTTTATGTTTTTTTATTATACATTGTCCATTGTTGTATATTCTGAGATCAAATTTTGTTGCCTAACTGAAATAATTTCTAACTTCATTTTGATTTCAGGTTTTCAAACTCTGTCGTGTTGCTCATAAATTCAATATTCTTGTATCCATGACAACAAGAAGATGTGCATACTCTGTCTTAAAAATTATATCACTAAAAAGTTAAACACTTGAAATGGAAAGCACTTTGCATGTCAGAACTTCACTGGATTTCAGATAGACAATTGCGAACAAGAAATCAAATGTGTAGTGACTTTGCTGCTGGATGTACTGTAATTACATCTCTGCTTCACAATGCACTTTTATGGCTCAAGGTTCTTCAAAATGAAAACCAAAGTGCTGCATCTATATTTATTAAATGCTAATGCATTCCTAACAGGAAGACTTAACTCTACAAATGTTTAACAATTATGTAGAATGCACTAAAGTGCTCTCAGCTTCATCAGTTTGTTTTCATCTTTTTTATTTTAATTTTCACTGGAATTCAACAGCAAGACATTGGTCTTAACAAAAATACCGGAAAAGGAATCAGCACATTTTTTAAAGACTTCAACTCACCTCCCAGTTTCAGTAAGCCAGAACATTAAAGACCAGTATAGGCAGTGAAGAGAGGATAAATGCATTCCTTCAACGTGATCTTCCCACACAAAGTAAGTCCCTAAATTGATTTAAACAAAACTAGCTTTAGAAATACATTCTGGCATAAGCCCCGTAATTACAGTCAAACTTAGGAACTAACTTTATGAGAGTTGGCTTCCCAGGCCCCTAAAACGTGCTTGGAAGATAGATGCACAAAATAAAGCTATTAGAGCCAAGGCTGGAATCCAAACAGCTACAACTTCCAGAACAGGTTAGGGTGGCCAGTTTTATATCAGTGTCTAATGTCAAAATATTTTCAAGAAGAGTTAAGACAGTCACTTAATCATCAAAGTTCAAAGTGTCCATGTTTGAAAATACCACCCACATTTTTCTTTCTTATGTAGCAGTAGTAGAACAAAGAACAAATCATCAGGTGTGAATTGCTTTTTAAAAAACTGGTCAGAATTACTTGTAGTAAAACACAAACAAGTAGATTCTGAGATGAAGAAGACTTTAATTGAACACTGCAGGGAATTGTCTGTATTGAATTTTTAAGGGGAAATGCAGGAAAATATGCAACAATTAGAGTTTGTTGCCTATCATAAACCCTGGTTTGAGAACATATAGTTCTTCAGCATTGTTTATAGTTGAATAAACAAACTGCAAAGTGTAAACAACTTTTTTTTTTTTTTTCTGATGATGTATTAGAATAAGTGTACACCTTAGGTTCAGATGACTGCACCTTACCAACATATCAGTTTGGGGTTGCAGTTCTGCTTTCCTTAATGAATTTGAGGGCCACCACTTCACATTGACTGTCCTATACCTCACACGGAAAATAAGCTGGCATGTTCAAACAAGCAATTGCTCCTTGGTTTGAAAAAACTTCTGGGAGGTTTGAAGGAATCTGTGTTGGAAACCCTTTATTCTGTATGAGTATAGGGGAAAGAAGCAGAAATTGGTATTGCAATTTCTTTTCCATGTTTATAATCTCTTCTGAGATGACAGCTCTCAGATGGAGAGAGACAGAAACATTTGGACCAGCTCATTGTTAATGAGATTTCTTTCTTAACAAGTGTCTTATTCCTCTTTTATTTTTCATTTTATTCTATTTTTTGTTCTATTCCTCTATTATCTTCTCTCAGCATCTTTGGATTTTTTATGTTTAACATGCATGTAAAGCACAAATTGAATGCCAAGGTAAGGTCAACAGTTCCAAATGATGTCTGCAATAGTTTCTTCAATTTAATTTTCTCTTTGTGCTTTACCTACAGATCAGTCCTGACTTTCATAGGTGCTAACTGCTCACAACTTCCACTAGTTTGTTTTAAAATTGCTATGGATTTGGGTTTAAAAAAAAAACAAACCAGCAACTCAAAGGTTTCTTGAGTTCAGATAGAAACTTAACACCCCACCCCCCCCTCCTCCCAGCAATGTGACACTGAATCAATAAATTATTTTGGCTACCTTCATCTCCTAACATTGAAATCATAAAAATAAATTTTAAGGAAAAGACAATTTCACACAACCAGTTTTGCTGGATCTGATGCGGACATCCAAGGTAATAAATTGTTTCTGAAACTCTTGGTTTAACTTCCAAAAGCCAAAGAGCCCAAATAATGAAACTTTCCATTCCCTAATAAAGACTAAGCATGATTAGACTTTGTACCTAATAATACAGATTGTTGTTGTAAATTCTTAAGGTGATTGCTTTACAGAGGATCATCTTACTAAAGCAAATATGTGGGGTTGATCTAAACCTAGGACTCCTATGAGCTACAAGAAACAAACAAAAGAAAATTATAGGCAACACTTTCCATATGCTTATGTAGAAATATAAGGTATATTGGTCCCTTCTTGTGACTGTTTCATATCTTCATCAATGAAGTGGGTTTGAGTGCATCCTCAACAAGCTTGCGGACGACACCAAGCTGAGTCGTGTAGTTGACATGCTGGAGAGAAGGGATGCAAAGATGATTAGAGGATTAGAACATCTCTCATATGAGGAAAGGCTTAGGGACTTGGGTCTCTTTAGTCTACAGAAAAGAAGATTGAGGGGAGATCTTATTAATACTTACAAATACTTAAAGGGAGGGTGCCAGGGGGATGGGAGCAGTCTTTTTTCAGTGGCGCCCAGTGATAGGACGAGGGGTAATGGGCACAAACTTGAACATAGGAAGTTCCATCTTAACATGAGAAGGAACTTCTTTACTTTGAGGGTAGTGGAGCACTGGAACGGGCTGCCCAGAGAGGTGGTGGAGTCTCCCACTCTGGAGACATTCAAAACCTGCCTGGACGCCGTCCTGTGCAACCTGCTGTAAGTGACCGTGCTCTGGTGGGGGGGTTGGACTAGATGATCTCTAGTGGTCCCTTCCAACCCTGAACATTCTGTGATTCTGTGAAATCAATTGAACTAATGATGTTTCATACATCATCTTCTTTGACTAAGAAAATTTTCACCAAAACTCAGGACATCATTAAACATCAGGTTTGACACATACACTGTCCATTACTTGACTAGAGCATTGTGTCCGTATTGACATGAGATTTGCTTTGTTTTGTTTTCTGGTTGAAGTGAGTGTCTCGAGACCTGATATCCCATAAGTAATTTTTCCCTTATATTTCTTATTGGAATTTTGACTCTGAATGAAGGACAGCATCTAAAATATTCATACTTGGTTCTTGAACCTTTAAAAATGCTTATCCTACTAGAAGCTTAGACTGAAGTGAAAACTCATCCCACCCCTTGTTTATTCCTTTATCTAACACCATTTGAAACATCACTGCAGCCGTTTTAATTGCTCCTTGGCCTAAAGTTCTCACACTTCTTATGTCCTCTAGATCAACTGGCTCATTCAATTCTTTATTACAGCCCTGTGAAGATTTTTCTAAAATACAAAATTCCCTTCCCTTTAAGACCTGGATGTCATGGCTTGAAGGTAAGATGTTCTTTCCAAAGATCTTTTCCAGTCCCTGAGGCATACTTTTTTCAAAAGATAAGGCCATGGCTCCACACCTTTTGGGGTGATATTCTGTTCTAGTGCCGCTCTGAATGAAGAGGGTTGACATCTTGAAAAAAATGATATTATATTCAGTTTGACTCTGCAGGAGATGGAAAGTAGAAAAAAAAGTGGGCAGGTGGACAGTCACACTGATTTTCAGAATTCACTCCTGTAGAAATTATTTTATATTTTGTGGGGTATGTGCTTTCTGCTTACAAACACTTTGTTTTTTCCCCCTATTTTTGAGAGTACTGCGAGATGTTTTTAAAAATTTACCATTTATCCTCTTCTGTGCAAACATTAATACTTTACAAAAATCTTTCAGTATAATGAGAACTATGTGAGATAGAGTTACGAAGAACTTATATGCAGGGAAATATAAGAGAAACAAAATCTCAGTGGGACTGAAGTATTCAAAACTGCTCCTTGGTGGATGAGCAGCAGAACCAGAAGGAAAGCAAGAAGCAGAGAAGAGATTTGGAAATTTATTGGAAAAAGAAGAAAAAGTTCCAGCTCCCTGGCCTATTTTTTGTATTTTGCTCTGGTGATCTGATAAAAGTACATGTACAGCTTTAGGAAAGAGGTATGAAAGCAAGGTTCTGCCTCACCCAGACAGACATTATCTAAATAACCAGGGACAGAGATCTGAAATGTAGGTATACCTGCATCTAATATAAACTAAATGTAGGCCCATGCTTCTAGCCTTGGGGCAAAAAGTGCAGGTATAGGCTAGTATGTTGAGGAATAGGATCATTACATAATAGCTATTTGACTTTATATTTTGCATTGGGATATTTTGTGCCTTGGCTGTTTTGTTTCTTCTCTTGATTCCTCAACACTCGTATAGTAATGTATTTGTTAGCAAGGAAGCCATTGGAAATCTATATTGAATTACACATATCTGTATTTTAATGCAGATATTGTGCATTTAGCTGTAACAAGCACAATGAAGATGTTTCTCAGTTCTCCACACCTTGGAGTAAGAGATATTTCTTACCTTTTTTTTTTTTTTTTTTTTTTGTGAGGGTGGGAGTGTAGTGGTGGTGCGGTGTTTCTCCCACAGTACTTCCCACTTCCCACTTTGCAGTAGCAATATTGTCACTTGTCTTCTGGAATATATGAATATACTGCAGCTAAAGATCCCTGTCTGCATGTGACTGACAGAAACAGTGCATTGCATTGTAATATTGATACCCCATTTCCCTTTGGGATCTCACGTATTCTTCACACAGAATCTGTAACTCTTTATGGCCTTTCTCCTGAAAGCTAACTGAAAGAAATCTAGAAATCAGACTGAAATGCAGTTTAAGTATGAAGATTCCCGTTATGATGTGGCTTATGAGATTACTCTTGTCTGCAACTAGTTGTAATACTGTTTGTAGTATGAAACATTTGCTTACAAATGCAAAGGTAAAGGATTTGGTTTAGTAATGGCAGGGGTCAGCCTGGTCTGAAATTTAATATCTGAGATATTTGAGCGTTTGTTGGGTTTTGTTTGGTTATATAGATTCAGCCTTTCTCATCCAAATCCAGCTGATGTCTGGTAAATACCAAGACCATTCTACCTTTTAGAATACATCAAATTAAGTCTAATTTAAATACAAATAAACCCAACTACTTGAGTAGTAATGATTAGGAAAAAGAGAAAAAAAAATCCACTTCAAAGAAGTGATATGGTTGTTGCTAGTTAGGAAAAAAAAACAACAAAAAAAACCCCCAACAAAAACAACCCTCAAAAAAACCCCACAGAGATGGACGTTATTGATTATGAAGAGAATCAAAAACCATATTGCATTGTAAAGGAGCTTTTTTCCAGCCCTTCGCTTTGGTCTCAGATTTTTTTGGATGGAATTAAGGTAATGGAAGAAAGTATTCATCAGGAAGATAGGATTCATCTCTCCTCATTATACCTACCTGAAAGCTCAAGTTCTGGTCTAGGCTAGTCATCCAAGTTCTCTGAAGTCAGTGAAGAGGGACAGACACCTCTTTTGTATGTGTAGAGATGGTTAGAGCCAATTTGGTCACTTCTTTTTGAATGAACTAAATTATTCCCTTAATAACAATTCTGAGACTAGATGGTTAACTTCAGGTTATCTCTTATCAGTGTGTTAAAAAAAATGTGATAACCTGAAAAATCCCTAGTTTTAACAGACTTTCAAAATGTTCGCTGTGCAGGGAAGTAGCTCACGAATTCCTTGGAGGTCTGACCTGTGACTTGTGCTGTTCAACATATTTATGAATATTAATAATGAGGTGAAAAGAATTGCTGATGACTTGATTAATTGGGATAATAAAGATGATGGCTAATGGTGGAGAACTGCAGATGTTTGCAATATTGAATCACTAGGCAATGGATTGCTGACAAAACTCAAATGTAATATGTCACACAGGAAAAATAAAAGTACTTCTTTTTTATTTGCAGGGGTAAGTTCTGAGTTAACTGTTGCCACTCAGAGATGAGATCTTTGAGTCACAAATCATCATTGCATAGATGGTAATTGTAAAGGATTAGATAGCGTGCCAGAAAGCCTCACTGTGGTGGTGTATAACTCCATGGTGCACTCACATTTGGAGGCAGTTATGTTCCCTACTTCTCAGAAGAAACACATCCCAACTGAAAAGATGACATGGAGGATCAAAAGCGTGGATGGGTCTTTGACTGGGTAGTCACTAAATGGATTAGGACATTTCAGGTAGTATGAGATAACTGAGAAGTCATTTGGTGTATAAACAGCAGAAAGAAGATGAATAAGAATTTATTGTTCACTGTCCTTTCCACAAGAAGTAGAATAAACCAAATAAAACTATCAGTACACAGACTCAAAACAACCAGAAGGAGACACTTCTTCTCACAGGCATGGTTACATTACAAAACTAACCTTGGATGTGCAGAAGTTAAAAGCTTAATATAGGTTCAAAACATGTTTTTTTTTAAATCATGGAGGGAAAAGACATTAGAGGGCATTAAATAAAGACAATAGCTGTGGATTAAGCAGCTCTTGAGGCACAGTCTGCTGCATGATGAGAAAATGTACTAGGAAGTCTCATGTTGTGCTGTCTTGGTTGTAATCCTTCTCAGGATCTGATACTTGTCCAGTGCTGGGGACACGATACTTTTCTAGATGGTCTGTTGATCCCATTTATTTCGGCTATTCCTATATTCTTTACTGCACACTCATTTCCCTGCCACTGTCAGTCAGAGTGCGTTCTGAGTCTTGCAGATTTTCATAGAGTTTCATTAAATATAGCTTCTGAGATTTCAAAAAAAAAGCTTTTTTCAGCTGAAAAATCCATTATCTTCCCTATTTTAGCTCTCTCTTTGCTGTCTCAATCCAGTTTTATATATGTCTTAGAGAATACTGAGCTTAGAGGATAAAATTGTTGCAAGTTTGCTGTTCAAGATAAAGTTAGTGATTAACTGTGAAATGAAGTTTGACTTTCTGAAGTTCTCTACATGCAGTACTTGTGCAGGATTCTGTACACTAGCAAATTTATTGGACTTCAAAAAGTTGACTAATGTATTTAATTAATATTTTTTATTAAATTTGAACTATCAGGTCATGCTAATAATTTTGTTGAAGCCAACAAAGAAAGGGAGAAAAAATGTTTCATATTTCATGTCTTTATAATATTTCATTTAATAGTTTTTTCTGGTACAACATTGTCTTTGTCCAGCTTTTAACAGTTTATATACAGTTTGCTATTCAATTGCTTCTGTTATTGGCCCAATAGTACTTTGGGCCAATTGTAGACTTTCCTATATTTTTCTGGCTTTGCCGTGACTTGGAAACACTTTATTCAGATTTTTTTTGTACCTTGTCTTCTTTTAAATTCAGGACCATGTGTATATCCAAATATCCCACATTAGAACTTTCCCATACAGATATTTTAGGAGAATATTCAAGAGAAAAATTATGTATTTCTTATATAGAGCAAGCAACACATTTTGTGCCTGCTTTAAAAAGTGCAATATACTTTTTAGATGTTCACATGATTTTGCCATATCCACTTATTAATAAATTTTAGAAATAATTAAGGTCAACGTTAAGGTAGATATTTGTTGTTATGTTGGATCCAGTCCCTGTCATCTGCTCAATCTGTAATACAGTAGCTTGTAAATTTTATTTCTCAAACTAAAAGTTGAGATTAGCATGGATGGAACAGTAGGAGTTGGATGATACTGTACCAAATATTCTTCCAATTTTCACCTCATAATGTCATTTTAAATTCAGTTTCACATTTAATTTCCACTTGAATTCAAGTGAACTAAGTCTCTAACTCTCTCTGTAACTCTCATTATCTGTCAATTCTGCTTAATCATCATCCTTTATTGTGGAAAATAAATTAACTCCACAAATAATCCCTCAGGAACTCTGGGTTTCTAAAGGAATCCTCTCTACTTCTCCATTTATTGTTCTCCCATCTGTTCATTCACCCCTTAGCACACTGATAACAGACGCATTTGCAGGAAACAAGTGTAATCCTTCAGTGTGAAACATATAATAGAAGCTACACAGACAAATCCCTACTAAAGTGTATGGTGTCCTATTTAGAAACATTGTCAGGCTTTGTGGGAATAAATGAAGGAGTTTTATTGCAGTAACTTCTTTAGGGGAGTGCATGGGAAAAACAAAGTCAATAAAGGCCGCCTATCTTTAAATTGTTACTATCATCTCCCTTTTGGCTCCTTGCCCTACCTACTAGGCTGTGTCCACAGCTGCTTAGTTGCTTTCCTTCTGTGCCTTGACTCCTGAATTCTTGATTGTGGAGTCCCCCAGGCTCAGGGGGAAGGGTGAAGAATAACTTTCCTGCCCCTTCCACCTTTCTATAACAGGCTTTGAGGAATGGGTGAATGGAGATTTGAATTTCTTTTGATCGCAGATATATTTGACCCATAGCAGGTGAGTGCTGTTGGTCTTGAGCTCTTTCACAAGGTGTTCTGCTGCTCCCTGTCTGTGTATGCATGTGCTTTTTGAAGAGGACCTGACACTCCGAATCCCCAGCGGAAGGAGGCAAACTGTTATGTGGCCATTTTTTGCTCCCTCTAGAGGGAGCAAGTGATCCAACACATCGCTATATACCTCATTGGCCAGCTTTAAGCGCTATTCTTAAAGTTCAAGACCATCAGTTTGAAACCAAAGTCGCTCCAATGAATGTGCAGCAAACTGAAGTGTTTTTTAGGTAATTCACTCTGAATCACCCTACTAGCTCCAGGCACCTATTTTTGGTTCACTGTACCACCCAAGTTGGTCAACTGAGGAAGGCAGTCTGACTCTTCACATAACCTCCTTGTTTGCTGCAATGACTTCATAGTGTTAGAATATGACACTTTAATTTTATTGAAGTGTCCTATAGCCAAAAGGTTCACACTATTTAGTGAGCAGTTGAGCATCTGTGAAAAGTAGAAAATACTCGTGTTGAGAGGTATCCTAAATTAACTGCTCTTCTAATGCCTTCTCTTTGCACAAAATTGCATCTCCTACTTATCACGTTCCTCTGCTGAATGTCATTGAATCCTCAACTGGGTTGCAAGCTTAAAGCACCCTAGAGGCTTCACTTAATGTATGTAAACAGAAATAATTGCTTCACTGAATTACATCATTCTGGTAACTTGTTTTTAATATTTAGCTTTTAGAGTACAAGCTAGTTGGAACTAATGCATGGGGTTGTGTTTTTCTTTTGCAAAGCAATGAAAGTGATTACATTCTCAGTAAAGAAACAATCTATCGTCTTTTACCATAGTGTTATTGTAATCAGTCAGTATATTCCATAAGTTGACAAAACAGAGAGTCATTCATTATTTATGTTTGTAAATCATTTACATTTAGACAGTACAACAGACTAGTGGGGTTTCCACGCTGTGAAATAACAACTTAGCATCATTCTGGGGGCAAGAACTATTTTGCATGCTGTGACATTAGAAAACTCATTGCAATGGTTCATTTGAGGTCATGATTTGAATAACATGAATCTCAAAACTGCTCTGTGTCTTCAGTGGATTCTTTCTGCCAAAAATATTTATCTGATCCATTTAGTGTATTAATTTCTGTAATGTCTCTAGATACATTAGTCATTAACAATTAACACCTCTAAATTGTTCTCTAAAAAGAATATTAGAAACATTTTCCTTATATATATATATATATATGGAGAGAATTGTGTTGGGATTTAAAACAAATGTTAAGAAAATTGCAGTCAAGTGAAAATCACTTTTACTGCATTGCAGATCCTAAGCAACTACTTCATGAAAAACAACAGACTGCAATGAGCAGCACAGAAACAGCATCCAAACATTATCCAGCGTACTGTTAAATTAGATTTCATAAATGATCCCTGCCTGCTACTTTCTGTGTGTTCTACATACAGGCCACTATGCATCTTCATCTATTTTAGGATTGCTGTGTGCAAATATTCAAAGAAGATCATCCAAGGAAACCCACTAGATGGATGGCATAATAATTGAAGCAAATCAAATGAGGAAAGTAACAAAGAGAGATGCTGGTGCCTGAAGGAAATATATCTCATTGCTCAAACTGAAAAGAATGCTACTTCCGAGTGACACAATCAACAAAGAAAGCTTTTAAAGAAAATATTTTAATGAAAAATATAAGAACGGATGTTTCTTTTTGAGCAGGTTAGATAGAAAGAGGCATTCAGGATGTTTCAGTGGAACTAGCTGGACTTTCATCTCTGTGTGCTACTATTTAATTAAAAAGTCAGCCTCGTGCTCCAAAATTATCTTAAATTATGATATCTCATTTCATAGAGATGGAAAAATTTCTGTTACATTCACATTTCAGACAGAAAGTTTACATGTGTACCCTTAGAATGCAGCTATTCAGTAGCAGAGGTTTTTTGCAACATTAGAGCAAACTCACAAGTGACAAGTGATGCTATTAAGGTTACAGTAACACACCAATATCTAATTGTGAGTGGGTGCTATTTACTTTATAGTTGTTTCCAAACGTGCCCATTGCTCATTGCAATGGGCCATACTCTACCCAGGAATTTCCCTTGGGTGCTAACACTGGAAGGTTCCAGAGGTGAGATGAGAAGCTGTGATGACAGATGTACAGACTGTGCATGAGTTAGGTCACCTGGCCCTTAGTGGATGCAAGAACACTGTGAGGAGAGAACTTTTTATTCTGGAGTCAGGATTCAATGAGCCATATCAAATCTACTGTAGCGTTGGTGGAGGACCAGTTTCCATCCCTTGCTCTCCTTGGGAATTAATCATAGCATCTTAGAATACCAGGTTGGAAGAGACCTTAAGGATCATCTAGTCCAAACTTTCTTAGCAAAATCACAGTCTAGCCAAGCCCTCCAGTAGTCCAGAGCAGTGAGTGGGGATTTCTTCTTCCATCTTCAGCAAATATTAGCACAGCATATTATTTGTTCTGAGCACCTTTAGGCATTACTGTAATTCAGTTAAGGACTCTGCTTGTGTGAGGACAGAATATGTGGAGCAGACCACTGGAGCCGAAATGTGATAGGTGGAGGGTGCAAACCAAATCTGATATAGAGCAAAAAGCAACATAGAATCATAGAATGGATTTGGCTTCACAGTAAAGACTTTCTTCCTAATATCTAATCTAAATCTACCCTCTTACAGTTTAAAACCATTACTCCTCATTCTATTGCTATACTTCCTGATAAAGAGTTCCTCCCCATCTTTCCTGTAAACCCCCTTTAAGTACTAGAAGGCTGTTATAAGGTCTCCAAGGAGTCTTCATCTTTGTGGCCTTCCTCTGGTCTCACTCCAACAGGTCCGTGTCCTTCTTATGTTGGGGGCCCTAGAGCTAGATACAAGACTCCAGGTGGGGTGGCATGAGAGCAGAGTAGAGGGTCAGAATCACCTCCCTCGACCTACTGGCCATGCTTCTTTTGATGTAACCCAGGATACTATTGGCTTTCTGGGCTGCAAATGCACATTGTCAATTCATGTCCAGCTTTTCATCCACCAAGACTCCCATGTCCTTATCCTCAGGGCTGCTCTCAATCCATTCTGTATCCAGCCTGTATTTGTGCTTGGGATTGCCTTGACTCACGTGCAGGACCTTGCACTTGGCCTTGCTGATCTTCCTGAGGTTTGCCCAGGCCCACTTCTCAAGCCTGCCCAGGTCCCTCTGGATGGCATCCCTCTCCTCCAGCATGTTGACCACACCACACAGCTTGGTGTTGTCGGCAAACTTGCTGAGGGTGCCCTCAATCCCACTGTGCACATCGTGGACAAAGATGTTGAACAACGCCACTTCCAGTATTGACCCCTGAGGAACATCACTTACCACTGCTCTCCACTTGAACATGAGCTGTTGACTACAATTTTTTGAGTGCAGCCATCAAGCCTTATCCACTGAGTGGTCCCTGCATCAAATCCATGTCTCTCCAATTTAGAGACAAGGAGTCATGTAGGACAGTGTCAAATGCTTTGCACAGGTACAGGTAGATGACACCAGTTGCTCAAGGCTTGCAGCTGATCAATAGCGAGAGCTTCAGGTGCCAAAACATAGTTTATCACATGAGATGCTCTAGGATAGCTTGCTCGCCTCCCACTCTACTTTCAGATGGCAGATGCATCCTGCAGGTTTTGTGTCAAGACCCATGAAAATGTCTTGCAGAGCCTAGGTCACCTGAAAAGACAAGGACTGCCGTGTTTAGGCTGCAAAATCCCATTTATGGTGTTAGCCTTGGTTCTAGCAATGGTTATGAACATGATAGAAGTTTTCTTACGTGGAAAGGATGAGTAAGAAGCAAAAGCAGAAAATAAGAGGCTGAGAGTTTTCCATCTTTGGAGAGTAAAGGTCAGATGTTGATGTTTCATCCCTCTAATTGAAATGTCAGAGGTACAAGATCCTTCACAGAAATGGCATATCATATCTGGGAAAATGAATTAAGTCTCATTTTTTGAATAACTACTGAATAATCTGGACTGGGTGAAGTGTCAGGGGCTGGCAGGTGTGATAGGAAATGAAGTAGCCAGAGGGATTGCTTTCCAATACAGTTTTTCTCTGCGAACTGTAGAAATTCACTTGTTTGATTAAACAAAAGACAGATACAACTCACCAGAGCTTCACAGCTATAATTACCTTTGCTCTGATATGTTTGAGAGCTTCAGCAAAGACAAACTGAAAACAATCTTCATGGCTTTGTAAGTCTGCTAGAAGAAAACACACTCAATGAGTCCCCATATGTCTTCCTGCTCCACTGGGAGAAATGGAACTGTTTTACAGCCAGGGACAACGATTCCACACAAATCTTCCACTTGCTGAGGACAGGCAGTGTGAAAATAAATTGAAATAATGCTTTAGATCTTGGCATTCTTGTGGATTAAAGATTAACATCCATAATCATAAAACTTTGTGATACTGTTGATCCAAATAAAAGTGTAAACGGCTTGTTGAGAGATTGTTACTTGTACAGGATGAGTATATAGTTTACACCTAGGAAGGTCGCTTCCCTAAAGTGCTGAGTCTGTGGAAGAGAGGATCTACACTAGCTTTGACAGTTCTAGACTCACTGGTGCTGTAATATTATCCGCACCATTTTCTTACAGAAAGCAAAATTTCCGGTAATTTGATTCAATCATATAGAGCTGCTGATCAATACCTAAATAAAGAAAATTCATTCTGCCATGATTTTAAAGGGAATTTACACCTGACTATCAGCTGATAGAGGCCAGGTATATTTCAGAAACATTTATATGGATAGCTCAAGTCCCAAATGGGCCTTCATGTATCCATGAGTTCATGATCATCACCTATATTGCTGGCTGTCAACCTGATTCAAGCACAGTAAGTCATCTTTCTAACTCTAGGTGTCTACATCTGAGAAAGTCACCTGTTCTTTCTTGATAATCAAGGCAAAAACATTTCAGGTATCTCTAATGAGATAGTTATGCCCTAAGAATTGTCTCTTAGTGACTATGGCAAATTTCCGTCTCAGAATAGTTTAATGATGGTGTCTATGTATAGCTACATATAGCTGCAATGTACATGTATGGTACAACAGAATACCTTTTTTGCTCCCATCTGCACAAAAGGCATTCAGAGTGCATAAAAAGAGAGCCTGAGCTTGTGTTAAGGCACCAGTCTAGAGTCTGAGGCTTTCCTCTGTTGCTGCTCCAGAATTTGTCTATTCCCACTAAACCTGTGGATTGAGTTTACATGGCAAGGTTTCAGTAGCAGGGGCAGGGTCTGCAGGAGTGGCCTCTGTGACAAGACACACGCCCCTGTGTCAGACAGAGCTGGTACCAGCCAGATCCTCTCATGGAGGACCACGCTGGAACATCTATTCACACTGCAGTCCATGGAAGACCCTACGCCACAGTAGGTGAGTATGCCCTGAAGGAAGCTGCAGCCAATGGAGATTCTGCACTGGAGCAGGCTCCTGGAAGGAGTTGTGGCCTGTGGAGAGGAGCCACACAGAGGAACAGGTTTTCTGGCAGGACCTGTGCCCCTTTGGTGACCCACACTGGAGCAGTCTGTTCTTGATGGACTGTACCCCATGGAAAAGATCCATGCTGGAGCAGTTCTTGAAGAACTGCAGCCCATGTGAAGCACGCATATTGGAGAAGTTTGCAAAGGATTGTGCCCCGTGGGAGGCACCCAACGATGGAACAGGGGAACAGTGTGAAGAGGAAGGAACAGCAGAGGTGAAGTGTTATGGACTGACCACAACCCACATTCCCCAGCCCCCTGAGCTGCTCAGGGGGAAGGAGGTAGAAGACTTAGGAGGGAAGTTGAGCCTAGGAAGGAGAGGGTGTGGGGACAAGGTTTTTATAGTTTAATTCTAGTTTTTAGTACTAGCCAAAAAAAAGTCTAGAATGCAGGTGTGATATCTAACATGTATGTAGTGATTATTGTTTATAGTTGTTGTGGGTCTTTACAGAGGAGATCTGGACTGTTATGCTTATTTGTAAGGCAGACAACGAAGAGATGATGCATGGAAAGGTCACTGCAGCAGTATATCCAGAAGTGAGACCCAAATGTCCTCACTTCCTTGGTTTTATCTTCTTTTCAAGTATGTTTATGCATAGTGAAAAATATTAACGCTATTAAAATTTACAGTAAAATTTATTCATCGGTATTGTGAAGTGGGTATCTTCAGTCTAAAATGCTGCAATACTGAAAGTATTAGCACGATTAAAAATTTGCTTTACACTAAACCTGGCAAGCAGGACTAGAAGTTAGACATGAACAGGAAAAGCACAGAGAGGTTTTGGATTCCTTATTGCCAGACACTAGTTCATTCACCCTTGTCAAAAACAACGGGAGAAGCACAAAGGAAATGATGAGTCATTTTGTCATAAGATTTTTATAGGCAGAGTCCGCCCATGTTCAGCATGCCTCTCAGCTCTCACACAACACGAGCGTACTGCAGTGCAGGTCTGGAGAGAGCTCACAGCGGTGCTGCATGCCGTTACACATATCAGGAAACTAAATCAAGCTGAGTTTAAAGTGGAGGCAACAGATCCAAAATATTCAGTGGGAAAACATATTTTTATTTATTTTTCATGAGCCATTTCAGAAGAGAACTTGTAACTATTTAACTTAGGTGCTTAATTATACCATTAGAGCCAAAAGGAAGCTCCGGGAGGGAAAAGAAAGCACCAGTGTGGATTTACAAGACACCTTTTGAACTGAAAGTAACTGTGTTTTTTCTTCCTGCAGATTTAGCAGTCTAGAAGCAAGCCAGATAATAACATCTTAGACTGAGTTAGATCCTTTGCAGTCCTCAGTAATGATAACAACTACAACCTCAGTAAGATTTAATGTATATTGGGTACCTTGCAGTATCAAACAATGCTCTTAAATCAGCAATTTATTTCTTTTAAACATTATATCTTTAAAAATAAAGTTGATCTTTTTTTCAAGGAAATTACTTCTTCTGGCCAGGAAATGGTACTTTTTTTGAAAGCAGAACTTTTTACAGCAATATATTAATTAGTGTAAGTCTTCTGTGATAGAAGAGTGATTCAGTTCAGAATAAAATTATGTATAAATATATATATCTTATATATATAAATATATATAAAATAACCTGTTGAATAGAATACTTACAAGAATAGATCTATTAAGTAATTACTATAATGAGTCCCCTTAAAACTTTTGTCAAAAAGTGAGGTAGTTTGACATATGCAACACTGGAGGAAATACATCACATTATTCAGATACTTAAGCTTTAAAGAAGCATAGAGTCAGTTTCCTTTTAAAAATAATCTCTTTTCCTTTGAAGATGAGCTCTTAAAAATGGTACAACAGGAACTTGTTATAGGAGGCAACCTAAAGAAAATACACCTTTGTGCTCTTAAAGGGTCCTTTACATTAATGTCATTGTAAACTAGAAAGCCAGACATAAAAATTAAGAGAAATACTGCACCCTTCATGCTCATTTACATTAAAGGCTTTCTTTGATCTCTTTGTCTAAGCTTTGACAGCTTCCCCACAGAACAGATCATTGTATAACATGCACAGCATTCAAAATTAATAAATTAGTGTGAAAGATAAGCCACTAGCATCAAACATGTCTGAAACTTTGATGCTGGATTTGTGTTGCTAAGGCCCTTGTTGGAGTTTTGCTAATCTTTTTCTTTTCCTTTTCCTTTTTTTTTTTTTTTTTAAAGCACATGTTATTTTTCCATTACCAGGAGAGAAACAACTTCATCCTCCAAATCCGAAATGCTGGCAAACTTTTGAGAGACTTGAATCCCAAACAGATCTAGGGAGCTTGGCTCCCTTCTGCTTCACTGGCTGATTTACTGGCTGGTTGTTAAAATTATAAGCATAATCAGAGATTTGCCTTTCAGACCTACCTCTAAGTTCAAATGGATGGATTGTATGTGCCTTTTGCAATGTTTAGATCTCAGTTTCACCAACACAGCACAGAATTCACAGAATTCACAGAATGGTTAGGGTTGGAAGGGACCTCTGGAGATCATCTAGTCCAACCCCCCTGCCAGAGCAGGGTCACCTACAGCACGTTGCACAGGACAGCGTCCAGGCGGGTTTTGAATGTCTCCAGAGTGGGAGACTCCACCACCTCTCTGGGCAGCCTGTTCCAGTGCTCCACTACCCTCAAAGTAAAGAAGTTCCTTCTCATGTTAAGATGGAACTTCCTATGTTCAAGTTTATGCCCATTACCCCTCGTCCTATCACTGGGCACCACTGAAAAAAGACTGCTCCCATCCCCCTGGCATCCTCCCATTAAGTATTTGTAAGTATTAATAAGATCCCCCCTCGATCTTCTTTTCTCTAGACTAAAGAGACCCAAGTCCCTAAGCCTTTCTCCATAGGAGAGATGTTCCAATCCCCTAATCATCTTCGTTGCCCTTTGCTGGACCCTCTCCAGCAGTTCCCTGTCCTTCTTGAACTGGGGAGCCCAGAACTGGATGCAGTACTCCAGACGCGGCCTCACCAGGGCAGAGTAGAGGGGGAGGATGACCTCCCTCGACCTGCTGGCCACACTCTTCTTGATGCACCCCAGGATGCCATTCGCCTTCTTGGCCGCCAGGGCACATTGCTGGCTCATGGTCATCCTGTTGTCCACCAGGACTCCCAGGTCCCTCTCCACAGAGCTGCTCTCCAGGAGGTCAGCCCCCAACCTGTACTGGTGCATGGGGTTATTCCTCCCCAGATGCAGCACCCTACACTTGCCCTTGTTGAATTTCATCAGGTTTCTCTCTGCCCA
>NW_009648369.1:5894393-5901107 GCF_000708025.1 Charadrius vociferus
TGTGGGAGACAGTGTCGAAAGCCTTGCCAAAGTCAAGGTAGACAACATCCACTGCCCTCCCCTCATCCACCCATCTAGTTACTTTGTCATAGAAGGCTATCAGATTAGTCAGACATGACTACCCCTTGGTGAATCCATGTTGACTACTTCTGATAATCTTCTTTTCTTCCAGGTGCTTCAGATCTTCACTTTCCAAAATGAAGCAGATCTTCACTTTCCAAAATACACTGGACTAATTATGTGCATAAAGACAAACTGTGGAAATTTGAAATTCCTGCTCACATTCATGCCAAGTAATCTTAATTGCATGAATATCTGTAGGAAGTGAACAAGGGTTCAGGGAAGACCACAGTAACTTACACTTAATCTGAAGTGAGGAAGGACTCTTAAGAGAAGTATTTGCCTTTCAGTGATTTTTTTTCAACCCAAACATCAACATGTTTGGATTAAAAGGTGAAAGGCTCATCTTGAAATACTGTCCTTGTGGATCAAGCTTAAGCTGTATTACATACATTTTTACAACACGTAATGATTCACATGCATAAATATTAATAGTTTTAATTGATAACAAAAGATGAATACATTCTATCCCTACCATTTCTTCTGTTTGTTTAATGATGATACACACCTTAAGATTGCACTGAAAGATCCCCTTTTTCTATATCACTTTGGGTAGGGCTTTTCTCACCTAATTTTAGCCATTTAGTCCCTCCCACCTGACCAGTCAGTTTTGCTCTAAGAGCAAAGAGAAGAAGTGGGTCCAGCTTTGAAAGCAGGTATCTAAAATACGTGGAAGAAGTTACTGTGTAGAGGTTCAGTTTTCCACAGAGGGCTCCCTTGTGAGATCTGAGATATCCTGGGATTTACAAGACATCCACATGCAGCCACAGTATCTGCAAGCGTTCACCTGGGTCAGCCCAGTCATGATGTCTTAAGACACCCATGTGATATTAGATATACATATTTTAGCAACTGAACTGAGTTCTATTTCTGCATTTCTACACACTGACTATGTCAGTGGGGCCAAGATGATGGACTTGATGAAATGTTTAAACTTCTACAGTTATAAAAAGCTAATTCCATCTCTTACATTGGCCTAAGTCTTTGCTCCACATCCTTACTCCTATAACAAGGGACAATGCAATTTTGGATTCTTCTCCTTGGTCTTACTACAACATCAAAATGACACACTTTGAAGAAAAAGTGTTGTTTCACAAGTGGTACTTACCTGCTACATGTCACAGAACAACTCAATGTAGTCACATTTAGTGAAATATGACAAAATCAGCAGTCATTACTGATTACACAGGTAACATTCCTGCCTTCAATATTCTCAAAATAACCTTTCTTTTTCCATGAGGCCCACTTCTTTGACTATAAGAATTAAAAATATTGTAGTACACAGTATATCTGTAATACTGAGTGTGAGAAAGGTCTGACTGACTCTCATCTCACTGGTTCCACCAAATTTTTAACTTCCTAAATAACGTTGCCTTTGAACTTCATTACTGACCTCTTCCTGAGCTCTCTGCTCATGCATGTGGCACAGTCTTCTTGCTGCAGGACAGCTTTAGCTTCTAAGGAAGTGGCAAAATTCACTTCAGGTGAATAAAAATGAGCATTCTTTCAGAGTAATAGGATGAGTGGGGAAAAAGTATTTGTCAGTTTGGCAGTAGGTGCGATTTTTCCGCTTAGCTGTTCTATGTAGTTTTTTAAATAATAATAATAAAAAAAGGTGAACATTTTTTTGAGCAAATTATAAACCAGCAGGAGAAAAACATGCATGCATAACAAAAGTGTACATATATAAGCTATATTTGCAATGAACAGCAGAGCAGCAAGTTTTAACATGATTGAAGTTTACAGTTTTGCAGAAAGGTTTACAGCTTATTCTGTCCCTTCAGCTGCAGTTATACCATGCTAGTAATTACAAGTTAACATTTGCAAAGATTGACTAGTGCGGATGGGCTCATTTCGCACTGGTAACCCCATCTGCATTAAAAACGTAACCGCTAGACTATCTCAGAGGTTTTGACTGGACCAAAGGTGCAATTGTTTTATAAACTGACTAATTGCGGAAACATTATTTTTATAAAATGAAATTTAGTGTTCAGATTGTTTCCAACCATGAATGAATTTACCATATATGACGTAAACAGCTATCTTGAATATCAGTAAAATGAGAATTTTGTAAAAGAAGTCTTTGCTTCTAACGTAAGATGAGAGGTTTTCTGCAGCCATAAAGCCACTTGGGCAGAACCTCAGAAGACCTGAAGTTTTGCTATGCAGTCTTTTGCAAGGATGGATAATTAAATATAAACATATCTTAAGCTCTCAACCTCAGGTTTCTCTGTAGTCCTTGGGAGAGAGAGGCATCTTCAGTGAGTACCTCATTCCTCCAACTTAAGAAGTCTGTCATCAGATGGCAAGAATTGTCCCCCAGGAGATTTTGTCTGTTCATTGGTACAGAACAGCTAATTGCCAAAGACCTGAGTCTAGTGATGAGGTGGAGGACAGTACTGAAATTTGCTGAGTGCCACTGACAGTTTTGTGCTGCCAACAGGAGAGGGCCATGATCTAAGACAAGGTAGCAAAAATTCAGTTGTACTTGGGTAAGGACTGGACACTCTTGTCTGACTTCTGATTAAGACTAAGGCAGTCTTTTTCCATGAGAAAGCCTATATCAGCCCACAGGTACCACATTTATTCTTGGCAAAAGATTGTGTTATTGAAAATATCAGTGAGTGATGAATGCAGTTAAAATTTGACCTTTCAAGATGACTGTCTTACATTATCCTATGAAAAAGGCTTCTCAAATGTTAATAGGATTAAATATTCTGTGTTCCTTCCTTTGCAAACTTTTTGCTAGTGATGTGTTAAACGGTTACTTTTAGAAGAGATTGTCTTATCTTCTTGTAGTTTCATGTAAAAAAAAACACTAAACCTAGGGTGATTTTAATTTTAATTTTAATTTTCACATTGTTTAACACAGTTTAATTTTTCTTTCTCACTTTTCAGTTAGGTTATGATAACATGTAAAATAACAACTTAAAATAAGGCGTAAGAATTCAGGTAATGAAATTAAATTGCTGCCTTTTTCAGTATCACTTTTCCTGTAATTTTAAAATCTAATTTTGTAAATAGATTTTGCTTTTCTGAAATAATAATTTTCCAGGCATTTTCTCACTGTTGAAAATGTTGATGGCTCTGATGTCCTTTGTGGACTTTCAGGAACCACGCCATGGTCTAGAAAAGTGTAGGAGAGCATTTTAAGATAGATTGATGTTGGAGGGATCAATAGAAATGCAAAATATTGCAATCATTACTTTATATAACACCCTTAGTTAATACAATTATGAGATAACCATTAAGGGATAAATTAAATGCTGAAATGAATGTTAAGGTAAGTGACAGAGTGTAAGTTAGTCATTGATAAATCTGGCTAAATAGCACTCAATGAATAATATATATGACTTGAACTCTCTTGAATGCATAATGCAGGGAATATTCTATTGAATTATTTATCCTGTCAGAAAGCAGAAACACATGCCAAATTTGCAGCAGTTCTCTGAAAGCAGTCAGACTCCTGGGGTACAAAGTGATTTCTCGCTGAAGAACCAGAGAGCAGCCATCAAGAAGTTGATGTGCTGAGGTGATTTAGGAGGGAAAGTCTCCTATAAGCACCACTGGAAGTAAAACCTGAGAATAATGACCTGAGATAATATAAGGCAAAGTGTCTTCCCATCCGTTACAATGTGCACTTGTGATAGAGCCCACATAAACCTAATACTGCCATCAAGTATCGGAGTAAAGCCTTCTGCAGTAAAATCTATTTCAATACAGAAGCAATATATATATAAGCTTGACTTCCTTTTATAAGGTGAACAAAGACATCTGACATTCTTCAAAAAAAAAATAGAAAATTATATTTAGCTTGAAAATTTTAGAAAAATAATTTAATTTAGACAATGGAATTTAGACACCCAAATCACTTCAAATTCTGAGGGGATTTGGATGCTTCAATTCCTTAATCTATTTAGATTTTTTCCCCCAAATTAGCATTAGTTTTCATTAGGTATCTGAAAAATGGCATGGTTCTTTGAAATGTCAGCTCCAGAGTGATTTCATTAGGCACTGCTGAATGTTTGGTTTCACAGAATCACAGAATCAGAGAATTTTCAGAATTGGAAGGGACCTCTAGAGATCATCCAGTCCCACTCCCCTGCTAAAGCAGGATTGCCCAGAGCACATTACTCAGGACTGCATCCAGGCGGGTCTTGAAAATCTCCAGAGAAGGGGACTCCACACCCTCCCTGGGCAGCCTGTGCCACTGCTCTGTCACCCGAACTGCAAAGAAGTTTTTCCGTGTGTTGGAATGGAACTTCCTATGTTCCAACTTGTGCCCATTGCCCCTCATCCTGTCACTGGGAACCACCGAGAAGAGTGTGGCTCCATCCTCCTTCAACCCACCCTTTAGATATTTGCATGCCATCATAATGCCTCCCCTCAGCCTTCTCTTCTCTAAAGAGTCCCAGCTCTCTCAGCCTTTCATCATAAGGGAGATGCTCCAATCCCTCAGTCATCTTAGCTGCCCTTCGCTGGACTCTCTCCAGCAGTTCCCTGTCCCTCTTGAACTGTGGAGCCCAGAACTGGACACGGTACTCCCATTGTGGCCTCACCAGTGCCGAGTAGAGGGGGAGAATGACCTCCCTTGACCTACTGGTCAAACTCTTCCCTATGCAGCCCAGGATTCCATTGGCCTTTTTGGCAACAAGGGCACATTGCTGGCTCATGGGCAATTTACTGTCTGCCAGGACCCCCAGATCCTTCTCCTCAGAACTACTTCCCAGCAGGTCCACCCCTAACCTATACTGGTACTTAGCATTCTTCCTCCCCAGGTGCAGGACCCTGAACTTGCTTATGTTGAACCTCATTAGGTTCCTCTCTGGTTTATCTTGCAGATATCTGAAAGCCAATGAGATTTGGGGTCTACTGTCCAGGTCCCATTCAGAAAATCCCCTTACAGTACAGTTTTAGCTTGCTTTCTAGCACGTGTCCCTTCTACATAGGAAAATCTAGGATGATGATTAATGATCAGAATAATAATCACTTCATTCTGCTAAGACTGGTTGAAAGACATAAAGCAATGTCTGTGTAAACTACCTCAAGATTTTGTCTATCAATCTAAATCCAAATCTGGTCCAACAACTACAAAGGCAAAAGTTGTGTCACAATGCCTGGGAAGAATGGCAGGGAAGCCATCGTTCTTGCTCGGCAAAGTAACAAAGGCTAATTGAATATTACCTCTTACATGGAAAACTCAGTTTCAGTTAAATACAGCTTTTCACATGCAAAAACATTCTCAGCACTTTGAATTGTTCACAGTTGTTTGAATATGAAAATGTTTGACATCAGATTGAAAATACTGCCACCTTCATCAATGTATTGCAGTGTTTTTTCATTTTAAGAAGTAAAAATTTTTCATTTTGAAGTGTAATGATTTAAAATTTCATTTCCTACAGAATGTTCTTAGGTAAAAATAACCACATTTGTAGAAAGGCTATCATGCATCAGAACCTCCTGAGAACAGAAGGAGAAGTCTGACTTAAAACTCTGGATGTTAATTAAATTTTGCAGTAATTGAAGGAAAATTTAAATGCAGCTGCTCCAGTTTAGCTCTGCTTCTACTGCTTCTAGTTTGCTAGGAGAATGACAATAAATTGAATAATATTCAACATAAAATTGAAAATAATCTGTTTAAATCCCAAAGCGAGCTCATGGAATTGAGTGACATATTTCTGTGAAATCTTTGCATTATTGGTGTCGTGACAGAAAGGTTTGGGTTTGATTTGAACTGCAAAGTCTATGCACCAAACTAAATCAAATGACTAGAAAAAGTGTCCCTGGTGATTCCTGAGATAACAACTGCATCACAAAATAAATCACTTAATTGACCAACAGCATGGTGTTAGGAACATCACAAACACTTGGAGTTTGTTGTTGTTTTTTGGTATACTTGCTCGAATTAACTTCAAATTCCACAGTAAATAATGTCTCTACATCCACTCTTGGAAAAAACTGTACATTCAGTTACGTTTTCCTCCTCACATTATCTTCCCAATGGTTGTAAAGAAAGCCGGTAAACTTCAAAATGGCCCCATTGCTCTTCCTCAAGTATTACAGAGTTACATTTTAACAGTTGATACAGTGATTCTTATTGATTTTAGTGTTTCTTGGGATTTAGATTTGCCGCTGGAGAACTGTAGAAGCAGGATAGAATCTGCAAAGTGCTGCAAAATTTCCCTTTATGACAGGTGTTTTACTTTTTCATCATATCTTCTGTGTGGGTGTGTGTATAGTAAAAAAAAAAACTGTAAGAAATTGCTTCTGCTTTCTGTCTATTAATTTACCTCTTCTAGGACTCTAAGCAGTTTAAAAACCCCTTCCATTTACATCCTCTGACAGACAATTGAGTCTAAGGTTTACATTGCAATGTGTTAGGGAGTTTTATAGCATTGCAAAGGGAAGGTTTGTGGCTTTCCAAAGTAAAAAAATACATCACCTGCTTCAGATCTGGTGAGTGGGTTTGCTCAGAACAACATTTGGTTTTGCCTGCAAAATAGAAGCCACGTGCATTATTCCCGGTGTTGCCTACGGCAACGTAAACAAATGGATGTAGGAGCTTGAATTGCCAAATGGAATCTGATTTCCCTA
>NW_009648369.1:5901196-5916075 GCF_000708025.1 Charadrius vociferus
CCTACAGAGGCCTGGAAAACTATTAGCTCTATTGGACTGGCGTATTCAGTCCTTGTAGGATTGTTCTTTGTGGTATGTTTTCCTGACTTTTGTCCAGCAGTTCCCATTCATCCAAAAAGAACTGATACAGTGAAGAGTTCCAGGTAAGCTTTGTATTAAAAGGGCCCAGATTATGGCTCTACTATTTCATTTTATTAAGCTGAGACAGGTTTTGGATTCATGGGATGTTACTTTCTCTGCAGTAATTGGCTGTATAAGTATCCCTTCTCAGCAACAAATGCAAGTGGGTTTACATTATTTTTTTCTAAAGATTCAACTACCCTCCACTTGACAGAGCTTAATAGCCTGACTTTGAACTGGCATGCCCTTGAATGTGATGCCATCCAATAGTATAGGGTTAGATATAACCCAAAAGATTGATTGATATAATCTGATGCAGGATAAAGACTGGAAAATACATTAGAGGGAATGAAATAAACATTTTAGGGCAACAGTAATTTTTTTTTTTATTTAACATTCTCCCTAAGGAATTAAACAGCTCTGATTTACTTGATTTCAGAGGAATTTGCTAATACAGCACCTCTCAATATTATAATATCATCAGCCTGAGAAAAATCTGTTGGAACTGTATATTTCGAAGTGTTTCACACTCTACAAATAACCCTTCTTAACCTGGTATCCCAGAGAACAATAAATGGGAATTAAGATTGTTATGGAAGTGATGGGAAGAATTAGGGAATGATGAAAACTTGTTTATAAATTTATGTTTTGAGAAGAAACCATTATTAAAATAAAACATGGATGTAATTAGAACATGGTAGCTTTTCCTAAAACTAACTATAGGCTGATTTTATTTGCTTAATATGTAAAGGTTTCCTTTAGAGTCTTGTACAACAAACTGGGATCAGCTGTTAAGCCTGCCTCACCAGTACCATTTCCCACTGAAGTCAGTGCCTGTCTGCTGTAGCTGAAAGCACAGCCTCCAAAACAACCATGAAGATAACATGTGCCACCTGTCTGGTGGTGAATCCTCAATGGGGCAACACCTCAAGGCTCTCCCTGTCTTAACGAGTCAGTCTAGAAAGGAGGTATACTTTTACTTCTTGTTAATGCTAGGCAAAGGAAGACAAAGGTAATTCTCCCCCTCTACTCTGTTCTTATGAGACCCCACCTGGAATCCTACATCCAGCTCTGGAGCCCTCAGCACAGAAAAGACATTGACCTGTTGGAGCAGGTCCAGAGAAGGGCCACAAACATGATCTGAGGGCTGGAGCTCCTCTCCTATAAGGACAGGCTGAGACAGTTGGGGTTGTTCAGCCTGGAGAAGAGAAGGTGCTGAGGAGACCTTATAGCAGCTTTCCAATAACTGAAGGGCACCTGCAAGAAAGCTGGAGAGGGACTTTTTACAAGGGCATGTAGTGATAGGATGAGCTTTAATGGTGTCAAACTGGAAGAAGGTAGATTTAGACTAGATATCAGGAAGAAATTTTTCACTCTGAGGATTGTGAGATACTGGAACAGGTTGCCCAGAGAAGTTGTGGATGCCTCATCCCTGGAAGTGTTCAAGGCCAGGCTGTATGGGGCTTTGAGTAACCTGGTCTAGTGGGAGGTGTCCCTGCCTATGGCAGGGGGGTTAGAACTAGATGATCTTCGATGTCCCTTCCAACCTAAACCATTCTATGATTCTTTGAGTCCCTTGATGGTACTTCTGTGCATAAGTATCGAAATAAGGCAAAGTCACAGCTAAACCCAACACTTCCAGGGCACCAAATGAGAAATACAGTTACGCTTAAGGTTTCTTGGAAAAGTGCCATCCTGAATTGCTATGAAATGCTTTTTCATGATGTTAGACCAATTGAGCATGCTATGGAAATGTTAAAAAAGTCTCCAAAAGGCATACCAGGGTATGTTATTTATGATCAAACTTAGATACTCTAGAATTAATCTTTCTAGACTCTGTGGCTTAGCTATACCTGATTCTTACCAATGTCTGTGCAATTTATCTATTTACATAGCAACAGTTACAGTGTGCGCAATGTAGTTTTTGATGGACACAGTTAAGGAGTTGTGACACAATTTTGCAGAAAGATTTGAAAGACAGAACGTTGTTCAGGGAAAAACTTGGAGCAGCACAAGTGGTGACTTAATTTCCTCTGAAGGAAACACGTATTCTTTGATAAGCCATCATGCCTGGCAGGGCTAGGATAAGTTGCTAGGGAACATGATGCTGTAGTGAAATTAAGTAGGCTATTCAAACTAATTAGGCTAGGAAGAACATGTGGGTTTTTTCTAAATTTATGAGATGGCAGTTGCAAATAAAAAGATGACAGCCAATTATGTTTAAAAAGATCATTAATGTTCAAAGAGGTGGGTCAGATTCTCTCCAAATAAAAAAGGGGTGTGAAAGCTATTCAAACTGAAAATGAGCTGTATTCCTTCGGAAAAGAATAAAAAGGTAAATGTGTCTTACCTAACTTTAGCAATTAAGTTAGAGACCAAGCATAAGTTAGCTGTCTGGGCTCCTCGTATAAGCTGTGGCAACAGATATCTTCAGAGGATGATTCATTCCATTCTATATTAACCATTTCTTTAAGGATACCAACATCTTTTTCTAAAGTTGGGTGATGGCAATACTTCTTACATTCACAAAGGAAGTCTTCTAAGAAGAAAGATACTTCCACACCTACCTGTAAAACTTCTGTAGTTTTACTCTTTGTCGCTTATACATGTGCTAATGCCATTCTGCTTGGGAAATCCAGAAATAAATTTTTCACTTTTTATCTTCCCTTTCACAGATTCACCACTTTTTCTGAACCGTAGAGGCAGTAAGGTTTTCTTGCTTTATCAGCTGTTATCCCTGGGTACAGAAAAGATGGACAGTAAACTTTGCTCTTTTGGGCTAGCTTCTGTCTTCCTATCTGCTCAGACTCATTTATTCTGTTAGACTGAATTGCCTTCATAGGCTGGCTGTGTTCGTGAAGCAGTTATCATAAAGCGCACAGCAAAACTGATGGGGCTTGGGTAGATGTGCACTAACCATAAATACCAATTGGTTCAGAAGACCCTCAGAATGGCACATGTGGGATGCAGATGTTGAGCAGATGCCTCCAACGAAATACATATCGTCAATGGAGGGTTTTCATGCCCGTTGTGCAGAATATTTTGATTGATCTCTCTTGCAAACAATAAAATCTTTAAAATATTAAAAGGACTTCTATTGTGCGTAAAATAAATGGCAAATACAGAAGAAACTAAGCCAAAAAAGGGAAATAACAGTCCCAATATGTGTTTGTGCTGTTATTTAATGTTTGCATCTATCTGTCTTTCGATAATAATAACAACATATTTTCAGTAAATTATATGTTTTGGTGAGATAAAAGAGTACTGACACTATAAAAAGAAATGTAAATAATAAAAAAATGAAGTAGGATATGTAAATAATCATGGGGTCGAGATTTCACTTTTAAAAAGGATTGACATCTTTATTAAATGCTTCATCACATATTCCATTAACATTTGCACTCTTTCATTTTGCATAGTGTGCTGTGTAGGGTAAAACACGGGTAATTCTTGTTTTTTACCCAGAGCTCAGATATATTCTTCTCCATTTGTGCTGCTGCCATCTGTCATTACCTGGGCAGGCTGTGCCTTAGTGCCCTTTTCTCTTCCTGTTCTGTCTCTGACAGCAGCTGCAGCAAGGAGTTAAATCTGGCAGCTGCCCGTTCCAGAGGCTAAATTCTTGGCTATATATCTCACTAGTAGTTTTTGTTTTTAAAACTGGCCCTACATGCAGGTCAACTTCTCTGAAAAGTAGCTGTGGAGGTCATATTGGTACCTAT
Source organism: Charadrius vociferus (assembly GCF_000708025.1). Lineage (NCBI taxonomy): Eukaryota > Metazoa > Chordata > Aves > Charadriiformes > Charadriidae > Charadrius > Charadrius vociferus. The sequence goes on from NW_009648369.1 coordinate 5,905,036, forward strand.
GAAACTGTCAAATTTTATGTTTTCACACTTGAAAATGGATATTCTATGACCACTCTCCAGTACCTGTGAATTACTTCACAGTACAGAAGCCCTGAAAGTAAATATATCTGTTTGTCAAGAAAAATGTGAAAGAGTTCACGTCCAGATAAAGAGAGTTCACTTCCGTACAAAACTAAAGTTTTAAGGAAAAGTTAGTGAAAGGAAAAGATGGTCAGTGACAATTTTTAGAGTCGTCCCTTTGAAATTAGTGAGAACAGGCACTCTCTAAAGTAGTAATGCTACTCTAAACAATGCATGCAATAAAGAAAATGAACTCAACATACATTTTTGTCCTTCTCACAGTGTGAGAAGCAGGAAAAAACACTTACAAACCTGATGAGAGAAGCCACAGAAGTAATGATATAACTGTTGCTGCTGAGTATCACTGAGGATAACAGCCTAACAGAATGTTTATTGCATTTACACTGGTAATGACCACATGCACCATTAAAATAGAAAGGCCCATATTGCAAAGGAATTAAAACCTTTGTGCTTTGGAGACTTAATCCATACTGATTAAAAGGCAACTTGCCTTTGGACAGGTTATCCTGTAAGTACTTACTCTGACCTTTCTTTCATCTCATTCTTGTACTGAATTTTTTCTCCTGTCTGGATATTAGATCACTGAGTTGAACCAGTCTATCAATTCCTACATGAACGACCTCCAACTGAATTTTACAGTTGCTCTCCCTTGTCAACACTATGAATGATGTTTTCCTTTTTCTGGAACTAAATGTATCTCATATACATTCCTTTATATATCTCATACATGAAAATCTTTAGAACAGACCGCGTTACTAGATAAGAATTTCTGCATTTTGCTTTTGATAAATACATTTTCCCCTTATCTTCTAACAAATATTTTCTTTTGGACTATGAATCAATGTTCCTGAAACCATTTTTTAACCATAAGCTGTAGTTTTCTTTGAATGAAAATAAGGGAGTATAACAGAAATAGAAAAATAAGAATATCTTAAATGGCAGGTAAAAATCCTGTCTGAAAATCCTTCTCAGAGATTATCACCAGATAATAGCAGATAATACCAGATAATACCTCAGAACTGGGGTATCTACTGGGATACAGGGCCATTGTACATGAATTTTGCATCAGCAAACTTTTTACCTTGTTTATTAATACCAGTATTTTTCTATATCTCTTTCTCTGTACTGTGGATGCACCTAGGAACATTCAGTTTCATAATGAGCGTATATCTTCGACTATAAATAAGGACCATGACAGAAAGCAGCCTATTCTTTTGTATGTTATAGTTCCTTAAAACTTTATTTTTAAACGTAATGGTTAAGGATTGTTGACAGATTATATGAATAGTCAAAGATAAACAGTATAGATACAGGTAGAGATAAAGGTAGGCAATAACATATAGATGAAAACAACCCTGAAAACTGGATCTGTAGTGGAAAGTAGATCCAATTCTTTTGAATCATATCTCGTTTCTTTTGAAGTGAGAGTGTGAGAAATGTAACAGGTAAAAATTGAGTATGATGATAGTAACTGGTAAAAATTCAACAATGCAGTAGCAAAACGGAAAAACATTTAAGTAACTGATTATGATTAAATGTGACCCAATAATTATAATAATTACCCTCAAATCACATCTTGTGTCAGGCGGATACTGCTCTCTATTGGGAATGATGAATTCAGATAAGACCCTTTGACCCATATTTGAAATAATCTGAAATGAAAAAGAAAGGCGAGTTGGGGGACTGTCAAAACAGTCTTGGAACCTCTTTCATTTAGGGGAAATGTCAAATAGTACCAGCAGGTGAAACAGCAGAGTTGGGGGATTTTTCTCAGGAGGGAGGTGAGGACAAATACAAAGGCTGCATTGGGAATCTGTGGAAACACATTCAGAGGAGGCTGCCCTATAAATAAAACCATTTCATCACAATTTCACAGTTTACGTAGACCTAATTTGGGGTTTTTTTGTTTGTTTGTTTGTTTGGTTGGTTGGCTATTTTGAGGCAGGGAAAAATCCTAGAAAAATTATTCTTGTCTTTCGCACTTGGATTATGATGCACCTCCTTCTCTTTGAGGACGTGCTGCTGCTTCTATTCTCCTACATTAAGTCACACCAGAGGCCACTCTTTGGTCCTGGGACCAAATGGCAAATGTCATCATGCCTATGCTGCTAAACTCTTGTTGTCTTCAAAAGAAGGTAACTACACCCAAGGTGCTTAGTGTGAGTTGTCCTTTGGTCGTTTCAACTGCCGAGCTGTGTCAGGAACAACTCAGGGCAGTACTTGTCAGCCTCTGCTAACAGCATTGAGGACAGGGCTGAAATGCTCCTCAGCCTTCCTTAATTCGCTGTAGACTCACCCGAGACAGTGCACAACATGCTCCAGTCACTCACCAGTGAGCGCGTTATCAGAGAGGACTGAAGCAGAGACTCTTACCTGCAAAATTACAGCTACAGTCTTACACAATAATAAGCTCAACAAGCTGTTGTATGCCTCATGGGAACGGCATCCTAAAGGGGTAAAAACCACATTCAGTGGATTTTTTCACGGATAGAAGTGGTTACTGGAAGTGCTACTTTTTCTTGAATTGGGCTGCTTTGTGTTTTTATTGAGAAAAAAATTAAGAGACTCAGGTATAGGTTTCTAACGTCTTTTTTTTTTTTTCAGAAAATATATATTTATAAAGTGTGTCCTCACTTGATGGCTAAGATGCCAGTCAAGGGTGAGCCAAATGTTCTAAGAAACCATGTCAGAGGGTGAGGACTACACTGATTACAAAGACAGTTTGCTCAAAATTTTTTCCTTTAAGAAGCTCAATCCTGTCCTCAATTTTAGAACAAAGTAAAACATAGAAACCCTTTTTAATTAAAACTGAATGTTATTCATGAAACCCAACATGAGCAAAAAATTTCATGAAGCCTCGAAGTTACAATACAGCTATTCCACTTCTATTATTTGGTTATTTTAGAGGGGGTGGGGTGCTACATGCTTCAGCGAACTAAAAATTTAGGGATGCTAAGAAAGAAAGAGGATAAGATAAAAAGAACGAAGGGGAAGGTCTCTCAGCTCTGTGAGAGCTGGCTGAGTGACAGGATGGGTAGCGGTATGAATTAGAAAAATCTGTGTGTTCACTGACGTTACCACCAAGGTTTAGAAATCCCTGCTACTGAAGCTGAAAATAGCATGAGCAAGAGAAAATAAAATTTTCTTTGTTTTTTTATTGCCCTGAAGCTATAAAGGACATTTTTTGGTAAAGAAAAAAGTGACTTGGCTTTCAATTACCCAGAGTGGAAGGAGTGCAGCTAGCAGGTCTAGGAAGGTGAGCCTTCCCCTCTATTTGGAAGTGCTGAGACCAGATGTGGAGTGCTGCATTTAGGCTTGGGCTCTGCAGTGCAAGATAGATACTGATATTCTGCAGCAAATCCAGCAGAGGCCACCACGCTGAGCAGGGAGCTGGAAGGAGCACAGTGTACAGGGAGAGGCTGAAAGAGATGGGTCAGTTCATCTTGGAGAACAAAAGGCTCAGGGGAGACCTTAGTGCTCTCCGCAACTACCTGCTGGGAGGACACAAAGACAGAGAAAGACTCTTTTCTGGTTAGGCAGAAAGAAGAACATTTTTTACTGTCAGGAGGATCAAATTCTGGACCATGTTGCTCAGAGAGAGTGGGAAGGGAGCCACCCTGCGAGGTGTTCAAGACTCAGTGAGACACAGCCCTGAGAAAACTGTTCTGGTTAGTTCTGCTTTGAGCAGTGGGTTGGACTAGGTGACCTCTGGACGTCCCTCTCAACCTAAATTTTCCATGGCTGTAATATAACTAAAATCAGAGTGCTCTTGCTAGCAGTGCAAAGTTGTACACACACTGCCAAGGCAGACAAACAGTACTTAGAGTGGCAGAAATAAAGCAAGAAACACGCGAAAACTGGGCAATCCTGCCTTGCAAAGAGACAAGCTGCCCCATGCAAAACAGTATCTCCCTCCCATTTACAGAACTGAGTGACATCTGGGTCCTTGTCGCCTCATGCAGGAGGAAATGGAGCCAGTATTCCCTAGGAAGGAGCAGGTCCCGTCTTTTGCTGCAGGGCAGATTGCCTGTTACAGCAGCAAGCACCTTGCTGCGTGCGAGCGGACATCCACTGGATGTGGGAGCTACCTCCCTCGGGGAAACCTGCAGCTTTTCTTACAAGGCAGCAGTTTCTGCTGAGGGATACATGCACAGGTCACCAAAACGTGTCACTCGGATACCAGACAAAGGCATATATGTTATAAAGTGGCAGCTGGGTTTGGATACTCCATCTCAGACAGCTGTGAAGTTGAATTCATGCAATCTTAAAAAAACATAAGGTACTCGTCTTAGTTAACCACTTCAATACCTTTTATATTCAATGAGAAGAAACAGGGGTGAGGGGATTTTTTGGGTTGTGGTGTGGTTTTTTTTCTATTGTACAGTTTTCCTCATTAATTTTAATATCAACTTCACAGTAGAATGAATTTCCCATTCTGGTGCTTATTTTTCTCTGTTGATATGGTGACTTGGTCAGCTGTAGGCCTCTGTACTGTAGCTGTCCAGACACGATCAGACAAATCTCACCTAAAATGCTGCAAAGTGCCCACGGTTCTACTGGAACAGCTGGGAGTTACTGATGTCCAACACCCCTGAAAACCATAGTTCAAAGTGTCACAAGAGGGCATCAATATGGATTGGACAACATACATCACAGCAAATAAAGGACATGTATTACAGCAAGAATAGGTACATCTGCATGCATAAATACATGAGGGAAATTTGGACTCTCTGTGCCACATTTGCCATCTCTGTGTTCCTGCCTTGTATGGGAGAAGTGCTAGAAAAATTTCGACTATACTTACAAAGTACACAGGGGGAATGAGAGTGGTTTTTCTTCTGTTTGTTTTTAAACTGCATGTTTTTGTCCTGTAACTATACCACAGGAAATCATGCTACAGAGGATTGAATGAGGTCTGCATCCCACAGCTATTGCTGCTGGCTTCATGGTTCCAAAACGTTCCCTGTGATTCTGATAGCTCTGCAGATTGATGCAGTGTTGTCTGTGGCCAGTATGTAAAACACTGCTGCAAAAAAAGTCTCTCCAATCAGAAGGCGTTTCTTTTAATAGTTACGGCAAAGGTATTCACACTGATTCCACCATTTCTTTATTATTTTTGGTATGAGCTGAACATGTATCTGAGAGGCTATTTCAGCCTATAGGTTTCAAAATGTTTTAAAGCACCGTGTCCTTGAAAAGTCCTCAGTCTTGTCTATCTAATGGAAAACTTACAACTCTTATGAAAGCAGTTAATGGTGTAGCACATCTGCAAATAAACATCTAGGCTGGTCGTCAGCCAACAGTCTGTGCTAGCAAGGTGCTGGGTGTCCTTTGATCCCATTTAGTTTCTATGGGAACTGAAGGTACTTAGCACATTGCAAGACGTACCCAGCAAGAAAAGGTTCCTTTCTTTCTGCTTGAACATGGAATCTCATGTAAGATCAGGGGTAAAAATTAAAGAAGATGGATGTTGTTTTAGCATCTGTTTTTCTTATACTCCATCATGATTCCAAACCAAAGAGAAATTGTCACAACTAACTTTAGTCTTGAACCATGGGCTGGGCACTTTCATGGAAGATGGTAACAATTAACCCTTATGATCCTACAGTAATACAAGTCTTTTGATGCATTTCATCAAGACTGGACAATATTTGCGTAAAAACAACAACTGAACCAACAAAAAAACTATCTGCTGTTATGAAGTTGTCTTGACTATCAGGACGTTAAATGCCAACGTAACACACTGGAAAAATTTCAATAGCAAAACCAGCACTCTACTGGGGAAGGACAAAGCAGTTTAGAGTAGCATAAGAACACTCACCTTGTTGCCTTCCCATGCCTTCACTGCAAAAAGACTTCAAGATTCAAACTTTTTTTCTGAAAATGAAGCATCCGACTGGGAATGTCAAATGTCAAAATATTTATTAATGACTTGTGGCAATCCCTAAAACAGGATGAAGTGCAATTCACATATTCCAAAATGACAGTCCTTTCTTATTGGAACTTTGGGAAACTCAGTGTTACTTGATTGCATTACAGCAATTTTGGACTCTTGCTTTGCCTTCCAAAAGGGGAAAGAGGCACAAGCTTCTGTGCACACAATCTCTCACAAACACTGTTTTGGTTAAGCTTGTTATGGCATTGTATTTGGCCAGAACATTTGATCCCAAAAAATCAAATCTCTTGCTGAAGGAGATGAACTATATGAGAAATCTCCCAGGAACAAATGGTCTTTAGTCTAATCTTTACCTTAAGAGATTTAGTATGAATGTTAATGTCCAGTTTTCACTCAGGGCTCACTTTGATTTTAGTTTAATTTTTCCTCAGTGAGCTCTTTTCAGAACTTTTTATCCAAAATTTGCTGCTTTGTGAGAAACCCACTAGAAATGGAAGCACAGACAGGAGCTATTAGGTATGGAAATTCAATTCCTTTGAGTGTGAGCCTCCAGCTTAAATCGGATAATCACAGACATTGTGAAACTGCAGAAAAGGCAATTTCCAGATATGCCCTTTTCTGCAGGGTGAGCTGCCAAATAATTTTGAGAGGGAATTACAGTAGCTGCAAGAATTAAGTGCAGAGTCATGCAGGCTGCTAAGCGGGGTGCAGTAGGCTGAGATGGAAGCAGACTCTTACATAATTTAAATGCAGCAAAGGAGTGAGAAATAGCAGACGATGAAGCTTTTCCCACATTATCACCACACTGCGGGTGTTTTCTCCTTATCAGAGCTGCCAAAGCAACACAATTCAAGAACTCAAATCCATTTTTCTATTAAAAGGATTCTGCTTAACATATCTCTCTCTTGGCAGCTAAACTATTCGTACAAAAGGGGATGTGGGGGGTGAAACAGAGAGCCAAGCCAAACAACCTGCAACAGATATAAAAGCAACTACAGTAATTGTTAGTAATAAAAAGCAATGAAAAAGTTAAATGAAAGCATTTGGAGAATGTTTGCTACATTTTGGGATGGAGAATAATTTTAAGGGGCTAGTGGGAGGTTCTCCGGTACATGAGCCTTGTGGCCAGCTGAGGAACACTGGACCAAAGGAAGCCAGAGCAACTCCTCCCAGCTGATCGAAGCAGAAGGGATGGCCTGCTTTTGCCACTCCAAATAGACCACGCCGTGCACAACACCAGTGCCTTGGAAGAGGGAAAAAGAAAAGGCAGAGGCAAACATGGGTGCTGTTTTCCACCCTTGTTCATGGAAAGAAAATAACAGGAATATATCCAAATCAAATACCTCAGCCACCCTGAAGGTACTGGCAGTTAATATGATCTGTGGATGCTGCCCCTTGTTGGGTGACAGGTTTTTTTCATCATGTGGAAGTGGCTGCACTTTGAATTGTATTCCTGAGCATCACAGCCTTGTATGTTTCTGAAAGCTGGATGTGACAAACACATGGGTTACAGTGGGAGGCTCTCACCTGAATATAAGGTCTGAAATTTTCCTCAGGGGCAGCTGTAGATAATTAGACAAGAGCCATCTTCAAATGCCCTGCAACCTAGAAAAATGTCAAATTATTTCAGCTATATGCATGTCTCAAAATAGCTCCATGCCACAGTCCAAAATAGCACCATTAATTCTTCTTCCACTTTTTGTAGGCTGGATGTCAGACCGCTTGTTTTGAAAAAACATTTGTCTTTTTGTGAGATTCTGGAACTAGATTTAAACAAAGGAGAGAGCGGTAATACTCAAAAGCGTATGGGTTAAGTTCTATTTCTTCATATTGTGATGTTTTCCCCTGTGATTTCACATATAAATTGTATGAGATGACATTAAGGAGCTCATGTACAGGAGTCTGGGGAGTCCAAGCAACAGTGCAGCATGTTATCTGTAAAACCATAAACCTTATTTGAGGGCAAAAAGAATAAAAATCTTCCAAGAGTCTTTTCCTGGAGCCAGTCTTTTCCTGTTTATGAAACACACTTGCACAAAATACAGCTAACAACATTTGTTACAAAGCTGCTGGCATTAAATTTCTGCCCTCTCAATACTGTGTTTAAGAGACTTATGTGACTTTTTTTTAGGCTAAGGTTAGTGTTGTCGTGTTCCTAAGGTTAGTGTCACCATACTCCTTATCTTCTAAGGCCACACAGAGCAAATGTCACCAATATGATCCCCTCTTTAAGTGTCCTCCTTAAGGGTATCACTTAGTAACTATCAATCGTAGTAATACCTTTCATTCCCTGTAGAAAGGAGAGGTGGCAGCAGTGAAGGACAATGACCCACCAGCAAGCTCATCTACTCAAGAGCAGATGAAGGTGACTTTCATCACCACCTCTCAGTTTCTAGCTCCCTCACACAGTTCCCTGCACAGGCATATGAATGTTGCTGCCGCCTGCTCTTCTCCTGCTACTTCCTCAGCAATATGCTGCATGATGTTTTTAGGGTGGACGTGAATGAACTGTATCCATCCCACTCTGAATATCAGCATATGTTCAAGCTGCCTTTCACCAAGCACAAGCTGACTTTTGCGTGATACAGCGGTCTCTCTGCTTCTTGCATTTCTTAATTTTGAGGAGAGTGATTTTCACACATGGTACATTAAATAATTCCCTAGGCAGCAGCACAATTTTGTTTTGTTTTCACTTGATCTTTTTAGGAAGCCCTCAGTGTAGATGAGGGGTTATGTCTTATAGCTATGTCTGTAAGTAATCCCCTCTCTGCACATTGTGACTTTTTAGCAGTGAAAGGAAGTCAAGTGATAGTGAACCCACATAATACATGCTGTTTCCAAACCCTGTAGATTTCAAAGCACAAACCCACACCGTTTAATGCTGGTAGAAATCTTGGCTGTGGGCTTTAGGTATCATTCAATAGAAGAAAAGAAGAGAGATTTCATTCCTGCATACAGCAGCATATTTCTCTCTCATAAGGGCTAATTCCTGATTATTAGAGTACCTTGAGTGATAGACTGGGGTATGATTTGGTCTATTTTGTAATCTGGTCATCTTCCTGTCACTCAAGCAGTGGACACATATTTTAGCATGTTATGGGTATTTTCCACTAACACTTTCTTCTTTTTTTCTTTTCCCCCATTAAATTTTCCTTGCAGAGCTTGAAGGTCTCTCTATTGTTAATTAGGTGTATTCTTCTATCTCTGTCACCACAAGCAGCCCACGCGGATGTTGGCCAAAAGTCACAATGACAAAAATGCCTGTGCTAATGTCTTTGAAAAATAGCTTTGGAAATTATCCGCCTCCTAGTTAATGGGAATCCATATAAGGATAACCAAGCCCATTAATGAGTATGGTGTTCATCGGTGCTAGCATGTAAAACAAGGACGTGAGACACGAACACCTCGTGAAGGCTGTAAACAGTTTACTGGCAGAGGGCGGATGTAATCTGGAGAAACAACATGGAAGGAAGCTGCAGCATTGGTCATGGCTCTGATAGGAGACAGATCACAGGAGCTAGCTAAAACTATTTTTAAAAAGCAGTTTGATTCATTTTTGTGCTATTACCAACATTTCTGTTTCATCAAATTATATCAGAAAGAACTGTCTGTAGTGAAGATAAAATGGTTCATGTGTATGTTAATTATGGATTGGGCTTGTAATCCATTAAGAAATCTATTTTAATTTTTTTTTTAGTATTCCTTAATTGCATATATTCCCAAGTGATGGAAAAGAAATTTAGAAGATTTTGTCAGAAGCATTCCGGAGGTTTTGATAACTTATTAAGGAGGATTTTAATCTATTTTACTTCATATTATAGACACATTTTTCACCCTCCAAGTGGGGAGGAGGGAAAATCTTCATTTTTATTTAATTTCCTAAAGGTCAGAAGAAAAGGTTGTGCTTCAGAAGATGAATCTTTCAGATGGGAAAAATATGAAAGAGAAGAAGAAGAGGATGTGACATATGGTGGCTTTAGCAATTATTTTACAATTTATTGATTCTGTTTTCCTACGAGAGAATGTTGTTCTTTTAAAATACTAGCAACCTTAGAAATTAGCATCAGTTAACCACTAAAAATAGAATGTGGCAGAGCAAGCCTTTTTAGTACATGATGATACATCTCCTATATGACCCCTCAAATGACTGGTTTGTTTATTAATTTCATGCCTTATCTCCTGAACACATAGAGGCATAAAGGCAGAAAATAATTCTGTGAAGAGGATATGGCTAAAGCTTGAATTTTTTCACAGAATTCACAGAATTCACAGAATGGTTAGGGTTGGAAGGGACCTTTGGAGATCATCTAGTCCAACCCCCCTGCCAGAGCAGGGTCACCTACAGCACGTTGCACAGGACAGCGTCCAGGCGGGTTTTGAATGTCTCCAGAGTGGGAGACTCCACCACCTCTCTGGGCAACCTGTTCCAGTGCTCCACTACCCTCAAAGTAAAGAAGTTCCTTCTCATGTTAAGATGGAACTTCCTATGTTCAAGTTTATGCCCATTACCCCTCGTCCTATCACTGGGCACCACTGAAAAAAGACTGCTCCCATCCCCCTGGCATCCTCCCATTAAGTATTTGTAAGTATTAATAAGATCCCCCCTCGATCTTCTTTTCTCTAGACTAAAGAGACCCAAGTCCCTAAGCCTTTCTCCATAGGAGAGATGTTCCAATCCCCTAATCATCTTCGTTGCCCTTTGCTGGACCCTCTCCAGCAAAGGACAGTTCCCTGTCCTTCTTGAACTGGGGAGCCCAGAACTGGATGCAGTACTCCAGACGCGGCCTCACCAGGGCAGAGTAGAGGGGGAGGATGACCTCCCTCGACCTGCTGGCCACACTCTTCTTGATGCACCCCAGGATGCCATTCGCCTTCTTGGCCGCCAGGGCACATTGCTGGCTCATGGTCATCCTGTTGTCCACCAGGACTCCCAGGTCCCTCTCCACAGAGCTGCTCTCCAAGAGGTCAGCCCCCAACCTGTACTGGTGCATGGGGTTATTCCTCCCCAGATGCAGCACCCTACACTTGCCCTTGTTGAATTTCATCAGGTTTCTCTCTGCCCA
>NW_009648369.1:5918120-5928230 GCF_000708025.1 Charadrius vociferus
TTTTTTTTTTTTTCAGAAAATATATATTTATAAAGTGTGTCCTCACTTGATGGCTAAGATGCCAGTCAAGGGTGAGCCAAATGTTCTAAGAAACCATGTCAGAGGGTGAGGACTACACTGATTACAAAGACAGTTTGCTCAAAATTTTTTCCTTTAAGAAGCTCAATCCTGTCCTCAATTTTAGAACAAAGTAAAACATAGAAACCCTTTTTAATTAAAACTGAATGTTATTCATGAAACCCAACATGAGCAAAAAATTTCATGAAGCCTCGAAGTTACAATACAGCTATTCCACTTCTATTATTTGGTTATTTTAGAGGGGGTGGGGTGCTACGTGCTTCAGCGAACTAAAAATTTAGGGATGCTAAGGAAGAAAGAGGATAAGATAAAAAGAACGAAGGGGAAGGTCTCTCAGCTCTGTGAGAGCTGGCTGAGTGACAGGATGGGTAGCGGTATGAATTAGAAAAATCTGTGTGTTCACTGACGTTACCACCAAGGTTTAGAAATCCCTGCTACTGAAGCTGAAAATAGCATGAGCAAGAGAAAATAAAATTTTCTTTGTTTTTTTATTGCCCTGAAGCTATAAAGGACATTTTTTGGTAAAGAAAAAAGTGACTTGGCTTTCAATTACCCAGAGTGGAAGGAGTGCAGCTAGCAGGTCTAGGAAGGTGAGCCTTCCCCTCTATTTGGAAGTGCTGAGACCAGATGTGGAGTGCTGCATTTAGGCTTGGGCTCTGCAGTGCAAGATAGATACTGATATTCTGCAGCAAATCCAGCAGAGGCCACCACGCTGAGCAGGGAGCTGGAAGGAGCACAGTGTACAGGGAGAGGCTGAAAGAGATGGGTCAGTTCATCTTGGAGAACAAAAGGCTCAGGGGAGACCTTAGTGCTCTCCGCAACTACCTGCTGGGAGGACACAAAGACAGAGAAAGACTCTTTTCTGGTTAGGCAGAAAGAAGAACATTTTTTACTGTCAGGAGGATCAAATTCTGGACCATGTTGCTCAGAGAGAGTGGGAAGGGAGCCACCCTGCGAGGTGTTCAAGACTCAGTGAGACACAGCCCTGAGAAAACTGTTCTGGTTAGTTCTGCTTTGAGCAGTGGGTTGGACTAGGTGACCTCTGGACGTCCCTCTCAACCTAAATTTTCCATGGCTGTAATATAACTAAAATCAGAGTGCTCTTGCTAGCAGTGCAAAGTTGTACACACACTGCCAAGGCAGACAAACAGTACTTAGAGTGGCAGAAATAAAGCAAGAAACACGCGAAAACTGGGCAATCCTGCCTTGCAAAGAGACAAGCTGCCCCATGCAAAACAGTATCTCCCTCCCATTTACAGAACTGAGTGACATCTGGGTCCTTGTCGCCTCATGCAGGAGGAAATGGAGCCAGTATTCCCTAGGAAGGAGCAGGTCCCGTCTTTTGCTGCAGGGCAGATTGCCTGTTACAGCAGCAAGCATTTTCTTACAAGGCAGCAGTTTCTGCTGAGGGATACATGCACAGGTCACCAAAACGTGTCACTCGGATACCAGACAAAGGCATATATGTTATAAAGTGGCAGCTGGGTTTGGATACTCCATCTCAGACAGCTGTGAAGTTGAATTCATGCAATCTTAAAAAAACATAAGGTACTCGTCTTAGTTAACCACTTCAATACCTTTTATATTCAATGAGAAGAAACAGGGGTGAGGGGATTTTTTGGGTTGTGGTGTGTTTTTTTTTCTATTGTACAGTTTTCCTCATTAATTTTAATATCAACTTCACAGTAGAATGAATTTCCCATTCTGGTGCTTATTTTTCTCTGTTGATATGGTGACTTGGTCAGCTGTAGGCCTCTGTACTGTAGCTGTCCAGACACGATCAGACAAATCTCACCTAAAATGCTGCAAAGTGCCCACGGTTCTACTGGAACAGCTGGGAGTTACTGATGTCCAACACCCCTGAAAACCATAGTTCAAAGTGTCACAAGAGGGCATCAATATGGATTGGACAACATACATCACAGCAAATAAAGGACATGTATTACAGCAAGAATAGGTACATCTGCATGCATAAATACATGAGGGAAATTTGGACTCTCTGTGCCACATTTGCCATCTCTGTGTTCCTGCCTTGTATGGGAGAAGTGCTAGAAAAATTTCGACTATACTTACAAAGTACACAGGGGGAATGAGAGTGGTTTTTCTTCTGTTTGTTTTTAAACTGCATGTTTTTGTCCTGTAACTATACCACAGGAAATCATGCTACAGAGGATTGAATGAGGTCTGCATCCCACAGCTATTGCTGCTGGCTTCATGGTTCCAAAACGTTCCCTGTGATTCTGATAGCTCTGCAGATTGATGCAGTGTTGTCTGTGGCCAGTATGTAAAACACTGCTGCAAAAAAAGTCTCTCCAATCAGAAGGAGTTTCTTTTAATAGTTACAGCAAAGGTATTCACACTGATTCCACCATTTCTTTATTATTTTTGGTATGAGCTGAACATGTATCTGAGAGGCTATTTCAGCCTATAGGTTTCAAAATGTTTTAAAGCACCGTGTCCTTGAAAAGTCCTCAGTCTTGTCTATCTAATGGAAAACTTACAACTCTTATGAAAGCAGTTAATGGTGTAGCACATCTGCAAATAAACATCTAGGCTGGTCGTCAGCCAACAGTCTGTGCTAGCAAGGTGCTGGGTGTCCTTTGATCCCATTTAGTTTCTATGGGAACTGAAGGTACTTAGCACATTGCAAGACGTACCCAGCAAGAAAAGGTTCCTTTCTTTCTGCTTGAACATGGAATCTCATGTAAGATCAGGGGTAAAAATTAAAGAAGATGGATGTTGTTTTAGCATCTGTTTTTCTTATACTCCATCATGATTCCAAACCAAAGAGAAATTGTCACAACTAACTTTAGTCTTGAACCATGGGCTGGGCACTTTCATGGAAGATGGTAACAATTAACCCTTATGATCCTACAGTAATACAAGTCTTTTGATGCATTTCATCAAGACTGGACAATATTTGCGTAAAAACAACAACTGAACCAACAAAAAAACTATCTGCTGTTATGAAGTTGTCTTGACTATCAGGACGTTAAATGCCAACGTAACACACTGGAAAAATTTCAATAGCAAAACCAGCACTCTACTGGGGAAGGACAAAGCAGTTTAGAGTAGCATAAGAACACTCACCTTGTTGCCTTCCCATGCCTTCACTGCAAAAAGACTTCAAGATTCAAACTTTTTTTCTGAAAATGAAGCATCCGACTGGGAATGTCAAATGTCAAAATATTTATTAATGACTTGTGGCAATCCCTAAAACAGGATGAAGTGCAATTCACATATTCCAAAATGACAGTCCTTTCTTATTGGAACTTTGGGAAACTCAGTGTTACTTGATTGCATTACAGCAATTTTGGACTCTTGCTTTGCCTTCCAAAAGGGGAAAGAGGCACAAGCTTCTGTGCACACAATCTCTCACAAACACTGTTTTGGTTAAGCTTGTTATGGCATTGTATTTGGCCAGAACATTTGATCCCAAAAAATCAAATCTCTTGCTGAAGGAGATGAACTATATGAGAAATCTCCCAGGAACAAATGGTCTTTAGTCTAATCTTTACCTTAAGAGATTTAGTATGAATGTTAATGTCCAGTTTTCACTCAGGGCTCACTTTGATTTTAGTTTAATTTTTCCTCAGTGAGCTCTTTTCAGAACTTTTTATCCAAAATTTGCTGCTTTGTGAGAAACCCACTAGAAATGGAAGCACAGACAGGAGCTATTAGGTATGGAAATTCAATTCCTTTGAGTGTGAGCCTCCAGCTTAAATCGGATAATCACAGACATTGTGAAACTGCAGAAAAGGCAATTTCCAGATATGCCCTTTTCTGCAGGGTGAGCTGCCAAATAATTTTGAGAGGGAATTACAGTAGCTGCAAGAATTAAGTGCAGAGTCATGCAGGCTGCTAAGCGGGGTGCAGTAGGCTGAGATGGAAGCAGACTCTTACATAATTTAAATGCAGCAAAGGAGTGAGAAATAGCAGACGATGAAGCTTTTCCCACATTATCACCACACTGCGGGTGTTTTCTCCTTATCAGAGCTGCCAAAGCAACACAATTCAAGAACTCAAATCCATTTTTCTATTAAAAGGATTCTGCTTAACATATCTCTCTCTTGGCAGCTAAACTATTCGTACAAAAGGGGATGTGGGGGGTGAAACAGAGAGCCAAGCCAAACAACCTGCAACAGATATAAAAGCAACTACAGTAATTGTTAGTAATAAAAAGCAATGAAAAAGTTAAATGAAAGCATTTGGAGAATGTTTGCTACATTTTGGGATGGAGAATAATTTTAAGGGGCTAGTGGGAGGTTCTCCGGTACATGAGCCTTGTGGCCAGCTGAGGAACACTGGACCAAAGGAAGCCAGAGCAACTCCTCCCAGCTGATCGAAGCAGAAGGGATGGCCTGCTTTTGCCACTCCAAATAGACCACGCCGTGCACAACACCAGTGTCTTGGAAGAGGGAAAAAGAAAAGGTAGAGGCAAA
Source organism: Charadrius vociferus (assembly GCF_000708025.1). Taxonomy (NCBI): domain Eukaryota; kingdom Metazoa; phylum Chordata; class Aves; order Charadriiformes; family Charadriidae; genus Charadrius; species Charadrius vociferus. Next base: position 5,922,641 of record NW_009648369.1, read on the forward strand.
CATGGGTGCTGTTTTCCACCCTTGTTCATGGAAAGAAAATAACAGGAATATATCCAAATCAAATACCTCAGCCACCCTGAAGGTACTGGCAGTTAATATGATCTGTGGATGCTGCCCCTTGTTGGGTGACAGGTTTTTTTCATCATGTGGAAGTGGCTGCACTTTGAATTGTATTCCTGAGCATCACAGCCTTGTATGTTTCTGAAAGCTGGATGTGACAAACACATGGGTTACAGTGGGAGTCTCTCACCTGAATATAAGGTCTGAAATTTTCCTCAGGGGCAGCTGTAGATAATTAGACAAGAGCCATCTTCAAATGCCCTGCAACCTAGAAAAATGTCAAATTATTTCAGCTAAATGCATGTCTCAAAATAGCTCCATGCCACAGTCCAAAATAGCACCATTAATTCTTCTTCCACTTTTTGTAGGCTGGATGTCAGACCGCTTGTTTTGAAAAAACATTTGTCTTTTTGTGAGATTCTGGAACTAGATTTAAACAAAGGAGAGAGCGGTAATACTCAAAAGCGTATGGGTTAAGTTCTATTTCTTCATATTGTGATGTTTTCCCCTGTGATTTCACATATAAATTGTATGAGATGACATTAAGGAGCTCATGTACAGGAGTCTGGGGAGTCCAAGCAACAGTGCAGCATGTTATCTGTAAAACCATAAACCTTATTTGAGGGCAAAAAGAATAAAAATCTTCCAAGAGTCTTTTCCTGGAGCCAGTCTTTTCCTGTTTATGAAACACACTTGCACAAAATACAGCTAACAACATTTGTTACAAAGCTGCTGGCATTAAATTTCTGCCCTCTCAATACTGTGTTTAAGAGACTTATGTGACTTTTTTTTAGGCTAAGGTTAGTGTTGTCGTGTTCCTAAGGTTAGTGTCACCATACTCCTTATCTTCTAAGGCCACACAGAGCAAATGTCACCAATATGATCCCCTCTTTAAGTGTCCTCCTTAAGGGTATCACTTAGTAACTATCAATCGTAGTAATACCTTTCATTCCCTGTAGAAAGGAGAGGTGGCAGCAGTGAAGGACAATGACCCACCAGCAAGCTCATCTACTCAAGAGCAGATGAAGGTGACTTTCATCACCACCTCTCAGTTTCTAGCTCCCTCACACAGTTCCCTGCACAGGCATATGAATGTTGCTGCCGCCTGCTCTTCTCCTGCTACTTCCTCAGCAATATGCTGCATGATGTTTTTAGGGTGGACGTGAATGAACTGTATCCATCCCACTCTGAATATCAGCATATGTTCAAGCTGCCTTTCACCAAGCACAAGCTGACTTTTGCGTGATACAGCGGTCTCTCTGCTTCTTGCATTTCTTAATTTTGAGGAGAGTGATTTTCACACATGGTACATTAAATAATTCCCTAGGCAGCAGCACAATTTTGTTTTGTTTTCACTTGATCTTTTTAGGAAGCCCTCAGTGTAGATGAGGGGTTATGTCTTATAGCTATGTCTGTAAGTAATCCCCTCTCTGCACATTGTGACTTTTTAGCAGTGAAAGGAAGTCAAGTGATAGTGAACCCACATAATACATGCTGTTTCCAAACCCTGTAGATTTCAAAGCACAAACCCACACCGTTTAATGCTGGTAGAAATCTTGGCTGTGGGCTTTAGGTATCATTCAATAGAAGAAAAGAAGAGAGATTTCATTCCTGCATACAGCAGCATATTTCTCTCTCATAAGGGCTAATTCCTGATTATTAGAGTACCTTGAGTGATAGACTGGGGTATGATTTGGTCTATTTTGTAATCTGGTCATCTTCCTGTCACTCAAGCAGTGGACACATATTTTAGCATGTTATGGGTATTTTCCACTAACACTTTCTTCTTTTTTTCTTTTCCCCCATTAAATTTTCCTTGCAGAGCTTGAAGGTCTCTCTATTGTTAATTAGGTGTATTCTTCTATCTCTGTCACCACAAGCAGCCCACGCGGATGTTGGCCAAAAGTCACAATGACAAAAATGCCTGTGCTAATGTCTTTGAAAAATAGCTTTGGAAATTATCCGCCTCCTAGTTAATGGGAATCCATATAAGGATAACCAAGCCCATTAATGAGTATGGTGTTCATCGGTGCTAGCATGTAAAACAAGGACGTGAGACACGAACACCTCGTGAAGGCTGTAAACAGTTTACTGGCAGAGGGCGGATGTAATCTGGAGAAACAACATGGAAGGAAGCTGCAGCATTGGTCATGGCTCTGATAGGAGACAGATCACAGGAGCTAGCTAAAACTATTTTTAAAAAGCAGTTTGATTCATTTTTGTGCTATTACCAACATTTCTGTTTCATCAAATTATATCAGAAAGAACTGTCTGTAGTGAAGATAAAATGGTTCATGTGTATGTTAATTATGGATTGGGCTTGTAATCCATTAAGAAATCTATTTTAATTTTTTTTTTAGTATTCCTTAATTGCATATATTCCCAAGTGATGGAAAAGAAATTTAGAAGATTTTGTCAGAAGCATTCCGGAGGTTTTGATAACTTATTAAGGAGGATTTTAATCTATTTTACTTCATATTATAGACACATTTTTCACCCTCCAAGTGGGGAGGAGGGAAAATCTTCATTTTTATTTAATTTCCTAAAGGTCAGAAGAAAAGGTTGTGCTTCAGAAGATGAATCTTTCAGATGGGAAAAATATGAAAGAGAAGAAGAAGAGGATGTGACATATGGTGGCTTTAGCAATTATTTTACAATTTATTGATTCTGTTTTCCTACCAGAGAATGTTGTTCTTTTAAAATACTAGCAACCTTAGAAATTAGCATCAGTTAACCACTAAAAATAGAATGTGGCAGAGCAAGCCTTTTTAGTACATGATGATACATCTCCTATATGACCCCTCAAATGACTGGTTTGTTTATTAATTTCATGCCTTATCTCCTGAACACATAGAGGCATAAAGGCAGAAAATAATTCTGTGAAGAGGATATGGCTAAAGCTTGAATTTTTTCACAGAATTCACAGAATGGTTAGGGTTGGAAGGGACCTTTGGAGATCATCTAGTCCAACCCCCCTGTCAGAGCAGGGTCACCTACAGCACGTTGCACAGGACAGCGTCCAGACGGGTCTTGAATGTCTCCAGAGTGGGAGACTCCACCACCTCTCTGGGCAGCCTGTGCCAGTGCTCCACTACCCTCAAAGTAAAGAAGTTCCTTCTCATGTTAAGATGGAACTTCCTATGTTCAAGTTTATGCCCATTACCCCTCGTCCTATCACTGGGCACCACTGAAAAAAGACTGCTCCCATCCCCCTGGCATCCTCCCATTAAGTATTTGTAAGTATTAATAAGATCCCCCCTCAATCTTCTTTTCTCTAGACTAAAGAGACCCATGCATTTGATTTGCTTTACTTTTGTAACACACAGGTGAGCAAGAGTTTCTTAAGATTGTTTTCCCAAAGGTGATACAAGACAATCTTGGCTTCATCCAAGAAAATGTAGTGCAAGCAAATGGTTTGTAAAATCTTTAATTTAATCTCTCAGAAATATTAATAAAGCTGGTAGCTACAATGATATTTTTGGTGGTACTTTGATGGTTTTCCTGAGGGAAAGGTTGTTTGTATTTACTATTATTTACTAATGTGATCTCTGAAGCCATAATTATTTTGTTCATTAAGAGGTGGTTTCAATTGCAGTAACCTCAAAACATTTTAAAATAAAGTAGAACAAACCTTTAGTCTCTAGCAGACTATAAAAGGCAGAGAAACCTTTCAATATTTTTCAGAACTGAGTTATTATTTCAGGCCAATATTAATACCGTTGCTTATGCTAGAAAATATATCACTTCCTACTATTTCATATTGTATTTGCTAGTATTGTTCCAGACTAAGAAATTATTGTAACTAAATGTTTCAACTTAGGTCATTCTAAAAATTGAGAGCAGCCAACCATCAAAAGGATTATAATGTGGTTTACATCAAGCAGAAAAACTCACAATTTCTTCCCACGTGGAAAGAAACCAAGTGAGTATGCTCTAGCCTCCTATGTGACGAACAGCAGCTACAAAACTGTCCAACAGTTTTTTTTCAAACTAAATACTTAGTTGACACAAGATGGGATTTCTGTAGTACATGGCAATCTGCTACCTTTTTGTTCTTAATTGGTATTCTGCTGATGGACCCATAGCCTGCTTTTTCAGTGTGACAGTCATTACGAAGTGCAGAAAGTTGATTAAACTGCATCTATGAAATAGGACAACATGAGAACACATACCACTAGTGTTTTGAAAACAATGAAAATTATAATGTTTCAATGCTGCAATGAGGTGATATATATACCAACAGCAGAAATACTGAGCTGCAGCTGCAAAGGAGAGAACGGAGAGAACAAAGTCATCTACGTAGAGTTCTTGTGGCAGAGTTAAAGCCACTCACACGAGCACACACTATCATACTGAAATAAATAAAAAAACCCCACTGTTGCTGAACTCCTTAGTTAGTCATTTTAAGAATTCATTAATGAAGGTAGAGTTATGACAAAAACAAAAAGAACTGACTCAAAAGAAATGGTCAAACTGAGACAACTATGGGAGGATTACTCATGAATAGGCAATACAACATAAAACTGTAAAAAGAAATATAAATTTCCCTTAATACATTTTTAACCTGTGGAACTTGCTGCTCTGAGATCCTGTTCAGATAAGATAAAAAACTTATCCATTTACTACTGAAAAGAAGATGTAGCAACAGATGAGACTTTAAGAATCATTAAATTAAACAGGTCCCAGTCACAACTACCAACAAGAACAACAGAAATTAGATATTTCATTATCTCATTTTGTAAAAGAATTGATTACAGAGAGAGGTTATATAGTTCCTAGTTTTATTAATTCAGCATAATTCTGCTGGGATAGCATTTTTTTATGGTCCTTCTTTTCTCTCCTTTACAGGTCCCCAAAGGAGAACTAAATGCAGATAAAACATGCCATCCTCTACTAAGTTTTTAATAGTGGCAGGTCACAGAATCACAGAATTTTCAGAGTTGGAAGGGACCTCTAGAGATCATCTAGTTCAACTCCCCTGCTAAAGCAGGATTGCCCAGAGCACATTACTCAGGACTGCATCCAGGCGGGTCTTGAAAATCTCCAGAGAAGGGGACTCCGCACCCTCCCTGGGCAGCCTGTGCCACTGCTCTGTCACCCGAACTGCAAAGAAGTTTTTCCGTGTATTTGAATGGAACTTCCTATGTTCCAACTTGTGCCCACTGCCCCTCGTCCTGTCACTGGGAACCACCGAGAAGAGTGTGGCTCCATCCTCCTTCCACCCACCCTTTAGATATTTGCATGCCATCATAATGCCTCCCCTCAGCCTTCTCTTCTCCAGGCTAAAGAGTCCCAGCTCTCTCAGCCTTTCCTCGTAAGGGAGATGCTCCAATCCCTCAGTCATCTTAGCTGCCCTTCACTGGACTATCTCCAGCAGTTCCCTGTCTCTCTTGAACTGTGGAGCCCATAACCGGACACAGTACTCCCACTGTGGCCTCACCAGTGCCGAGTAGAGGGGGAGAATGACTTCCCTCGACCTATTGGTCAAACTCTTCCCTATGCAGCCCAGGATTCCATTGGCCTTTTTGGC
>NW_009648369.1:5928669-5980345 GCF_000708025.1 Charadrius vociferus
TCTACGGCTCTCCCCTCATCCAGCCAACCAGTTATAACATCATAGAAGGCCATCAAATTGGTCAAGCATGATTTACCCTTGGTAAATCTGTGCTGACCACTTCCAATAACTTCCTGTTCCTCAACGTGCTTGGAGATGACATCCAGAACAAATTGCTCCATTACTTCCCAGGGACAGAGGTGAGACTAACCAGCCTATAGTTCCCTGGGTCCTCCTTCTTGCCTTTTTTGAAGACTGGAGTGACTTCGGCCTTCCTCCAGTCCTCAGACACCTCTCCTGTTCCCCATGACCTTTCAAAGACAATGGAGAGTGGTCTAGCAATAACACCTGCCAGCTCTTTCAGCACTCGCGGGTGCATCCTGTCAGGGCCCATGGACTTAAGGATATCCAGCTTGGCCAAGTGGTCCCTGACCTGGTCCTCCTCGACTGAAGGAAAATCTTCCTTTCTCCAGACCTTCCCCCTTGCCTCCAGGGTTTGGGATTCATGAGGGACAGCTTTAGCAGTGAAGACCGAAGAAAAGAAGGCATTCAGTAACTTTGCCTTCTCTGTGTCTTCCACCACTAGGGCACCCATCTCATTCATCAGTGGGCCTACATTTTTGCTAGTCTTCCTTTTCCTATCGATATACTGAAAGAATCTCTTATTATTATCTTTAACTGCAGTGGCCTGTGTGTTATCCAAATCCCACCTGAAAAGATGTCTGCCCCACCTATTTTATCCTTCAGTACTTAATCTGTTAGAAGCAACTACCAAATAAAACCCAAGCACTCTTTTGAGCTCAATATGTAAATAAAGCATTCACTTCCAAGTAAGCTTCACTTGGCCTCACAGTTAGACCAAAGAAGATACAGTTGTTCTCTGCCCATTTAAATTAATTGAGAAAATTTATAGTTAGGTGCTTCAAGCTGCAAAATCATAACTAGTTTCAAAAAACTTCCCAAAGTTTCCCTCCTTTAGCTTGCACACATAAATTCAGAAATTTAGGTCATGAAAGTTCACTCTGGTGTGGAAGAGGGAAAAGGAAGGACATCTCTATGGCACACAGCCTGGAGAATACACTCACCATGAACGAGCAGGCAACGGCCTCTGTTAACCTTTCCTGGGAAAAATGGATGTGTCAACACTGTGGCTGCATTTCTTTGAGACATCCTGTACTTCTCACATACCTTCCTCAGCACCCTGAAGAAATTATTCTGCTTCAAGCCCATTTGAACAGTTTTTTTCACTGTCATGGAATCAAACCTGCCTGCCAGCTCATGAAGAATGCATTGCTTGGTAAATAAGAGTCTACCATCAATTACAGACCCTATCACCACCATTTCAATCTGTTCTACTTGTCTTAGAAACTCAAAGGATTGCATGAGAACAGCTGCAATTATTTCTCTGCAAAATCGGTCACAATTTTTTTTTCAGTTTAGCTTTGCTCCCTGACATATTAATTAAACTATAATTTGAAAGATCTTTAGTGACATTTTTTGTCAGATTGATAATGGCATGAGTTCATTTTTTAGCTTTATTAAGACTGGCTTGTGATAATCCTGATATAATTGAGTTACTTATCAGGGGACCTTCTGCCACTGTGTTAAAATTTGTCACTTCGGGTGCAAAAAGGGTCCACTTTGAATCCATTTGTGTTTTGTATGTCCAGTAAGGGATCTTAAGAATTTGTTTAAGATTTATATCTATTTCCTACATGCCATTTGGCTCACAAAATTTCAGTATCTTTTTTTTTTTTTTTTTAAATAAGAAATGGATTCCTTTTAAGGGCGCCAAATGTCTTGAGACAAAACACACGTTAACATTAGTCCAGGTTTCATTTCTCCTCAGGAAATTTAACTTCTGCTCTGCCTTATTTTCCACTGCCAGGGTAAAGTCTGTAAAACTATGCCTCTTGGGAAACGTTAATGGGCAAACGGTTTACAGGAAGTCAAGTGCATACCTCTTGTGCTCATGGAACTGTGCTAAATTCCAGACTGAGCTCTTCTATTATGTTGGACTTGTATTTTCTTTCCATGGTTGTGATAACACCCTAGAGAGTTGAGAGAGGTCATTGTGCATCTTTTCCTTAAAGAGAAAAGCGCAAAAGTGATAAAAACACTTTCTGACAGCAAAGCTAGGTTTCATTAAAGCAAGATAATTTTCAAATAGAAAAAAAATCAGATTTTTCTGGATGGGAGAGTACATCTGGTCTTAAAAAGCACCTCATGCTTCCCTGCCAGCTGTACCCACCTAAGGTACCTTCCGCTCTTGAGTCTTACTCAATCTAAGTGGCCACAAAGTTTGCCTGTTTGTTTCTGGATTCGCATAAAATATTTTTCTTTCCACAGATTTGGCTCAGTTTTATCTAGTTATCAGATCTGTTCATCTCAAGCATCTCCCAGAATCTTCTAGTGCTCCAGATTCCCTGATGGCTCTGATTGTCTCTCTACACAGCAGGAGCTCCCTTGCCTTCTCTTTCCCCAGTTTTTTTTTCTGGAAGAAGCAATCTCCACCTCCCTCTGCAAGTTTCTGCATGGCATAGTGAAAGAGCCAGAACAAAGTGTTTCCTTGCTGCCTGGACAACCCTTCAGCAAACCCAAATGTAGAACTGTATTCAACATATGGTGAACAAACCAACAAAACAGATCCCAGGCACAACAACTGTGTACACCCCCTATAATAACCGAGGATATATTTTGAGGAGGAAACCTCACTAGGGATCATAGTCAGAACTAGTTTCTTTCTTACATTCCACAGACATTCCTGCACAGATGGCTTCAGCGTTGGCCATAAGATGGAATGGGTTCAAGTGCCCTGGAATATATTGGTAAAAAGTTTTTAAAAAAAAACCCAAACAAACAAACAATCCCCCCCAAAACCCCAACAAGTAAAAAAGTAAAATACTAAAAAGTGCTGTAGCAGAACATCACTGATAAAGAAGGCAGTTCTTTTTTAGTAACCTTCCACCTTGACTAGATGTCCCAAATATAAGACAAGGATTCCAACTCCAGTGCATCACAGTGAGAATTTTCTGGTTCCCCCTAAAATACTATGCTTTGATAATATAGCTATTAGTTTGAACTCCTCTTATTTCACCCACCAGTGTCTTTGCTTTCATATGCCTTGTAAATGCCTTTCATGCGGCCTCATGAAAGAGCTGCATATTCTTTATTTTCCCCAACAAATAGTGGATTCGCTGTGCATATGCAATAAGACGGTTTTGAGAACTGTAATGTAGGCCTATGACTTTCACAGATGCTGTGGGCTTAATGTATGTAAAAGACAGAACTCCCGTGCAAGCCTCCTGCATCCAGTGTCCTCAAGAAGTAGATTTACTGTGCCCGTTCAGCATTCAATGAAGGTAGAGAAAATCTGGCATGCAGAAGTGACAGATTTCCTTCCCACAGCCATACATTCTTCTCATGTTTGTGTTGGGTGCGGCAGCGAAAGGCCACCAAAGAGGAAGATGGCATAAAAGAGATGCTACAGTTCTTAAGGCATCTCCTCTGGACTATATTTCACAGCCATTTCTGTGTTGCATCCAGAACGAAGGTTGCCAGGGCAGGACAAGAGGTGACGTGTACTGCTTCAGTGGATTGTGCGCAGGTGTTGGACCGCAGGCTCAGACACTCTATCCTAAACTATCAGTCAAAAAAGTCACCTAAAGCCATTGGAATATCTTTCTTTTTTTTTTTTCTTTTCTGCTATTTTTGGATGAAACTTGATGGAAATGCTTCAGTAGTAATAGTGCCAGATGCAATAACAGAAGCTGTGATAATGGCCCATTTTTTTTCTCTTGAGGAAAATTACAAGTACTCAAAAGAATGTGAAAACGAACCTCATGGCAGTAATAACTGAGATGTGCCACCACACCACCAACAACCCTTTCAAGCAATCACTCTACATTACATTCAGTAAAATTCCAACCTACAGCAGCTTTCTATTTGGATAGAAAAAGAGCCACATAAATGACTACAGAAGTTAGAAGAATGCAGGGTAAGATGGATAGATTTCTGAGTGTTCCCCAATATTCCTTCAAACTGATATGAATACTGCTGATCAGATTAACCAATCTATTATCTGTCTTGTTTAATTGGGCCAGAGTACAGAAATCTTCTTCACTGTCAAGTTTTCCGTGCTAATGTACTTCACTGAAGTTTGGAGACTGGGTGCCGTATGCTGGATAAAATTTTAATTTCAATTATTCTTATTGCAATTCTTTGTTTTCCCTTGCTCAGGCTATCTCCTGTTTGTTACTCCCGAGTTTTTTCCTCCACCGTGATTTATGTAAACAACATAGTCAGGTGCTTTCTCAGACTTTTGGATTCAGAAAATAAACTACAAAACCGCAAAGGAAGTATGAAAATAGTAAGCCAAACTTGTAATTTCGTATCTACTTTAGGACTGCAAATACACTGAGCATTATGGGATATGACTAGCTGATGTGACAGAAAGTTGGAATGATTTCATCAAAGTACTTTCAGTAGAAATGATCTTTGAACCTACATCAAAAAAACACCCAAAGCATTTTTAGGATTTTAGGATATAAACATCAATAATAAAGTTTACATAAAAGTCTGTTTTTTCAGGTTTGGGTTTTTTTTTATTTTTAAAAATGCAGTGATGGGTTAATTTGCCAAGCTGAACATTCTGAGTCCTGAAAACTATGTCTTGTCTTTGACAAATGCATAAGATTCTTATTCACTTCATTGGATTTTTGAAAAATGTTAACATGTATTTCACTGATTTTTAACAAAATGCTACATTATGTTCATGAGGAGTTTAGAAATAAACAAAAAAATGTTTTGAGCCCTTCTTGAGAAATGAATTGTAGTCACAAGTAGTTTTATTATACAAACTGGTGTAAATTACCTATGAATAAGAAGTGTCTATGCTGAACACAATAGGAAAAAAAGCGAAGTACAAGCTGAAAATTTGTAGTAATAAGAAATGATCCTTCCCAAAACAAACTATAATGCTCTTATGCATTCATTATTTGTTTATTGCTGGGAGAGAAAGAGAGAAAGAGAGAAGGAAGGAAGGAAGAAAGGAAGGAAAAAAGGAAAGAAGGAAGGAAGGAAGAGACTAATAGGATTTTTACAGTATTTAATTGCATAAACTTCACCAGATCACATCACACTGGGCTTGCTTGGAAACTCTAAGCTATGTATCTTAATTCCCATTTCACTTCTGACCAGCTGGTTCTTGGTATTTTTTTTACTGAAGTCTGTGGCATCAAGCCGGAGCTGGAGGAAGGATATTAATAAGATCATTCTGTTTGTATATCCTTAAATTATGGGTCAAAGACATCACTGCAATTTTCTAATTTTTCATCTCGTATCTTTTTTTTAAACCGCCATACACTGTTAGGGACTGCTGAATCTGGCAGCCTATAGACATGAGGCTCCATGCTCCCAGGTCCAAACAGCAGTGAAGGTAAGCTTGTATTCTCAAAAAGCACACATACAAACACATGTATGCAACACATATGTACATACATATACGTACATAGATCAACACATAGGGAAACCCTCTTTCAAATAAAGATGGCACCAGTGGCCTTGTCCACTGGTCACCCTCCTGTGACAGCCCTGGTTGTTAGGATTGCTCTACTTGTCATTGTTCCTTTGTGCATCTCTGTGTTTGTGGAAGTGTCTTCAGTCACAAACCCAAACTCATATCTCTAAAGAAAATCCTGATTTAAACATGTTAAGTGGTAGATAATCGACTGCAAAAGTTCTTAAAAATGGGTGGGCGTGTCATTTACACTCCCAGGTAACATGGACGTGCTGTTTCTATCTTAAAACTATCCAGTTGTTTCTATGTTAAACTTATCTAGTTTGAATTTCCAGCCAGTGGATGTTCGTCTTGGTGAATTGTACAATAGAAACTTCTGCTTTCAAATGATCCGTCCACAAGCAGCTACTCATGAAGACATCAAGCAATTTCATATTTTTGCTTCTCTAAATACACTGCACGTGTTTTAATTGAGATTAAGTGTTGTTTTGAAGGAAACCTCCTGTCGTCTCCACTTATGACTCCTAGCTTCTCCTCATGACACAGCCTTGAATTGCACAGACTGGACTCTAGATGAACCCAAATCTGGATGGCTACATGCTAGATGTGGTGCTTAGAGACATAGTTTAGTGGTAGACTTGGCAGTGCTAGGTTAATAGTTGGGCTTGATGGTCTTAGAGGTGCCTTCCAACATAAACAATTCTATGATGCTATGATTCTATGCTTCAGGAGACTTTTCAACGTGATCCTGTCACTTAAAAGCATGCAAACAACAGAATCAGCTGGGAAGTGGCATCAGATAAAACTTTCATCCATTTGTAGTGTGGATGTTTTGTGCCCAGCAGTAGCTGTATTATTCTGCAGATTCACTTCTACAACTTGCCAATGCCAACTAAGACAGGTCTGAGTCTCTTAATTTAAGGCATTGGCACCTCGTTCCCATTAGTCTCTTCCAAACTCATTTCTAATTTTCACTGTCCATGAAATGAGTAAAACCATTTTTCTTAGTGGCATCCACATCAAAGAAAATACCTTATGCTTAACACAGAGCTCATTGTCTCTTTCAGTCAAAAATGTTGCCCTGACTGATGATATGCAAATGTTGGTTCCTTGGACTTTTAAATCATTCTTAAAGATTTGTCTTCCCAGAATAGTTTTTCACCTTTTAAAATAAATGGTTTTGCAGGTGACCAATTTAAATTAAATATCCTATTTCCCTATATTAAATAAAGCATCCCATTTAACTGCTGATGTCAATGTGTTGCTTCTTCAGTAATCCATCATCTTCATTGCTTATTACAGCCTTGACCTCTGTGTCATCTCCAACACTTTACCAAAAGGGCTTTTCCACTGTAATCCAAGTCACTGATACAGATATCAAATAATATGGAACGAAGAACTGACTAATAGAGGAAAGTATTAGAAAGAGATTTTCTCAAAAAAAAAAAAATATTAAAAAACAAAGGAAGAAGAAAAGGATCCCCCTCACCCTTATAACACACTATTAATTAATCATTTGGTATTTATTATGTACTGTGTTTGTGCAGTTTTGTCCAGGCTTTTAAATTAAACGGCATGTGGTAGCAATCCAGATGCCTCACAGAAGTCTCTGTTAATACTGCTATTGCTTATATGGTCAATGATTTACACTTTGCCTCTTCTGTTTCCTTTTAGGCACTTGCTAAGTGTCCTGTGCAAAGTGCCCTGTCTCCTGACTGAGATGTTTCATGACAAAAGTTCAGTAAGCTGTGAACTTTCCATCCTGTCCTTTTCATCATGGCTGTATCTCCTTAAAGATCTGAAAAAGAAGTATGCGCTGACTGAAGCTGATTAGCAGAGTAGGAAGAAAACTTAGCGGTTTATGCTTTGAACAGTAGGTAATGTTATTTTTTCAGTGTTATATGAATTGTTAACACAAGAGCTTTTTTTAACTCTGTGTGCATGCATTTTTTTTCCTTTAGGGCTCAATAGCATACCAACCTGCAAAACTATTTGACAGGAGGAATGTGAGCTGTTGCTTAGTTACAATTGGTTCATACATCTCCCCTCCACCACCTCCTACTGAGGCTAAGAGGAAGGTGAATCCATCTTTTAATGAGCCACCATGTCAAAAGACCGAGTTGATATCAGAAAGAAATGGAAGGGAAAGCAAATCAAGGAATTTTCCACTCCTCCTTTTCTAGGTCTAGTAAGATTTATTCAGCCTGAAAACATTTTGTACTAGGTACAGAAATCACTCAATATTTAGGGTTAGGTTTTTCTAAATCATTGAAAAAATTAATTGCAAAAGGGGTCCAAATTATGAAGGACCAGATCCATCCTGTTCAATTCTCTGTTAGAGGGTTACTGTAGGTACTTTGGGAATATGATCCCTTGGCATAATAACGTTTTATCCATATAAAATGTGTAATTGCTGTTTGGTTTCTATGAGCACTCAGGAAGCTAAAACAAATATTGGTGGAGACCAAACACAAAACGCCCAGATGTCATGAAATTCAAGCAAAGAGTTTTATATGACTTATTTCTTTGGCTTTAATTTTCATCCATGCCTATTCTTCAAACATAACAAATCTTAGCTGCAGAGACTGAAGGAAGGGTTGAGGTTTCAAAACATGTGCACAGAAATATTCACTTGGCTTTCTGCTGTTCAGTGAAACACATTTCACTTAATTTCAGTGATCTAATGTACATTCTGTGTAAACAAGTGATCGAGCAGATCAGTGAAGAGTGATAAGCATATTTGAAGGCACTTAATTCCACTCTTAAAATACATGACCCAGGTTGATGGGATGAATCATCCGTAAACACTTTTTTCTCCACTGACTTTGGTGGGAGCCTTGATGGCTAGTTGGACATTTATCTTGGCTTAAATTAGGTGAAGTGAATTCAACCCCAATTTACAAAACAATTGTGGTGCAGAATTATATTTTCAAGATGTGTATGTAAAATAAATCTATAATATCGTGACATGAAAAGCTTGCAATTCTGGCAATCTATGCCTATAGCACTGCAGAAGTTACAGCTGACAGCCTAAGAAGATGGAAATATGACTTCTCTGTTCCTATCATTTTCCCTAGGGAAATACAACCCATCATAAAAGCTTTCCCAGAGATATGACTAAGAAATACAGAAGTTAGAAATTTTTACATTTAAGCTTCTTCATTTAATTAGTAAGACCAGAAGGATTTTAAAGTGGATTTACTAACAGCAAATCTGATTCGTCCATTTTTTGATTGAAAAGGCCACGTTTGACTCCAGGTATTAGGTGGCACCACACTATATCTAACAGTGCGGATACAATAATGAATAAATAATTTAGTAATTTTTAGTTCAGGCATAACTGTATTAATACCAGGAGATTATCTAAGTTGAAATTAGAGAAGGGGAATAAATAGTAATACCAGTATATTCAATGAAGGAATAAAATAAGTTGGGATGAAGCACATGTCCACATAGGAAGGATGGTGAAACTACAGTAAGTGGGAAATAATCCACTCATAATCCATTTACACTTGTACTTTGCTATAATACAAATACTGTCCTTATTATACGAGGACAGTAGAACCAAGTAACTAGAAGCAATTTTCTCGCAGAGCTAGAATGAAACAATTTCAGAGAACTTGAAGAAAGCACATCTTTAGGCAGAGACTAATCAATGTTTCTGGAGTAGTTGAGTAAGTTTTCACTGTTGCTACTTGTGCTATGTTGATTCTGTTGATGAACAAAACAGCCTTATCTTCGTCTCACTTATTCAGTGAATACTACTTTCTTAAGAAAATAAAGAGATATTTTACAAAATAGTATGTACATCTTTTTCCCTCAAGTTATAAGACTAATCCTATTTGCATGAAATAAAGGTAATTTTCCAGAATGATGATGATGAAACTAGAGAAAAGGTGGCAGGGCCCTACAAAGATTGGCATTTTGCGCTAAACCATGTGAGAGAAGAGACTGGCAGGAGAATAGACGCAGACTATGGCATTTCCAAGTACTGACACACGCAAAATCCCTTCTGCTCAGTTAATCAATCATACTCTGCTAGATGAACATATTATCCTTCCAAGGAAAGAATGCAAATAACAGATGCCAAGGACAAGGCTGAAATGCTTAATAAGATATTTTTCTGTGATCTTCTTTCTCACTCACTCTCTGTCTATATATACAGACACACATGTTAAAATAGTGACAGAACACTTTGTGTAACAATTCCTTAGAAAGCTAAAAAGAGAAGGGACTGATCATGAGAAAGGAAAGTGATTGCAAAGCATAGGCATAAGTGCATTGCTATGAAAACATCAAATGATGTGCATTGTGGAGTTACAAGGAATGACCTTATTTCTCCTAAAATTCTGTGAGAAGTTACTGTAATGCAGGAAGGAACTGTCTAAAGTAGTTCAATAATTGTCAGACATTTTCAGAAATACTTGGGGAAAAATAGTCAGTAGAATATTCAGCAGTTGGTTTTAAGAAAAAGGTATAGAGAAATAGTGGTAGTGTTGGAGTCCCATTGCTTCACTCGGAATAACATAGTTCATATAATTAGGCCCAAGATAATCATAAGGAAGCACATTTAAATGCAATACCTTGTAACAGAGCAGAGAGTTTTCGTACATATCAAGGAAAATGAGGAATTAGTAATACACAGCTAACATTTGAAATTACTATGACTCAATCAAAGCTAGCTTAGCTTTGGTAAAAACATTGCTCTTTCCTTTTTATGCATAAAAAATACCTCAGAAAAGAGTAGGAAGCATGAGTACACAAATAACGTCTGACTGATCTTTGTCAATTTCTTTCCATGTGAAAGCTAATGATGATTGGATGCTAAAATAGATCAAAATCTTGAGTATGAAATTGTCATGGTTCATAATTAACATGGCAAATCCTTTCAAGTCTAGTCTTTGAAAAATCAGTACTAAAGATTTGCTCCCATTTTCAATGCCAATATTGATAACAATTGTGTGAGCTGATATGAAGTCAAAAGAGACAATAAATACCCATCAGATTACAGTCTTGTAAACCTCAATGCATAATAGAAATAGTAGAAAATGAGATTCAATGAAGACAAAATATTTTACACAAGGAACAGCTCTACTCAGCTGTTTTTCACATCAGCTTCATTTCTATATATGTATACCCAGATTTCATTCTTATTCATAATTTTGGGCTGATACATTTTTCTAATGCTGAGCAATTTTGCAAAAACTTAGAAGCATTTGAAAAATAAACTTTACAGCATAGATGTGGAAAATCCATCAGGGTGAAGTATAAAGCTATGCTTCCAGAGTCAATTAAGTTTTCCTCAAAAAATTTGTGATGGTTTTAACATTCATCAATAATCAACATCTTGAAAAAAACTACAATTTCCCACATTTTCCTGAGCTTTTACTTTTAGATCTAGAATATAAAATCAGGCATGTGGGTGGTAAGGCACTGGCACAGGTTGCCCAGGGAGGTTGTTGAGGCCCCATCCCTGGAGGTGTTCAAGGCCAGGCTGGACGTGGCCTTGGGCAACCTGATCTAGTTGGAGGTGTCCCTGCCCATGGCAGGGGGGTTGGAACTAGATGATCTTCAAGGTCCTTTCCAACCTAAACCATTCTATGACCCTATGATTCTACGATTTTATGTCTCTCACAGTGAAATCAGATAGTTGTGCATATCTGTGGACATTTCAATTTGCTCAAATTATCATCTGCATTATTTAACTATTTACTGATGCTATCTCCCAACCTCATTTGCTATTGAACAGTATACATACTGTACTTAAGTATCAGCAAAGCACAGCAGAGTCGATATCCTCCAGAACCATCATTAGTTTGAGAACTTGGGAGTGCTGTGTCGATGCAGGCAAGGGTACTTGTCCGGCCTACTGTATTAGCTTGTAGGAGGATTGTAACAGAAACGTGGTGTGGGTGATTTTGGAAACTGCTGAGTTATCTGCTCCTGATCTCCTGCTTGCTTGTGACAGCTCTGCCTAGGGCATCCAGAAAGTCTTGTTTCTCCCACTCATTGTTAGGACCCATCACCATTAATCAGTCACTGATGTGTATACACAAACAAAAAAGGACAGGCAGCTCCCGAGAATATCTTCTTGGGAAACCATATATCTCAATGCATCCCTTAAATAACACAATGAAATGACTGCTCTAATTAGTCAGTACTCATTGCCAGTGCTGAGATGCAGTTCTACATGTAAACAAGAGAAGAGGAATGTACATCTGTGGCCCATATTTGATGAACCAATAAATGCAATCAAACATGTAGGCTTTTTATACTTTTTATTTTCCAGTTGAACACTTTTGTCTAGCAGAGTTTGATATAAGTTCTTAATACCACTGGCTAATGTTGCTCTTTAATTAAAATGTTGGAATTTTAGTTCAATCCCATATATTGACCCTTCCTCATGACATTTTTGCATGTTATAATATCAAATGCCCAATGAGCTAGTAGAGAAGAAATATAGCCAAAATTCCTCCACACCGACGTAATCGTTAGTGTTTATTATCCTTGTAAATGCAGAAATTTAAAACCATCAGTGATTTCTCTTACCCCACCACCTCTGTTGAGGGGGATGGATCCCATCCCAACCTTTCTGTTTCTGGATGTGGACAACTTATCATTAGCAGAGTCCCTTTGGTAAATTTCCTGCATTTTTTCTACTCAGGCACAACATTTAAAAAAGTAGAAACTAAAAGTTGTGACAAGCCAAGCACAAACACTACCCACGTCTCAGATGAAACATGAATGGTTAAGTACCCCCGCCATTTTGGTAGGCTTTCCCCTGCTGAGTACAGTGACGTAGTTTGTTACTCTTGGGCTTAATGGTTTAGCACAATAAAAGTGCATAGAAATGTAGTTTTACCATGAAAAAGATGACAGTCTGTAATAAAAAGGAATAATTTACCAAGTCTGCATTTCTCAGAAAAATAATAATGCTCACATAAGAAGAATTTGCTTCTACAAAACAAGAAATAATTGAGTTTGGCTCTAGCTCACTGGGTTGAGTCCCACCAAACAAAATGAGAGCTATTCCTTGACATCCCTAGCGGAATATCTTTTACCATTGTGAATTGCCAACAAATGTTCATGAAATAAGAAGATGACAGCTTCACTCATTCTGCTGTGCAGACCAGGAATAGTCACGATTCCCTTGATCAGTGGTTCAGAAACCTTCAAAGGATAATAAACGTTCAGATTTTTGCAGACTTCCTTTCAGATGAGGCTAACTTTCAGGAAGAAATGGTCTTCCACTGCTGCAGCCCTAGTCATTAGGAGGTGCTGCGTGGGAACCCTATAATTTCTTCCCATGTGACACATGCACAGCCTTCCTAAAGGCCAGCTCTGGAGCAAACTCTCTTTAAAAAATGTAATCTGTATTTGTGTTCTGTATCACAGTCATGTTCGGTATAAAACTGATTCATAACAACAGTAATACTGTCCTAATTGGATCTTTCCAGTATACCCCCACCCCCAATTTATTATGTAAGCACAGTGCATATGTACAGTACTTTGAAAACAAGAGTAAGGACTAAAATCTCCTACACATGTAGGAGCTGTGAAGGTGGTGTGATTCACGATAGGTTTCCAGTGTTAACCTCAGTTGCTGGAGAGGCTTTGAAAAGTAATGGGAAAAGGTAAAAACTGCAGTAGCTTTGCTTCACATACTTTCTCATGTGATGCTACAACACCACCACAACTTTATAAGAAATTAGATTGCTTTCTTAAATTTTTCTGGGAAGGTAAACAAAGAACTTCATATGGTTTTATCTGGTATCTGACCTTTACTTGAGAGCAGGTCAGATTATATCTCTCCTTCACTACAGCTGAATTATTGCTGGGGGTTTCTGTCTTATCAAACTCACTTCTGTACTTACCTCTTACAGACTCGGCTTCTGTGCAGCTGCGCCAGCCAAAAAAGATTGGTTATAAAATTTTAACTTCTGCAAATGTCTGCAGCAAGGGTATTATACTATGCACAGAATACCTTATGTCTTCCTTTTCAACATTTTCATTTTTTTACCCATTGAAAAGAAGTTTGGTTTTGCAGATCCATTGCTGAGCTATTGCTCTGTTCCTAACCTGATCTTCTAATATACATTTTTCAATGTAACTTTTTATTACTGTTAATGTGTTTCAGCAAAGTCTTCAGTGACCATACTGGTAATATATCACTTGATTCCTTCCCTTTATGGATGATTCCTTTAGATGGGTTATTGTACTGCCTCAAGAATGGTTTCTGCTGACTGATCATAGTGATATGCATCAGTGTGACAAAGGGATTTAAATTGGTTAATCTGTCTATCTATATTGCAGAACAGAACTAATTGCCTTCAGTTTGGAAATTCAAAATGCTTTTATTGCCTATGAAAGCCACTGAAGCCAAAATGTAGCTTTTGGCTGCGGAGGAGGGGGGGGTTGCAGTCAGCAAATTTTGGAAGTGAAATGGGAATTGAAGGTGCTCTGAAGCTTACTGTTGTAGGAAAGTGGTTCTGTTTTGTAAATTATGTTGATTGACTGAACAAGTGAAAGTAACGCAACCTTCTTCCCAAAGGTGAAACTCTGCAGTTTATTTTCAGGCTGAGTGATATGTGAAAGAAGAAATAAAATGTTGCCTCATAAACATCATGTCTGATAATATTTCCAGTCAGAAGAACTAACACAATTGTAGCAAAAGAAATACAAGAAATTAGATTTGACAGGGAAATAAAACGTTATTTTCTATTAAATTGGAAAGCATATATCTTGAACCTTGAGGTTAAAAATAAATAGCAGAGTTGCATCAGCCATCCTGTGATTTTTTTCTGAATTACATAATTACTGCCTTTTTCAAAGTACCAAGATTTTTTGTAGATGGTTGAAGATGAAGACATTCAACAAGAACTTAATGCATAGAGTAAATGTGCTGTTTGTCAGAAAATATAAGGCAATAGTAATTTCCAGTAGCTGTCACCTTAGAGTATTTTAAGGAAGGATTAAATATGTTTAGATCTGTCAACATCAGCTGTGTTTACACTACTCAAAAAGTTTATAAACACTTTTTTTTTTCCATAACATTGTTCTAGAGTATTTTTCATGGGGTTAAGAAGAAACAGCTCCATAGAGGATATATTGAATAATTTCCTATTGTGTGAGTTCCTTATCTGCCTGTGTTGAAGACTGAGTGCCTAGATTCCCTATCACAATTTATATGTTTATGTGTTTCATTTATTTCCAGACCTATTTGTCTGCCCCAGCAGGTTTTCCCAGAAATCTCCTAGCTATGGCTGCATATATGATATTGTTATCACATGTACAATTTTAGTGTATTAGTGCAGCATACTACTTAAATCTTTACTGGACAATCAGACCCTCTTCCTCTTGCACCTAACACATCTTTGTTATGGCTCTTCTTCCTTGTCTTACTGAAGTGTATTTTCTCTGCATAGCATGGGAAACCACCAAGCTTTCCCAGGATGCATGAAGAGAATACTTTGCTGTCTTGTTGCATTCTCTGAAAACCTTCCATTTTGCTCTGGTCCTCTTATCTGTCTGTGCACAACTATGTTTTGTGTGGAGGAATATCTGCTAGCAACATACGACTGCCTTAGATGATACACTGGGGAATTTCACATTGTTCTAGCCACCTATGAATGGGGTTTTAGATGGCAGAAGTAAAAGGCAATAAGGTGCCAGATGACTTACATTCAAAGTGAACAGTCTATAATCACCAATTGGCTGAAAAGTATTTGATGACTTTTATGGGTGTACATGGCAAGGTTTAGGAAGGTGCAGGGAAACTGCAGAGGTCACCTCTGAGAGGAAGTCAGCTCCCTGAACTGGTCACCTGTCCAACCATCCAGCTGCAAGGGACCTACCACAGGTCAAAGCTGAGCCCACTAGTGAAGATGGTATGGCTTCTGTGAAAGCATGTTTAAGAAAGTGCAAAAAACATTGGTCAGAGAAAAAGGAATGGGGAAAAAAGAGGGAGAAATAACAGAGAGAACACTGAGAACAGAGGAGGAGGAGGAGAAAGTGCTCTAGGTGCTGGAGCAGATATTCCCTGCAGCCCATGGAGAACCTATGCTGGAGCATATTTCCTGCAGGACTGCAGTCCGTGGAGAGCCCGTGCCAGAGCAGTGGAAACAGCAAAGAGAAACCTCTATGCACTGACCATAACCTCTCCTTCGTCCCCTCTGTGCCATCTGGGGTAGGGATAGAGGAGGAATGAAGCTGAGCCTGGGAGAGGGGGAAGAAAAAATGTTGCTTTAATATTTGTCTTTTTGTTTCTCATTACCTGAATCTATTTTAGTCAGCAGTAAATTAGGTTAATTTTCCCCAAGTCTGGTTTGCCAGTGACAGTAGTTGCTAAGCACTCTCCCTGTTTTTATCTTAACCCATGAGCTTCCTCCCTCCTGTTTTTTCCTATTTTCTCCTCCTGTTCTGCTGAGGAGGGAGAGCGAGTGAGCAGCTGGGTGGGAGTTTGACTGTTAGGCCCACCACAGAAACATATAATTTGTATAAAACCAGAATGAAAACGTGAAGGGTGCTCATTTCACCTAGTCTGGGATAAAGATGAGGAAAAAAAGAAATATAGGAAGTTTGAATTATTTAATTTTATGTTTGCCTATTTTCATAATTTAAAAAAACCCCACAAACTGAAACAGAAAAAAACGCACAAGTACAGATTCAATAACACTGACAGGAATATTTAAAGCTGTAAGAGGAATATATCTTTTTAACAGTGTCCAATCAACTTGTGGAACTCATTGGTATGAAAGCTAATGAGACTAAGACTAAAGCACGTTTATAAGAAAACTTAAGGATTTACACACATGATGAGAATGTCCACATTTCAATTGGAAAGTATTAAGAGATCAGAAGAGGATGGCTGAAGGGATATAACCGTTGATGTTCCGTGTCTCTATGTATGGCAAAGGAGACGGTCTGAGAGTATGTGCCTTCATGCCCACCTCCTGCAAGATTTCTTGCACTTTGAAGAAGTTTATACTGTCTGTATGTGACAGGCTAATATCTCTGTCAATGCTCTGATTTGCTCCAGTTGTTTCTGTATTCCCAGTTGCTTGGCAAATAGTTAAAAATTCATTTGCAATAACAGGATTGCGTTCCAAATGGCTCACCAGGCTGATTTTCTAATGAGGACAATTATTCTTTAATCAGCATGATGCAGTTATGAGTGTGAGAGTTTGGAAAAGCGACTCTGGGAAAGGAATTTGATAGAATTTGGCAGAAGCATGTCACTGATGGTGACAACTAAGTGCTTCACAGAAACAGAGCAGAGAATGGTTTAAAAGGCTCAAAAAAAAGATTGTACTCATTCATTTGAGACCAAATAAGCGCAGGGAGACATTTACCTGGCCTGTTCCCTGTATAGCCTGTTTGTGTGTTTCACTATCCTTACTATGTCTAACGACAGTATCTTCCATAGTGTCCTAATAGCTAATCTATCTTCTTCATGTGCTGCCTTCAGTGCGTGAAGAGAAAAAATGTTCACTGGTCTCTATCTAATGATGTTTCATGTATCGCAAGTTATCAAAGGCCATTCTTTTATAGTCTACAAAGTCCAGTCCCTTCAGCATTTTCTTAAGGATTGTGTCTTCTGTGTCTGTTATTCTTAAACTCTTCCTGATTTAACTGAATTTTATTTAAAAGTGCAGTGTCCAGACTGGACAGATTTTCTCAAATGAGGCTTCTACTAGACATCTACTATCATCTACTAGACAAAAGTGGCATCTTCTTACATATATATAATATTCATTAATATTCCAAATTAGGGTAAGTTATGATACATTTATTCCCCTTAGGAACCATTTTTAAAATTACTTTTTTAAAGAACTCCACATTGCCTCATTTTATCGGTCAGTGACACTCACTTTGAAGGTTATTCCCTATGTGTGTCTAAATAAGCCTAACATGTCTGGCTTTCAGAACTTCATTTAAGAAAAATATATAAACAGATTTTTGAGTGAAGAGTCTAGTTAGAGGAAAATATTATTCATTAATACTCTAAGAAAGCATATTAATAAGAGGAAAACTTTTGGGATCCCCAAACTTTCTGTGTTTTTAAACAATTATGATACAAGTTATTTAATTCATATGCATCCAAATATGACCTCTTTTTAAATTAAAAAAATAAAATCAATAATTTTTCAACACTTTTCTGAATACATAAAATGTCCCGCTTAGTAAAAACGTTTACTTTCTCTTGCACTTTCCTCTTTGTCTCACAGGGCTCAGAGGTGGGAAGAGATGACGTTTACGGCCCATATTGACAATTTGTTATTATCTCTCTAGGTTACAGTTCTTTTCTCTGACTCTCACATCAGAGGAAACAGTGGTTGCTATAAATTCCAACAACAACAACAAAAAAAAAGCAAGAATTTTATACCTATATTTGTCCAATATGGTCATCGTAGAATAGATGACAAGAATTTGGATACTTGTGAAAATATCAGGGGTGTTATTCAGGCATAACACAACCATGAATCAAGAAAAGTTTTCTGCCTTCCTGGGGATCCCAGCTGTAGTAGGAATATTTCTGTACAGTTGCCTTCTGTCAAGATCACCATAAGCCTGTAAAACAGAGAATCAAGGCTGTTTTATCATTTACTATACTAATTTAGCCTTCATGTTTATTTCTATTTGGAGATTGGTTTCCTAGGGAAGGAAAGTTTATATGATCATGTTGACTGTGTGTATGTTTGTGCCCTAGATAATTTCTAAACCTCTTAGCCAATGTTAAAAAAAAAAAGAAAAAAAAAAAAGAAAAAAAAGAAAAACCAAACACAGAGCTCAGTATAGTTCATTTCCTGCAATTTCTAGGAAATGGGTAGCTGGGAAGAAGACAGAGACCTTGTAAACACCACCTGTAATGAAAAGGTTCCAGTATGAGCTGGGAAGATTACTGAGAGATTAAGTTACAAAATCAGTAAGTAAACTGCCTTGATTCTTCCTCTGTGCTACAGCCTAACTCTGGGTCTGTGGTTATCATGCATGGTAGTATGAGGGAAAGGCACACAAATTTGTCCATGTCTAATGATACACATTTCTTTTACAGCACTGCAGCATCATAAATGTGTTTTGGTGAAGATTAGTGCAACAGGCATGTGTAACTTGATTAGGACATACCTCCGCACAGCCAGCCTCTTGCCTTTCCTTGAAGATATAGATCATTTCTCATGGAGAGGTTCCTGACGGTCTCATATCCCACTGTGCTACTTAATGGATTATCTGCTATACTACAGAGGAGAGCAGTGATTTCCTGCTATTCAGTCTAAAATAAATTAGGTAATAATTAGCTTTATAAGGCACTTGCTGAATGAGTGATGTGAAAAATACTATATATTTTAAGGCATTTATCCATTGTTCTTATCTTTCATAACCTCATATCAGATATAATTTTTCACAGGTGTCTTATTAAAAATTATGTCATTTTAACTTTAATTTTATCAGTGAACTTCACTGTCTTGTTTCCCATTTTCAGTGAGAAAAAAATGTTAAATAATTTAGAAGTTAAAGATAAAGCAATGAGATGACAAAAAAGTAATCATGCTATTAAATATGAAGATGTGGCCTTATTTTTTCTGCAGCATGTTATATTGCTTCTTGTTTGGAAATATTCTGGTCTTCGAGGTATCAGATATAAAGATAAGATTAAAATGTTATTTGTATCAATCACTGAGGTATTGACTTTCTTACTCTGGCAACAAAAAATGCAAATTTTTTAGAAGAAAGCAGAGTACTATTGGCAGTCTTGAGGATGCAATACTGCAAGTTAAAGGTAAACAGAAGTACCCAGATAATTCTGAAGGTGGTTGAGATACTAAATGAGAACTGGTCACAGATTGTAAGCATTAAAATTATAGAACATATTAACATTACAAAACATAGCTGAAAGGAGAAAGAATGACCTCACTTGAGGGGAAAAAAGTAGATCCTGGAGGAATGGAGAAACTATTTACAGAGGCACTGCTCTGGCTTGTGTAACAAGGTGAATATACTAATTAATTTCTGAGCACATCATATTAGTACTTCTTTTCTGCTTTATCAGTTAGATAAGGGATATGCAGTATGCTACAGACAATGCTTACAATGTGCAACAGTGCTGTGAAACAAGGTAATATTTTATATGGAGAAACAGTACACAGATTAAACTACTTATCTTAATGTAACAGAGTCTGTGATACAGATGAGAACACACAAACAAACAGATAATTTCTGACTCCAGCTCCTTGGCGGTAATTACCAGGCAAGATGAATTCCCAGCTTTATAAAACTTTGATGAAATTATGTGGTACCGTTGTAACCAAATTATTTCTCTATCCATATTTCTCTAACGAAACTTCCAACCCAGAGAACCTACCCAATTTCTGAACATGTCATATCTCATCTCTTGTCATCTTCAGTTATAGATACTATATTTTCATATTAATTCCATGGGAAATATAGGAAAGGCCTTTGATATGAAAGTGAGAAACTCCTAACTGTCAAAAGAGCTGCTATAGCCACAAAAAAAGAATTTGAAGCATTTGCGAAAAGTGATTGCATAAAAATAGAAACAACATTACATAGGTTGTGTGTATTTCTGTATTCATTAGTTATGTCCTCAGTATGTTCCATGATAGGAAATGCCAATGTGTTCTGTAATGGTTTCCATGAAAATTTAGCGTACCCATAGTGAGCACAGTATAAGGCTACAGCACTGGCTTTTCTGTCCTGCAAGGTGTAAAAGATCATACAGGGCCCCAAAATACAAATAAACAACTGAAAAGAATCAGTCATCCTGGGGATTCTTGGTGGCTCCTTTTTAGTTTCTAAATACGCTGGATTACCATATACTGTTGTTTCCTTTGCGAATAGCAGAAAGAAATTTTTCTAATGGCTTTGTTATGCTGTGATTGCTCTATGTTATTAGTGGGCATATTCTTATTCCACCTTTTTTTCTTTTTTTGCACTTTCAACTACAGGACTTTTTTTTTTTTTCTCCTTAGATAGGAATGGGAAGAATGTTTTAAATTTTTACATTCTTCACAGAAAGAAAATTCTAGTAAGTTCTGTTCCCTCCATCAAGATGTTATATTGCTATCTCTACTTCTTCACAAGAAAATAAGACAACCTTAATTATACAAATTTGCCACTTCTTTTCTTTCACATTTTGGATCTACTTGTGCAGCACAATACAATGAAGTGTAGATAACTAAAGCAGCTTTAACCAGATATCTCATGTTCTCATTGAGTTATTCAGTCAAAGTGGATGGACATGCTAATACTGCTAATAAGGCTCAATCCAGTTCTGAGTATCAGATGATGTACCAGAACTAGACTGTATGAAGCTCTACATTATGATCTTGCTGCAACAGAAACATAGTCTTTCTCCAGCTCCTCAAATATCACTGCTAATTGAATGCATTTTCTCCTACAGTTATAACAGCAAAAAAATAAAGACATAGCATGAAAGTCCCTATGAGACTTGGTTTACTTGCATGTATCAAACATCTTTGCTAGGATCAGGTATCCCTGTTGTGCATTCTAAGAGTTTACCATACCCATTTCATCACCTGGCAGTATTTCCCTTTTTCTGTGGTTATAATTATGACAGAACCTTTCATAAATTTAATATGGCCTTATCAATGACAATTTTATTAATTCTGCTCCTTTAAGTTTTTCAAAGTAATTTCTTTCAAATGTCCAATTGCTTTGAATAGATTAAAAATAAATGGCAAATGGCAACAGAACTCATTTCTCAACCATGCCAGATATTTTAATTATTTAAACAGCTTCTCTCTGAAGACTTCCCTTCATTAGCGTACTGTGTTTTTGTAGCCAGATCTCTCTGCTCTAGGATTTATGAAAGGCAGAATTCTGTATATTGTGTCTCACAGAAAGTTCATGCTGGCACAGTCAATAAAAATAAATAAATAAAAAAACCTAATAAAAACTACTCCAGATATTTCTATTTCTGAATCTCTTTTTTCCTTTCTTCAGCATTATGGCAATACCACCACTTCTAATGAAAATACTATTTTTGTTTCTTTTTATGCTTCCTTTGTTTCTGCTGGTTTTACAGTGACTTGTATTTTCTAGCTTCTATGAAGAGAAGACAGCATCTCTCTGGATATGGTTAGGGACAGAAAGTAATTTTTTCCTCTTTATTCCCCTGGGCTCAATTAAAAACAAATCCCGTGTTGAACATTCGTAGAAACAAGACTCGCCCATGAGGGAGTCCAAGATGACCATCTTTCCCTACTGCCTCCACAGTCACACACAAGCAGCAATTTCTTTATCTTGTGCTCCATGACCAGGGAAAAGCCCCTTGCACAACTCTCCTTCCCATGAATAAAGCCATGGACAAATCAGATCTTCAGGCTGAAGAAAAGAAACAAATCTGGGAGAAGCTCCATTGCACTGGCTTCACTGGTCAACAACTTCTCCTGTTTCAGCTCTACAAGGCGCATGTCAAACTGTTTCAAACACATTACATTTCTCCACAAATCAAAATCCAGTAGCTGCTCTTTAAGACATCATCTGTATGTATTAAACTGGAAGAGACTCTAAGAGCCTTCCTCTGTGTGGGAGAAGAATTTTTCTAAAATAACCTACCAAAACTTTCCTTTGTTTACACAGACTATGGTGTGTAACCAAAAGATTACCTTTTCTGAAGTTTTATCAGCCTTCATTGCCCTTTACCCTCGGGAGTAAAGACAGATAATTTTCAAGCTAAAGCCCGCGTGAATATCTTTAGCAGATATTTCATGTCAACACAAGAACTACAGGATCCATGTTCAGAAATGATGACAACAACAAAGATACTGAATTTCTGAAATGAAATATTTCCAAAGAAGCAGCTGAACAAGGATAAAAGTTATGGGAAACTCTCTTGTAGAATTTTTCAAGGGAATCCTTGTAATGCAGCACGAGTTTAAAATACACCTATTGAAATACAGACTGTCAAATTTGGGTGGAAAACTTGTCACTAATGACCCTGAATTTAGAGAAAATGATGGATCTGATTGGAGTCTTTGTAACTGCTTGGTGCAAGGGCACATAGTTATGAATGTGAATCAGTCATTAATAGGTTCACCTTTTGTCCGTGATACTCTAGGAACTCACTCGTCTGCAGTTTCTGTCCATCATTTTTTTTCAGAAATGAGCCAAAGCAAAGTCTGGGGATAGGAGTGTTTCTCCTCAGCTGTCATGTGCTGCAGCTTCACTTTCTGTTTCATGGGACATCAGAAAAAGGAAAGGAGAAAGGAAGGCGGACATCAAATTCATATAGAGGCTGCATGTACTCCTTTTAGATAATTTTATACCAGTACTTGAAAGCCTACATATGTGTTTATTTGGAACTCATTGATTTGAACAACAACAACAGGAATTTATTCATCCACTGAGTCTGAAAATAAAAATATTTAACGCCACATGGAGGCTTTCTAGATAAACAGGGGCACTGGAGATGGGAGTGGTTAATTAATTTTGTATCCAAGATATTCTGAAATTTTCCATACAGACCACGGGAACCTTGAATTAAAGATGCTCTCCTGAGTTTCAGCTTTTAGGTACAGAAGTCCAACAGTATATTAGTTCTGAGACAGAAAATAATAAGATCAGAGGATGAAAAACATAATTCACTCTTTTATATTTCTCTTGAAAAGACAAAAATCACTGTGAGTTATTGTGAATATGCATGGTCAACTTCAAGCTTAATTTCCTTATTTTTTATAAATTATCAACAATGTGTATTTTTAAATTGTGTAATGTTTTCTAAAGATCTCAGTGATTTTTGCACGTTAACTGACATCTAAGTAAAGTCTCTTTTTGACATATATGACATTACATTTGAATAAGTGCAGATGGACACATTTTTTTGATAAATTTGTCTGGAAATCTGGTAAAAAACATGGGAAGCTAGGAGTTTGGACTCTTGCTCTCCTTTATAGAGTATTCTAAGTATAAGAAAAAACAAAATACAGTCTTAAAAGTGATCTATGATCATTTCTGTCCCTGAGAAGGACTGGAAGTAATGAAAGGGATCTTTTCTTGGTTCTGTTTGTTTTGTGTAGTAGCATCTGTTTTTATTTGGTGAAGATTGTAGGACAAGAAGTGCATTCAGCTATGGAAATGGTCTTTGAGATTTTCTGTCAGGAGAACATTAATCTCCATTTGCCATCTACAAACGCTGAACTGATCTTACCTGGCAGTATTTCTTACTTAATGTAAACAAATCCAGACTTCATTTAAAAGTCTCCTGACTCCTCCTGAGGTAGGTTTTATGGGTATTCAGCATCAGCTTCAGTGGGACCTTATTTTGATACATTCAGTCCACCAAAACAAAGTTCAGCTGGAACATTGTGGTATAGCATACAAATGCTCACTGAGTATTAGTGTATTTTTGCTCATCTTTCTTGGAGAAACCTGCACAATTGGCACAGCATTGACACTTGCACTTGCTTTGCAAGTGAACCTGAGATCCTTAGGAAATCCTGAGTTCTCTGAGTTCAAGAAGTCAATGGATTTTGGAATACAACAATAGAAATGTTGTTTCTAGATGATCTCCAGAGGTCCCTTCCAACCCTAACAATTCTGTCTGTGTGAAATCTAAACACAACAATGTAACTCAAGTTGCTCATGACGATTTGGGGATTTTTGCTTGATTTCATTTGTCAAAACTTATTGAGAACCTTTAACTAGCAGGTTCAACTTCTCATCACAAATGGGACACCTACTTCAACTACTGATGGCGGTATTTGCAGGAAATTTGTATGTCATGGAATGAACTCATGAAATATTGCTGGATGTGAGTCAAATATTTTTTCCCTTCATTCTCAGGTACTTTACTATTTTTTTAAATACTGTGAATTTGACACAAGTTCTGAAAGCTATAGAAACTGATTTTTGTTTGGTTAGCTCTTTTTTTTTAGCACCAAGGTTTATACGAGATTAAAAAGTCAAAATTGAAAGTCCACTTTACTTCAGCCACAAGAAGAATGCTTTCCAGTGCCGTATTTTTTGTTTGCTTGTTAGTTACACTTCTTACATTTAAGTTATTTCACTGTACTTTCCTAGATTTCAGAATAGGAGAACACAGTATTAAGAATCCTATGTTTGATTTTATTTTTTTAAATTAATTTCTCTCTAGCATGGTGAAGCTTGCTGCACCTAACCTGCTTGTCCTGACAGTCAGGAACACGCGCACGTTCCTGCTCCATGACTGGAATATAGGTTTGGTCACATTTGGCAGACTCTAGACACAAACCCTTTCGTGATCAGATATTTTCCTGACATATATTATCTAGAGGCAGGCTATGAAAATACTCAATGATTTAAAATGACTGTTACCATGGAAGAATTTCTGAGGGACTAAAATTTTGTGAGATGAATTCACTAAACAAATACTGACTGCATTTTGTGGCTTTTGTTCTTGTGAATGATGTTTTGAAACAGTAAAACCTTGTATTTGCACTGCCTGTGCATTTGGACTTGCTTTCAATGAGCCAAATATTTAAGGATAACATTAAAAAGATACTATTGAAATATATAGAAAATAAATAAACTCCGGTATGGTAAAGTTTCAATAATGATGGTAAAAATGTCAATTGCAAGGACAGTATTGATTAAAAATTTATTTTTTGCTGCTTGAAAAAGCAGGTTTTTGCCCTTGTATCATTCAAAAATGAGGAAACTCTTCTTAATCACTGATCATAAAAAGTTTCTTAAGCAGTAACTATCAAAGTTTAAAAAAAGCGAGCAGGCTAAGTTTTCCAAGACTAAAGAATATCTTCTCTAATGAAAAAGGCATATCATATGGGTAGAATGTTAAAGCAGAAATTATGTCTCATTTTTGTGAAACCTTGTGTCTATTTTTAGTCTGAGAGCATTCGGTGAGCTGTAAACAGAACAACTACTCACTGAACAACTCATTGGTCACCTCACTGGAATAAGTATCACGAGATACAGAAGACTCTCCATCACATGAAGACTTTCAATCAAAATATTGTTTTGTTTTAAAAGATTCCTTCCTCAAATCACAGTCCTATGCTTTTGGTTATGCTTGAAGTTACTTGAGATTATCACATTGTTTCTGAACTTGTTTCTATATTTCATGATAAACACTCCATGAACAAACAAATACACATGAATACACATGAAATGTGGCTTAAGTTCCATATGAAGGTAACATTGGGTCGTAAACAAAATAGATTACATTCTTCTAGCGAGTGTAAAATTAGTTGTTCATGAGTTAGCACTAGTATCTCTCTTCACTTGACATGAGAAGTTTTTAGTTTTCAGGCTAGTTTTATCAATAAATTTTCAATATAATGTCATAAAAGGATAAGCTGGTATTTTATGTGATAAATTAAAGCAAATTTGACAATGCCTATATAAACATGGCAGGGTCATAGCAACAATACTGTTTTGAAAGTCACAGTCATTTAAGACGTGTTCTGCTCTATGATTAGTGGTCCCTGCCCAATCCCGTGACTGTCCAATCCTATGTCTCTGTGACTCATCACCTGTCCAATTACCTATTTCAAATGTCTTCAAAACATTCATACTTCTAAAAAAAACTTATTAACTGCATCTTTTTTTAACCCCAGGGAATTATGAATTACCACCTGCATCTGGCATGAAACCTCCACTACAGTACTGCCTTCAAACCAATTCGGAAAGTCAGAACTTGAATCCTGAACTTTATCCAGCACCTTTGAATGGAAGGGGAGCAACCGACATCTCTTCCTGGAGAAATTTGGTTTTACTATGTGTTCTGTTACTCCTCTGATCAATGGCCTTGAACATATTTGAGCCTATTCACCTCCATGCACTGGTTATCTTGGCACTTTTAAAACATATATTCCTAGCAGCACAAATTCCCTTTTTCATGGTATCTGACATTGTGCAAACATATGCTGATCTACAGGAGAAGAATTGTATTTTGTCTGACATTTTTTAAATATTTCACTTCTCTTCCTTGGTTTAGTTCTTGAGATTAATTGATATTTGGAAAAGGTAAAGTGGTGCCACAACAAAAACAAAAAATATTTTGAAAAGTAGGAGAAAAACCCTTGTCTGAAAATAATGCCTTTAAAAATATTGACAATAAGAATCCCAAGAGTAATTGATTTCACTTTTTGAGAGACAGTTTACCTTTGCAATGCCACAAATCCAAGAAGTCTTCCATCAGAGTGAAAGGAAATAGTTCAAAAGAGCCAGACAAGCTGGTAACAGCACATGCATTCCCAAATGTTATTTACCAACCTCCCTTCAAAGACATCTGAGAGATTGAGTGTGTTCCTTTCTTCTTTAAGATCAATATCATCAATCACACCAACATGGAAACAAACTTAAAAATCCAAGTGTTTGAGCTGTCTCCCAGCAAATACTCAACTTTTTTTTTTTTTTAAACTGACCAGAAATGAGTTGGCAGAAATTACTGATTAACTTTAGGGCAGTGAAAGAACAGGAGGTTTGTTAAGTATTAATGAATTCCATGTCCTTTGGAATAGTGCAGCACAAAAATTTATCTGGGATGAAGATGTAAAATTAAAAAATATATACTGCCAAAAGCCTGGAAAAATTCTTGCACTTTTTATGCCACCGTTGAAGGTATATTTATTAATCAGTAGTAACAATCATCTCCACTTTGTAAGTTAAAAATTATTTTTTTCCTAGATTTCATTATAAGTCTTCCATAAACAAATGAACACATGATGAAGTTACATAAATAGCTTTCCCAAATTGTTTTATTTTTAATTGGTAATCTAGTATTCATTACTACAAAAATTATACATGATTTCTGTTTTATAATTGGAATATTAAGGGGGTTCTTGGCTGGAGATGGAAGAGGTGCTGAACGAGCTGATTAGGAAAGCCCAGTGAGGCTGGAAAATGGAAAGCTGAGTCATATCTTCTACAACTGTTCCACTGTATGAAGGGGAAATAATTTTGCCTATCTGTGGGCACCTAAAGGTCTGTTGTCTGAGTCTGAGTTAATTATCCCAAACCCCATTCTGGAGTTAGTGAAGGAAAAGAGGAATCTCTAAAAATTTGTTCTGCTGACCTGGTTTGGGTGCCCCGCTTAACAAGAATACCTCTGTTTTCTTTTCAACGACTAGAGTGTGAGACAAATTTATTAGGCAGTAGCTTTCTACAATGAATCTTGTTCCACATATGCATTACAATGTACTAAAGCATCACCAAGCTCTCATGGCCAAGGTAAGAATGAAAACTCAGACATTTTGGTACCTACCATTTCCTGTACTCTGCCAAAAACTGTAGTATTTGTTTACATTACATTCCATGTAATGACATCCAATTTGTTATACCACCTGACAATGAACCATTTTGACCCCTCTTTGTGTCATAAAGCTCCCAGGGGACCAGAGAGGTTTAATGACTTGTCATTTAATAAAAAACCTGGAAGAATTCAGGCATTCATGGAAGTCTGCCTTGAGAAAACACTTTTCTGGGCTCTCTACTATACCAGAGCCCCAAGAAGAAATGCAGCAAAGATACAGTGAAAGATGTGTACCACAAATGGAACAGAAAGCTCACCCACATGAAAGGAAAAAAAGAAAATATCCTGTTCATTGCTCTTGATGCTCAGGACTGGACATCTTAGGCCAACTAGGAAGCATGAAGAAAAGAGAAGAGAATACAGGAACAAGGGAAGAAGTATGACCAAGATTTCATATGCCCCACTGGCTGGAGAACCCTGATCCATCTCTGTTCCTCATCCTGTTTTAATTAAATGGGGGCCAACATCTTCCCTTTTCAGGAAGAAAGTGGGGAAGAAATAAGGAAAGTTTCAATACTCAGAAAATGATGGAGTAATGTGATATGTGGCCTGGTCTGTGCTCTGAAAGCAGGAAAGCATCTGAAGTTCTGGAAAAAAAAAGCTGAATTTGATGCTGAATTAGACCTAAATGAACAGTCCTGGGATCACTTTTATATACAGCAGCCTCCTGCTGGAATGGTTAACAATCATGAATACTGTTGTTACTTTGATGAACGTTTTGTCACTCACCTAGGCTAAGTTCATAAAGGAGTTGGCAGTAATTTGGGGGGAATACAGGAAGACTGATTGCAGTTTCTTTGTACTAAGTGACTGTGACCAAAATATATTTTATAACTGCTCATATTATATGGCTGTAATGAAACCTATTAAAATTTGTTTTGAAAAATAAAGGCAGTTTATTGAGGGTGGTAAAAAAAACCACAATAGCTTTGGCCAGGTATTGTTATGGTAAAAAGTAAGCAAAACATGAATACAAAAATTCTAACTCTTCTGGGTCAATTTCAGGTTTTTAAAGGAAGATCAATCCATATTTTTATTTGCTCTGATCCCTGGCTTCCAGTACTGGTGGTTTTTGCTTTTATTTGTAAAACAGTCTTAACACCTTCAAAAAGACAGTATCATTATAACTTGAAGTAATTGCTTAAAATCTTGGTTATCAACTGATAAAATATACTGATCTGAGAGAATAAAATCTCAGATTTTATTTCCATACAGAATTTTGAGTAACAGTTACATTTACTTCTTTGACCTAATTGAGATGATTTTTATATAGTAGCTGTTTCACTGCTGTGCACAAACTGATTTCTGTCAGGAACCTCCAGCCACTTGGATGACAAAACAAATTCTGTTTAGTTTTTCAAAGCTTGTATTCCTCACAGGACTAGGTTAATGTATCGATCTAGAGTTCATTTTGATCAAGACATTAATACGTTATGAGAGATTGCATATAGCAAAAATCTCTTACTGTGTTTTCTGAATTTCCCATTTGTGAGGCAGAAAGTATTCAAGATGTTAACGTCTTTCAAGTTGTATGCAGTGTTTATTTATTTTATGCCCACTTATAGCTAACATAAATTAATTTATGTGCTTTTCTATTTAAAGCTATGGGAACATACTTTGATAAATTTTTTGATTGAAACCTCATTTCAAAATCAGTTAAATCATTTTGCTTTGAATGAACACGGCCAGGGCAGAATTAATTATTCAATGGGGGAAGCAACAACAGCTATCAGGGGTGCATTTTAACCAGGTTATCCCAACTCACTAGCCCAAAAGGAAGCCCACAGAGACAAAGGTTGACCTGATGTAAATTGCTGATGTAAATAGACTCAAGGCGTAAAACGTTCATATCTGCCCTTTAACTGGGCCTAATCTAACTGGGTTTTTTGTTTTGGTTTTCAACCCACCAAACTGAAAAACGCAGTTAAAATCTGCCCAGGATATCAGGAATGCTAAGAAGTTAGCTGCTATGACAGGCTTTTATGGTGAGATTTAAAACTTATTTATTTCTGTGTACTGTATCAGTAGTCAGCAGCAGCAGTGCAGCGGGAATATCCAGAAAAGTTTGGAATTGCATGACCATGAATCAGAGCATGAGCAGAGAAGAGGATTCCTCTGTTTCTACTTTGATCAATACCAAAACCAGCGCTCTAAGGTCTAAGGTCACTCTCAGGAGCTAGCAGAAAGTTGCCTGTGAGACCTACATGAGTGGACGAAAGGGATACTACTGCCAAAGGGATCAGGCTTTGTGGCTTTTATTTCCATAATGTTGACTTTCTGGATTGATTTGACTCTCCCTACTTGTCCAGCTCAGGGCATAGATACAGTCATGACAGCATACAGTCCTTGTGGGAACACAGAAGACAGAGAGGTGGAGGGAAATGAGTGGACATGCAGATGCTACCACAGGGATACCTCATGAACCGGAGTAAGCATTACAGAGAGGTTCAGGCACTGAATTGCCAGCTAGTACTGTACATGCCTAACTTCAAGCATGCAGATAACTTCCAAGAGTCACCTGTAGATACAATAAGCTCTTGGATTTATGATATTTCATATCAGCATATGTAAATTCTGATGATTAAAAAAAATAATAATAAACTTGCCCTTTTTCACGGTGCTACAGGCTTGTTACATTCCTTTGTCAGTCTTTCCCCAAAGTAGGAAAACTTCTAAATCTTCATGGTAAAACATTAAAAAATAAAAACACTTTTCTTTTTTCATGACTTTTTCATACTTTTATTTTTATTTTTTGACAAAAGAGTAAAAGCAAATCAGTGTGTGAAGGAGTAAAATAATAAAGAATATAAATTGAAGATAGTTTTCTTCAAGCCTCTGGTTGATTATCATGAGGGGTAGGAGGAATATTTTTTCCTTCTGCAAAATGGAAACTTGTTCTTCATATTCTTTGAGTGAAGAATCTTAGCCTTGTTCCTTTGTTTTCTCTTCAATGTTGTTAGTTTTTAAAAAGAGAGGGAAAGAAAATGAATTTTCTGGTATTGGATATATCATTATTGCTTTGATGATTAAACTAACCGTTTGAGATGCCCTTCACAGAGGGCTACTGATCTCATGAATAGATTAAAAATTAAATGAATTCTTTTACCCTGATATCTACCAATATTATTTGCCTTCTGTCCGCATCTCTTTAGTTAGCATTTCTGCGGTATTTATTCTCTTGCAGGCAACCCCAAAAAATGGGAACTATAAGTATCTTTCTCTCATGCAACATGGTGTCTGATTTTTTATTTTATGTGCTAAACTTCAGAAAACTGGAAACCTGTTTATGCTTGTGGAACAGCTATTTTTAAATGGCTCTGCAGGCTTGAGTGTATAAAAAGCGCTCTGTTGTACTTCAGGGATGAGATCCTGTACTGCTTCTCCCTATGATTGTACTAAACCAATTTGCCTGGAAAGGGACAGCCAAGGTAGCATTCAAACACCAATTTAGTCCTCTGTCTCCTGGGTTGTTCTTAAATCTTGTTAATTCCCACAACATTGAGCCAAATGGACCTGCCCAAAACAACAGGCTGCCTTATGAGTTATTTGGAAACTCTACAATAGTCTGCCCTGCAACCTGCCTGACCCCTATCAACAGGCTCCCTGTTCTGGGAGTTGAGTGTTAACCTTAAGAATCAGCCTTTTCTCCTGCAGCTTTTACTCAGAATAGGTCTTCCTGAGAGAGACAAAGCTCTTACAACAAATAAAAAAATAATTTTAAAAAAATTGAATAATAAAAAGATAAGTTAGACACATGATACAAAGAGCAAATAAAGAACAATGGACTTTGAATGAAACACAAGAAACATGTGCATATAATTACGTTAGCCATTAAAAGACACCTTTATTTAAAGGGAAGTCCCCAGCTACTCTTCTGAAAATAAGCGACAGGTGATCAAATCTACCAGGAGAGAAATCTTTCCTAATTTACAGATTAGCTCAGTTTAGTTGGCCTTGCATAGAGATGCTCTAGAGTGCTGTACCTGCTATCCTGTTGTTCCCCAGATTACCTTAGGTCTTCATCAAGTACCATTTTACATCTGTTAGCAGCTTGTGGATACTTTTGACTATCTCAAATCATCTGGATGGCTGTATGTAGGCAGCTGAACGGAGCCCTGCAAGTGGGATCCAACTCTGGACAAAGAAGTTTAAACCAATGTGTCCAGGTGGGCAGTACAGGCAGTAGAGATCTAGGCAGCAGTCAATTAGGTCTAGAAAGCAATTAGCTGACCTGCGGCTAGAGGCTTGAATCAGTTTCCTAAATGTAGGTGTCCAACACCATTTGTTATGTTCTTTCACACTTGGAAAATTTGGACAAAGCTGATTGATAGATGTGAATGAGGACCTACAAGAGGCCAGTATCTTTCCAAAACAGCAGGTGGAAACCACACACAATGTGCTTGTGTGTTTCATAAGGCACCAAACAGCTGAACTGTGCCTTGTGTGTCTACAGTGTGTTGACTCCTCCTCTAGTTTCAATTAACTGTATTGACTTAGTTGTCTCAGTAATAGAATTTATACACTTAGACGATGCATGGACACTCAAATATGTCTTAACATAGACCTGCATCCTACTGTACACATTCTGTCACAGTCTTCTGGCTTCTGCAAAGGGAAAGGTGAGCACAAGTTTAATCAACAAGAACATCATATTGCCATTCTTTCAGTACATTATTTTACCTCTTAAACCTATTTGTTAAAGTACACAAGTC
Source organism: Charadrius vociferus (assembly GCF_000708025.1). Classification (NCBI taxonomy): domain Eukaryota; kingdom Metazoa; phylum Chordata; class Aves; order Charadriiformes; family Charadriidae; genus Charadrius; species Charadrius vociferus. The sequence goes on from NW_009648369.1 coordinate 5,961,167, forward strand.
TGTTTTCCATTTTTTGTTTCTGATGTCTAATGGTTGTACAGCTTTTGTCCGCTGTTTTCCTTCTTTCTAGACGTTGTCCACCTGAGGAGAAGATCAAGCCTAAGTGAACTACAATTCTGTTATTTATATATTCCTCTGTACAAAATTAAGAAAATATTATTCTTAGGGGACTGTTAGAACGGATCAAAATTTAAAAGAGCTGAGTATGTAAAGAGAATATTTTAAGACTAGCCCAAAACTTGTAAGGTCTATTTCTTTCAAAAGAAAGAATAAGACGAGTTATTTCTGACAACTCAAGGATGTCATGCCTTGGAGCTTCCACTATAAAGGCTTATAAAAAAAGATGACCTTTGGACACTTCACAATGTAAAGCTACTCACAGCTTAATACTATTTCACAGATTCTGCTAGACTCTGAAAAAGGACTAAGGACTGGTGCACTGTAAAAGATGACTGAAGATGAGGTTGGGTTTCCTAATCGGGCTTACTGTGAGGATCATTTCAAGCAAAACAGTAAGAAGACAATTTTTATCTTCCAAAATTTCAGATAGGCAATCTCATCAAATTCATGGGCAAAAGTCTAGCATCTGAACCATATTCCCAACTCAATGTCATGTCGGGCAAGATTTCATCAACAGGAAAATACAAAACAAAACTTTCCCCTTGCATGTCTTCTTACAATTAACAACCAAGTACAGCCGATTAAGTGTCTTTTCAGTACGTCTGTCCAGAATATGTATTGGTTAGAAATATAATTGACATTTTACAGATAGATATGTCTGGTTTTTCTTTTTTTTTTTTTTTTTTAATTGGCTGCAACAGTTCACTGGAGTAATGGCCATAGTCTTGAATTACATCATGGAAAGTAATTGCCATAGCATAGTGATATACTCCATTCTATAATCAATTATTCAATGAGTTCAATAAGAAAAACTAACAAATGGCTTTGAATAAAGACAAGTAAACATGACAAAACACAGGTAGGGTTGTGTTTGCATTTTTCTAATAAGGTTAAATCTAATAGGAAAAATACAGCTAAGCACAATATGGGTGTGTTTCACAAGACAATAGTTGCACAGTGGTATCTCACTGCCTGCTTACCGTGCCTGCAAATCGTTATCCTATACTTGAAAAATCTTGTTTTGGGAGATTTAGAAACATTTATTTCTCTGTTTGATGCTGTCTTCCTTAAAAGAACAAGAGATACTGAACTGAAAGGGTGCTTGTATACTGACAGATATGTTACAGGAGGAGACGAGAGCCAAATGGTGGACTAATGCAAATGTACTTGAGTTTTCTCTTAAGTATTTCCATTTGATACTATCGGTTGTTTCCTTCTTCAATCACTGAGAAATAGTTTCCTTTCAGTCTTATTCCACTTTCATTAATTACAAAGAATTTTTTTGCCCTAGTGTAAATTCTGTCTGCTTTAATTTCTTTATACAGTTCTTTCTTTTATAAAGTTCCTTTACACATACACTTACAAGCACAATGTTTAAAAAATGAACTTCTTTCCTTACTATCTAGCAGGCAGTTAGGAAATTTGCCTGTTTTATCATGGTTGTACGATAAAACCAAATTAATTCAATGCTTTGTGTTTCTTTTAAACTATCACCCACAGGATAAGCAACAGTGTCTTTTTCATCACAGTATTGCAATGTTATTAAAATATGACATGGTAGGGCAAACTTTTACCAGTTAATCTCACAGGTAATTACTGAGCTTCCTGGGGGAGATCAACGCTCACAAAACTTCCTTTCTGTTATCATCAGTGCTAAAAGGCGAGGTGACACGGGAACAGTTTGAGACATAAAAAACTGTTTTGCTTTTTTTTTTTTTCCTAGAGATAAGTACAAGATTGCCATCTGAGCCTCCTCGGAGGTACTCAGAGTAACAAGACATGAAAACTGGCACTGAGGCAGTTTCCACTGCAAAAAAGAAAGGGCAAGAGTGAGATTAATGCTGTAGAAAACTGTGCTCAGGAATGTTCACCACAATAAAAATAGTCTTGCCTGTTCTTGTTGATAGGATGCTTATAGCCTGTTTCCATTTACAAACATGGAAAATATCTTAAAGAGCTAAATTTATTATCACTGAGAATTTCCTTACAAACAATTGTGTGACTGTGTTAAATTTCTTCCTGGAAAGCTTTTCATTGCCATTTCAGATGATGTTTTGAATCCATGGATCTCAGATTCATTTTTCTTGTACAAGCTGGCAGTTTGCATGCAAGCAGGTAACTTGAAGATGATTTTGTGATCAATGCATCAAATACATGCTTAAGAAAATGAGCGATGGGGAAAGAAAAAGGGATGGAAATTTCTAAGAAAGAATTTGTAAGATATGTATCATGTAATAAGAGATACTGAGAAAGTCATAATATGAATCAGTGTACCCCAAAAGCAATGAAAAGGAAATTTTAGACATTTTGGGTTATCTCCAAGGAATCAGTGTTCATTTAATTTGATGCAGTTATGTGCACTTGAAAAGCTGATTTCAAAGTTGTTCCATTTGATCCCTATTAGTGTTGATTCTCAGATTACTGTGTAACATGTACTTTAATTGTCTTCTTCCTAACAGCAATATTAGATATGTTCAAAATCAGGCAGCACAGTTATGCCTACCCCTCCTCAAAATGATCCTGCTGTGCGAGTAAAGAAAATTGCTGTACTGACGTGGATTTATTCTTGTGTCTTGTCCCCTTCAGTTTGGTGGATGATCACTGGTCAAGACTTGTAAAGAGTGACTTCTCTTTTAGCTGGTATATGATAATCATGCCGCAAATGTGACTTTGTAGCTCACTGGAAAACACATCCCAATTGCAGTGTTTCACAGACTTGCTTTGGTTTTAATTTGCAAGTATTCTGAAAAGCTGGTCTGGAAAACACCTTCCTGAGAATTGCTGCTTTCAGAAAGCAGTGTGCTATGTGGTTGTCAAATTCAATTAAGGTTATCACAGACTGGACAAGTCAGAATTAAAAATAACAGGTTAACACAGTGAAGGCTTAAGTTCTTGGCTGCAAAGTAGGAAACTGATGTAAGAAATGCACACACAAAAGAAACTATATGTTTTGGTGTCTGAACCAAATCTTTGTAACCTGTCATTTAGGATGTTTCTTAAAAGTAGCTTCCCAGAGCTGACTTAATCTGAGCTATCATTATTCTAACTATTGTTGAGGATTATTCGAGTGTCATTATATATTAATTAATGCTTAAGGAATTCCTGTTCCTTCCAGTGTTTCTTCCTTCCTTACTAGATGAAATTAACAAAACTTGCAGTTTGAATTTACAACCCCATAAAAAACCCCCCAAAAATAATGTAATACAGCGTCCAGCTGAGTAGCAATATGCACACATCTGTCATAAATTGATTTCTTATATCAAAATCCTCTTCCTAGCAGCAAAAGCTGATGTACTTGAAATTCTTCTGACTGTCCTATTTCCAGATAATTTGTCTTAATCTATGAACCTGTTTAAGGCTTCCTATAATTGGTAATGGTAATATTACAGAAAATATATTATACACAATTTTTGTGCTTTTGTGATACAAAATATTTTCATTGCTAGAGAGATCCCATGAAGTATAATAATACAAATGAGAACTTTACTGTCAACTTATGTGCCTCACTTTCCATTATTTGTGATTTGGAGAAATTAAGGCTCTCACACATTCCCTCTGACACATGCAGCAGTTTGGCAGCACACTGTTCCATACGGCCTTGATTTGCTTTCAAGCCCATTCAACTATAAGCTGTTGGCACTACCTCTTTCTGCCTTCCAAGACACTGATGACATAGTCTTCACTTGTAAACTCTAGTTTAACATATTTGAATTAGAGGTTTTATTTTCAATAGAGAACATAACTAAACAAGAAAAACTTCTATTGCCTGATTACTACAATGGCATAACGTCTCCATTACATGACAAAAACTGCTTGCAAGAGGTTAACAGTTCACAGAATCACAGAATCACAGAATGGTTAGGGTTGGAAGGGACCTCTGGAGATCATCTAGTCCAACCCCCCTGCCAGAGCAGGGTCACCTACAGCACGTTGCACAGGACAGCGTCCAGGCGGGTTTTGAATGTCTCCAGAGTGGGAGACTCCACCACCTCTCTGGGCAGCCTGTTCCAGTGCTCCACTACCCTCAAAGTAAAGAAGTTCCTTCTCATGTTAAGATGGAACTTCCTATGTTCAAGTTTATGCCCATTACCCCTCGTCCTATCACTGGGCACCACTGAAAAAAGACTGCTCCCATCCCCCTGGCATCCTCCCATTAAGTATTTGTAAGTATTAATAAGATCCCCCCTCAATCTTCTCTTCTCTAGACTAAAGAGACCCAAGTCCTTCAGCCTTTCTCCATAGGAGAGATGTTCCAATCCCCTAATCATCTTCGTTGCCCTTTGCTGGACCCTCTCCAGCAGTTCCCTGTCCTTCTTGAACTGGGGAGCCCAGAACTGGATGCAGTACTCCAGATGCGGTCTCACCAGGGCAGAGTAGAGGGGGAGGATGACCTCCCTCGACCTGCTGGCCACACTCTTCTTGATGCACCCCAGGATGCCATTTGCCTTCTTGGCCGCCAGGGCACATTGCTGGCTCATGGTCATCCTGTTGTCCACCAGGACTCCCAGGTCCCTCTCCACAGAGCTGCTCTCCAGGAGGTCAGCCCCCAACCTGTACTGGTGCATGGGGTTATTCCTCCCCAGATGCAGCACCCTACACTTGCCTTTGTTGAATTTCATCAGGTTTCTCTCTGCCCACTAAAGCACAGGTACTTTTCACTAAAAGCAAAAAAGAAAGCAATGCAACAGCCTCTTCCTGTTTCTTTCTGTCCTTCCCTGTTTGGAATAAATCTTCTAAACTTGTTGTTTTGTGCATTGTTGCAAAATTCAAATACATTGTCAAAATTGAATGAGCTTCTCTTACTTGGTAAATTTGTTAGCATGTTTATTTCCTGGCTGGTTTTTGGGTTTTAATGCAGAAGTCCCAGTTTTTGTAATGGCAGTTATAATGTTGCTGAAACCTGGGACAATAGTATGCCAATCCTGTTCAGAAAATTCTAGTCCTAGGCACTGGATAGGTAATACTGGCATCAGCAGTAGGAGAGCATGTTGTGTTCCTTGGTCCTTCCTCTGCAGTTATACTCTTCAGTGAACTGCTTCACCTAGTCCTGGTTGGCATTGGATACTTTATGGTCAGACCCACCTCTCTCAATGTTTCTATGACAAAATTTCCATGGGTCTTCTGTAATCTTCCCAGGTGTTGCTTAAAATAGAAATATAGCATGTAGGCAGGAGTCTACATGCATTTTATCAGTCTCTGGAAAATATTTCCTCTATTAATTGGTTGAAAATGTAAGAAGCTGAATCAGAAAAAAAGTCCTATACCTGTCCTGGATCCTCTCTTTGCTTCTGCATTGTGACTCAAGGGGATCTGGCAGTATGTCTTGCTCAAATCCAAGGTGTGAGATAACACCTGCAACACACTAGTTAGAGCACAATATCTATCATAAGCATTGGATGTGCATCAGTGATGGTGAATTGCTAAGTTTCCTGGTGTTTCTGCAGATCATAGGCTTCAGCTCCCCTTCACGCTTTTATTATTTTTATTTAAGGACTGTGATAGCAGCAAGGGAAATCCACATGCTTTCAGACTGCAGTAACACCTAATTCTAACTTACTCCACCTGTCCAATGATCTATGCTCACATTTTAGCAGTGATTTGATATAGCTAAGCAGCAAACAGTTGGCGTTACGGAAAAAAAACTGTTTGAACAATTTTGTTACATGGGGTGGGCTGACTTAACAATACAGTGACATAAACTCTGGCTTGTCAGTGGAATTAGGTTTTTTTTGCACGTTTGTGTTTTCAAGGAAACGTGAAGGAGGAGAAAAAAGTCCCATCCCTTTTCCTGGCCTTCAGTGCAAAAGCCTATTGGTAGGGAGATTTGGTCATTTCTTTTTACAGGTGAATGCATTATGACTCTGTGTGGCTGCCCTTGGTTTGCAGAAATAGCTTTGCTGCATGATGTTCATATGTTGCTAGTATTCATTTTGTAAATGCCTTTGTATAACCCTGCAGGGTTTTCCAGATATCTTGTATTCAGTTCCCTTCTCCTAGGTTTAGGGCCAGCACCTAAACATAGATAAGGTTGGTTGAGCTAAATCTCACTTTTAGTTGTCACAGGCCTGTGGCATACAATATCCCTGTATGCTGTATTGACTCACTGTGGGATGCTTAGAAGATCTCAGAGCTTCACAGTATTGCAAAAAGCTCTGTCTACACAACCTTGATAGTTTCAGTATCCAAGATTTGTAGCTATTTTTCTGTAAAACACCGTGTATATCAATCCAAATTCAATGATTAGGAAAGCACAGGTTTCTCCTCTTGCCTGTTATCAGAGTTGCCCCTAATTAAACCCACACTGTTTGAACCTACTGAGCACTGTCCTGTATCATTTGATCACCTGGACACTTGTGTCTTTTCATTAGTTTTGTGGTCACCTGCTTTCTTGATCTGCAGTTCCTTTTAACCTTTTCCAGTTTAAAGGCAAGCTAAAGATGCAAGGATGGCTAATTTAGGTCCCAATTAAGTTTAGCTTCCTTCAATTCCTGTGGAGTACTGATCCCTCATTAATCTCTCTTTCATCTTGACCTTTACACCTCCCTTCGGTGTTGACCCAGAAAAGGGATGCTTGGGCAGAGATGCTTAGGTCTGTGTGAATTCTGCAGCGAGAGGTAGACAATATTGTTCTACTGGAGCTATAATGCTAGAACAATATGGCATGCACAGGTACTTGCAGAAAAGGCTGAGACACTAAAATAATAATGAAGATATTTTCTTAAGGAACAGAATTGGTGGGAAGAAACTTCATCAGGTACCATAGTAGGAAATGTTCTTTAAGGTGATTTTTGTCATTAGTGGCCATATGCTGTTTTTAAAAGTTTTAGAAACTCCATAGTTCTGTAACACATTATTAAATCGTGTATTATCTGCCATTGATATAATTTTATATATCTATAGCATTTGATTTCTGTGTGAACTGAATAGCAAAAATACACAATTTTTTTTCTGCCATTAAGTGAAGATTGCTGAGCCAGTTTGGATGAGGCCACTACTCTGAAAATGTTCATCATGGTTGACTCAGACTCAGTGGGGTCATGTGCCAAGCCTCAGTAATTTGGATTTAACATTGAAAGGAAGTGTCGAAAGCAGTGTAGCATACTTTGTTTTAAACTAGATTGTGCTCCAGAAAACACTAAACTGTCTGGACATGCGGAAATATCTGCTGATGTTTGCAATACGATCTGGCATCCAATGATTCCTCAAAAATGATTTAATTATTTCTGAACAGTCATCCCAAAAGTTTGAAGGTTCATTTTTTGACAAAACACCAAAAGAGCTAGAGAAACTAGGCAGTTCCTCAGAGGAAAGGGAAATCTTCTCAGAAAATTGAATTTGCAGTCGTACTCAACTTTTGACAAGCAATTACCAAGAATAATATAGGAATTAAAAGCGTAAATTAAAAGTTGTTTATGCTGATGACTCTGAACTATTTTTGATCTGAAATTCACATATCGTCTTAAGCCCTTATGACAGGGAAGAATTCTATCTGAATAGGAGCATGGGATGATGTTATACAGTCAGTGTTACTAATTAAATAAGTTTAATTATTTTAAAATTTAATTACTAATTTCAAAGGCAAGGCACCTGAGCCAGGCAACTAATGTGTGGTTACACAGAGGAGCTTAAACTGGATGTGATCACAGATGGTTTACAAATGATGTAGTCCTGGAATTAAAAGGCATTTTACAGTGAGCTTGTAGTGTTGCAATATGTATATATAATATCATTTACATTAGTATTCAGAATATGATTATTGACTCTACTTGATAATATTAAGCAACAATAAAGATGACCAACTAATCAATATAGAGGACAGGTTCTAATGAATGTAATATATTTTTCTGTCGACCTCTCCTTTCAAATTTAATTTCATACCCCAAACTGTGTTTCCAATTGTTTGTCTTACTCAAAGTTAAGGAAGTTTATCAACCCTAATCCCTTAGTTTCAGATAACAGCTTCTCCTTGCTAAAATTCAGACAAGTTTTTCAGTTTTCAGTCTCATCTTATTAATTTTCAGGGAACCCTACTAAGGCTTCTGTTGCATCTGGTTTCATGATCTGAGCCTGAATTTAAGATTACAAAACTGTATTTTTAGCAGCAGTAGAATAAAATTCTTTCCTAAAGCCTTTATTCATGAAGATTGGAAAAAGGATGCTATCCACTGCCAATAAAAAGCTGGTTACATTTTATATTTAGGTGAAACTGATCTTAACAAAGAATGAAATGGTCTAGTCCAGTACATATTAAGGCATGTCGCAATAGGATGAGGGGGAATGGCTATAAACTGGAAGAGGGCAGGTTTAGATTAAACATTAGGAAGAAGTTTTTCACTTTAAGGGTGGTGAGGCACTGGCACAGGTTTCCCAGAGAGGTTGTTGAGGCCCCATCCCTGGATGTGTTCAAGGCCAGGCTGGACGTGGCCTTGGGCAACCTGGTCTAGTCGGAGGTGTCCCTGCCTATGGCAGGGGGGTTGGAACCCGACGATCTTCAAGGTCCTTTCCAACCTAAACCACTCTATGATACAAGGTGTGGCGTTAAGAAAGAAATCTTTACTCACATAAGGTGACACACATAAAAATAAAGTTAACTATAAGCTAGAAAGGTTCACAACACCCTGTTATCTTCAGGAAAAATAGTGCATTTTAACTGCAGTTAAAATAAATAACTGCAGTTTATCTGTTTCAAGTAGCATCAAGTACTATTTGGGTGATAATTTCTTGCTTATGGAATCATTTAGCACATTAAAGATGTAGGTGTACCCAGACAGTGTTCTATAGCAATTTCAATAAATTCATTCGGAAATCTTTAATTGTTATATAAATTTGAAAAGAAATTGCATGATTAATTTAGCGATGAGCAGGTTCATGAATAAGAAGCAAACTGGAATTGGGGTGTTTAATCACTAATGCACGTTTCTTGTAGCAATTATTTTTATTGAAGCCTGCATTTTTGTTTAGTGCTGAGAAATGCTCCTCTATAAATTTGAAGGCCCCATGGCATGATTAAGAAAGGTATTGTCCATCAATTTTACCAGACTGTACATAATTTCAAAAGGCTGTTCTGTCAGTTTAAAAAAAAACTCTTCTGAATGTAAATCCAACTGTCTTTAAAGTTCTAAACAGATTGAAGGCTATACCATTTTATTGTGAAATTTTTTATATTCTTCAGAGATTCAGGAATCTTGAGATCTTCTTGAGAGACTCAGGATGTTCTGAAATGAATACCGCTCATTCTCTACATTATCTTGCTACCTGAAAATTAAACTTCATGTTTGACCAATTAAAAATAGAAGGAAGGGAGTTAATAAAACTGCCTTTTCTGGAGTCATACAAGACTCAAGGTCAGTAGTACGAACAGTCCAGACACTTTCTTTAATTACTAGTCGATGCCTTTCTAAACCAAAGATCATTGTGGTTCAGTGTCTAATGAGATCTGAAGTTATTATAAAAAATACTAGAGAAACACTAGAAAAAAAAATAAGTGTCATACTGATGCAGCTATAATATAGCTTAAATATACCAAAGATATATTTTAATGATTAACTGTGAGACGCTTTAGGTCAAGATTCACCTTTTCTCTCTAACAGCTGTTTTCCACCTGTCATTCACTGACTCTTCGCTCTCCCGTTGTTTGTTCCTGTTACATGCTAAAAAGTCTGATTATCTGAGCCTGTTGACTACTTTCTTCCTGCAATACCACACGTGTCTGTGTAACCTTCACTAGAGCTCAATTGAATACTATTGTTTCACATTATTATCAAGCTGTCAATTTGCAATTTTCTCAGTGTCTTCTATACTCAAGTTGCACCATTGTAACTCTTGACTTCTGTGTCCTTGGGATTTGCATGGCTTTGCTTGAGCATCCAGGTGGAGTTGAGATTTCTTGCATTTGTTGTTATTGAGTGGCTCCTAGCTCAGTGAAATAGAGACTTAGGGATTTTCTTTGGTGGTCTTATATACCACAAGTATTCCTACAACACCCTGTAGGTTACTGATACTCCTTCTGTGAGCAGCTAGTTACCAGAACAACTTAGATGTCTGATGTAACTTGTCTAGATCTATTGACTTTATCTACAGTACAAAGAATTTAGCTGTTTAAGTGTTACTCTGTTGGCAAATTTTCTATATTGCTTCCATGAAGATTCATAAGAAACTTCATTTTCTTACAAAAAGTGGATATGGTTTCTTTCAATGGCAGAAATACATTGATTCAGTAGTAATTTGGATACTCACTAAATAGCCTGGAATTTCTAGGTTACTTTCAAATTCAGTAATTTCCTGTAATGACAGTCTCAGACAGATGGCTTTATCTTCACAGATGTATTTCAGCTTCTTACTGAAATAAGCCACAGGCCTCAGACTATTTTAATACTTGTATGTCATCTCGCTCCTGATTCTATTTCTCACCTGACTAATATAAAGTAACCTCTAAGACACTGAGAAAGTAAACAATATTGTTTTATTAGGTGCTCAAAAGAGTTTCTGCTAGACTCCTGGCTTTCGTGTCTCTCAATTAAAGGCTTGGTGAAGGTGCTAACTGAGCAGACTGCAGATAAATTCCCACATACAGGCTGCCCTGATCGTTCTCACAGTCCCTGTCTTCCTACCCAAAGATAAGGTGGTAGCTGGACTGGACTTAAATGAACTTGATGGCTATATTTGGTGTACAATGATGTTTCTGAGTGTTCGGTTAAGACATTTTCCATGGTCTACCTGTTGAAAACACCCATGATTTAGAAAACGCTGAACTCTGTAAGAAGTCATTTATTGGTCTTAAATATAACTGTGATCCCTACACATTACACAGGTTTTGTGACCTAGGCAACTACTCCTATTTTGAAACCTTATTCCCAGCATAAGAAAATAACAATGACATCAAGACAAGAGCTTGTCACTTTCTTCTGTAGCTGAAACAGGCAGGAAGAAAAGTGAAGGAAGCAGAATGGTGATGGCTGTTGAAGTGCATACAGGATAAAGAAAGTATAAAAGCATTCTGAGGAGTAACAATGCAGCTTTTAGGGAGACCTTTGAATTAATTTCTTTTAGCAGAAAACTCTCAGCAAAATGAACTTTTCAGAGTATATGAAAAAAAATGAAAAACATAGAACTGATTTCAAAAGCTCCATAAATAGCTACCTTGAGAATAAGGACATATCTTATAAAAAACTAAAAACTTGTAAGAAAAAAAAACAACTGTGTGACTGACTGTCATCGGAAGTCAGGGGAAAAAATTGAGGAGAGATAAACAAGAAATTATCATTCCCTTTTCCTTTACTACCTACCAGCCACTGCTAGAACTCATTGCTTATGGCTCCTACAATTATTTAGAGACTTCTGTTTCCTGGAGTTTTGAAAAAAAATGTTTTGGAAGCAAATCGTTTAAAATCTACTGAATCAACTGAAGCAAAAATGTAAATACTATTTCATTTAGCTGGAAAATATAATCAGTTGATTTAATGTTTTTCACCTGAAGAACATTAACTTTGGGTGTCTACCAAAAACAGTCACAATAAAGATGTCAAAGAAAAGGCATAAACAGTCCCTTGCTTATACTGACACAAATTTCTTGCTTGCCTTTATATTTATTGAAAAGATTATGAGAAGACAGGAAATGTACATTCAGGACGTGGTTTAAATACCTGGTTTCATTAAGCTAAGCAACCAGTAAGAGTAACATTGTTGTAGTGCTGAATACACAGAGAAATGTATGTATGTGTTTCTTACATGCATATAAATACACTACTTGTAAGCTGCAATAATTGTAATTAGTCATATAACAAAATCAACAAAGTATTTTAACAGCCACCATTTTAATAGTAATAGTACATGCATCCTTTGATTATACAGATCACTAGGGCATTCGGTTGCAAGGATTACTCTAGAAATAACCTACGTGAAGGAGAGAGTGTGGTTTGTCTTACCTTTCAGTTAGCATTAATTAATTTACCATTGCTACTAGCTAATTGCAGCTTGGTTGGCGTGCATGGCCTCAAAGTCAGACAGGAATGCAGTCTGTCCTCATCGGGAGATGATGCACTTCACTGTGTCTGACTTAGAGTCCAGTGTTAACAGCTTTGCCTGGAGAGACCATCTAGATAAAATTTTGAAAAGAAATGCACACCCAAGTCATAGAATACCACAAACATGATTATTTCACATTTCTGTGAAGATTCACTTATATACCTAAAATTGAACAATCAGGTTTTTATATCCTATCCCTACTACATTGTACAAAGCGCTATTCAGGATGTGAGGTAGATCCAGGTCATCCTTTAAAAAGCACAACTGCACTTTTTGCATCACTTTAGTTCAGAGAGTTAGCGGCTCTGTAGCTGTGCTCCCCAGAGGTCTGTGCTCAGAGTGTCTTTGTGAGAAGGGTTGTCTCCATACAGTTAATCCAGGGAATAACACTGATAAAAAATAAACCCCAATGTAATCAATAGGTTTATGGCACAGATGGACACAGCATTGTGAGATTTCTTGTACAGTTTGCATAAGTGTAGTGGGTAGACTTCCTTCTGGAATGACACGGCCTCTTCACAATTCATGTCAAACATAAATGAAGCTACTTGGGTTTGATTCACTTCCATTAAGCTTCTCTGCAAGGCTTTAATTATTAATTACCATGCATAAACATTCAGATTTTTGTATCTTCTTCCTACATCATATTTTTTTCTGTCAGAAATCCATGTGTGCAACATGTGCATTTATTTTAGCCACAGGAAGAAAATAGATCATACGGGAATGGAAAAACACTGAATTATGTGATGTTAGTGAATATGCCTATCCAGCCTTCCATCCTCTATACATCTTAATTCAGGATTTTACCAAACTATGTAGTCACAAACGCTTCCTTGTACCTCACTGCCGGGGTCCTGCTATCTCACTGTTGGGGGCCTATGTATCCTCATATCTAATGGACCAAAGTGATTTACAACAGTATTCCCTTAACCAGCAGCCTGAGAAGCAACACACCTGCTCTGCTGGAGAGCTGCCAGTAAACAGATGCAGCGCTATGCATTTCAGTGACACCGAACACGGTCATAGCGCCACATATAGTCTGTCCTCACAAGTAAAACAGGTGTTGTCTACAAGTCTAACCACCATCACTAACAGATGTGAACTGGGGTTTTACCGGCATAAATGTCATGACTTTTATTATCATTGATCAAAACAAGCCCTGTTCTTGATTTGTTATGATGGCTGAGGGCTCACCCAATGTTTGCTGGCAGTCAGCCCGCTTCTGCAATTCCGAGACAGAGAGGTGAGTGTGCAAGAAATACAATATTAGTCCAGAAATAAGTAACTTTAATTACAGGGCTGAATTCTACAGGATCGATTTTAAGTACAGCTCCCATTGAATCAGAAGTTTAACTGAAATAAATTACAATCCAAACAAAGACATAAGAGGACAAGGCCTGAGCCCCAAAACTAAGCTTTCAGAGTGTTGCTCACATAACCCACCAGATGAGCTCAGTATAGGTACTGTGCTTTATATGACACCTGCATTCAAGAGAGCTGTGGGTGGCTCAAACAGCTTTCTGTCCTGGGCTCCCAGACTGCATCCCAGGACCTCAGGTATTGGGAAAAAAAGATGAAGTCTGGTCCACGTAGGCATTCAAATGGCTGTCCATATAGATGATGCGACGTATGCACATCACAGCATGGTATGCATCTGTCTGCACAGGCCCTGCAGCAGAAGAGATCACCACACTCCAGGCACAGCACTGAGTTGTTGATGGATTGCATTGGCTGATGCGAAAGACACAGCCCAGAACATAACTTTGCTCAATAAATATATCCTCCACGGTGCTGCTCTGTGGAGCCCCCCTCTGAAGGTGTCTATACACACCTCATGGGCAAGGTCTCCTCCATCCTTTTCTTGCACCTCAGTTACTAGCAGCTGATCTGTGCCATGCCTAGAGATCTAAGGGAAACACAGCAAATGGACCTTCAACAGATCATGCATGGTGCAGACAGGTGGGGTGTGGCACCGGCTGCTAGAAGGAATGATTACTGGGAAACGGGAACTTCGAAAGGGGACAAATCTGGTTTGGAGTTGAATGGAATTGGGCACCCTTAGAGATGCCTTTGAAGTGAACACTGGGAATGTGGAAAAGGTGCTCCGGTATAGATAGTCCTCCCCCACAGAGCAAGATAGAGGTGGTCACTGAAACCACATTCAGAGCAACTTGAGATATGTAAATGGGACTGAAGAAGTATTCCTTTTAATATCTTTTCAGCTTTTTACTGTGGTGCAAACCACTTATTTCTCAGACAGGAAGACTGTAATAGTGGAAAACATCACTGCAGCCTGACTTCAGAATACAAAAGATGCACTACATTATCCTGATTAATCATGAAGACAAAAAAAAAAAAAAAAAAAGAAATCTGGATTCTATCTGTCTTACTTTTAAAAAGAAGAATCATGTTTAACAAGTATATAAAATTCTTTCATTTACAAATCCTCACACCTAAGAGCTTCTCTAGCAACTTTGAGTGCTCAGTTACCACCTTACTGATGAAACAGTGTGCATTACTAATATAACTAACTGTAGATTAATTTTGAACATATAATTTTAAAGATTCTGGCGTGTGTGATAAGTGGTTAGCAAGGCTTTTTAAAATTTTTTATCAAATTTGAAAAGGGATGTCCAACTAAAAGCCATGAAATTTCATTCAGTATAGAAGGTTGAAAACTCTAATTTAAGGAAATGTGATTTAAAACTAATTATAGTGAATAGAAAATCAAGAGGGACGCAAAGAGCTTCTTAATAGATAGAAGGAAAAATATTGTTTGAGAAAGAATAATGTAACAGCCAGAAAGGAATTAATGATTAGGACAGGTACATACATGCCTAGAAATAGCTATTAATACCGCAGAATTATGCACTACTCAGTCATTAACATCACATCGCACCTGGCAGTTTAACAGGCAGATTTTAGTTCTGTGAGAAAAGAAATTAAGGGCTCAATTATGGATCCAAGCCGTGCTGAGAAGGGAGAAAGATCAATAATATTTCATGGTTTGCTGGGAAGCCATATGCCTCTGGAAGGCACAAAAAAGTGGTCTGTCACTACACCTGCAATAAACAAACCATGCTGATGGACCAGCCGATTCATGGAAAAACATGTTCTCTAGAGAAACTCGTTAAACCTCATTCTGAGTGTAAGGCAACAATCTTAGATGTAAGGGAAGTTGTTCTTGCCTCTCTTCTGATGACTGCTAAGGGACGATCCCGCTCTATGAGAAGTAATGTTAATTCTGCGTGAAGTTTCAGTGTAAATTACGTGAGATAAAGAAGTGAAGATTCAGGTGGTCATCCTTGAAGCCCTGTAGAAGGCAGATCTGTGTATGGTTTTAGTCCAGAGGTGTCTGAGATGGACATTTGGAGGCACTGGGTTGCCTAAAAGGGGTGTTTTCAGACCAGGCAGCTTTGGTGATTTTATTAGACCACATGATTCTATTATTTTCAGATACATCTTAAGCTAGTCACACTGAAAATACATCCCCGATTCCAGTGATCAAGATCACACTGTAAGTTCTGTATCTGAGCTTTGCACTGATGCATCTAGATATGATTTTTGGAGCTCTGTGCGTTGCAAGCAATTCCTGATACACCTGTAACTTTCTTCTTTTTCGTAGTATGGAATGTATTTGTACTATAGAATGTATTTGATCCAATGATGATTCACATTGTTCTTGACCTTGGTATGGGCAAAACATTCCCTTTTATAGGTCCTATCCTTTGTCAGTAAACTTTTCATGAGTATTTTTTTACTTCTGTATCACTCATCCACATATCTTTACTTCTGTGCTATCAAACTTATTTTTCTGTTTCCTTTTTATAAATACCCATCGTTAGAATGCTTTTTCTTTATTAAATAATTACGGATATTATGTATGCAATGAAGCATTACTTAAACAATTTGATATTATCTTTGTCATTTAATTTTTTCCTCCTACTTTCTTTCACTCAAATTTCCAGCTTTGCGGAATTTGCTTTTCTGAAGTACTGAGAACACATATTTTGATTTACAAACTGTATTTTTGCACATAATAAATGCAATTTTATCATGATCACATACAATAAAAGAATTATTGTTTTTAGAATGAGGTGTTGGTTTTATCTCTTTGAAATATATGTTTAATAAGTAAAATAATTCTAAGATACTAAATCGTTCTGTTTGAATGCTAGTATCTGTTTTGTGCTTTTTATCCTTTTTTTTTTAATTACTTTAGGGATGTTTTAGTAGTGATGACACACGACTTCAGAATAAATTCTTCATGTTATGCTTTGGAAAGAGTTGCTCCTGTTCTTCCCTTGTGACTGGTCCATATTAGTCAGCTGTGCTGTAAGTCGTCAGTCAGAAAATGAATCCCTAAACGTTCCAAGATCTAGCTTTCTGAAATGTCAATAACTCAGAAAACAAGCTATGATATTTTTTTTCAGGTGGAGTACAGCCTCCCCATTTCCAAAGTAGGAAATGTCCATAACATAACTGCACTGTGAGAGTGCCTGCCAAACTATGGCTGATATCTAAACCTGAATATTATACTTCCTGATTAATAAGTGATATGGCAATCCCTGGGCTAAGTCAAAACAGTGGCTTTCATCTTTACTCACGAATTATAAATGTGCTACCATTGCTCTTCCTATGTTATATTAGAAAGCAAATTTCCTGAAGTACAAATCCTTTCCACTATCAAGCCCTCTCAATTCTTAATTCTAGCACCACATTGATTTTCAGTTGTACTTCAAAGTATTATTTCTGAATAAGTGCCCTCTCCCCAGTAGAAAACAGGACATAAAAGTTTTATCCTCACAAACTTTCAGACTTTCCAATGCGTTTGTCATCGTCTCCACATATGTGTCAAAGTCCATATCCTCAAACCTCTAATTTTGTAATCGTATAACATATAACTACATTCCCCCCAAATTATTAGCAAAGTATCTGTAAACTTCCAATATTTGCTTTTTGGCATGCTGAAAACCACTTAGATCTGGACACTACTGAGCAGCAAGATAAGCCCAGCATTCACCTGCACAGGTCCTTACCTGACTGCAGTCCTGGGGCAGAGCCACCAGATCAGCCCCTGTGCAGAGCAGACTTGTATCCACACACATTTAGTCCAGAAATGCCATGTTTGAGCACTCGTTTGTAATATAAAGACCCACATTTTTCTCCTGCTTTTAAGAAAAAGACAAGCTCCACCTCACATTTCTCACATGGATGTTATTTAATATAGGGACAACTATTTTGGGGTTCTCTAGATTTGGCATTAGTTAACTTGCTTTTAATGCTGCTCCCCTTTATGAAAAAAATTTGTATATTCATGAGCCAGGGGAAGAGGGAGAGGAGTCTATAACCTGTGTGGTATTACACTTGCAATATCCACATCTAGTTTCTCTTGCCAACAAAGACTTATATCTGGAGTGCCTAAATGAATGGTGTGCTGTGCCATGGGTTAAGAGATATATGTTATTCTTACTTCTGTTTTGTTTGGGGTTTTTTTTGTGGGGTTTTTTTTGTTTGTTTGTGGGTTTTTTTTTTCCAAAAAAATGACTTGGACATTTTGCTGCAGAGGAAGATTCAGGGTGAAGAATACAGATTGGAAATAAGGTACTTCTTTTTTTTTTTTTTTTTTTTTTTTTTTTTTTTTTTCTGGAGACAGACACCGCAGTCACAGCAATGGGCACATTTTATCCAGTTTTGCTTCAGCATTTTCTATCAGCTAGTTGTCAGTAAACAGTTGTTCCAATGACTTATTGCCCACAAACACTGTCTACAAAATGAAAAGCAGCATGATTTTAAGAGTATTTAAGTACCTCTCTATGAGAAGGTATGTCTGTACAAGATCTAAGAGAGGTACTAATTCAGGCTGCCCTATAGCAGTGTAGCCATTCCATATGGTGTTGCATTCAGGCAAACTAACCGTGTGTACAATGCCTTTACTGTTGGAGCTAGAACAGCATTGCACCGCAAGGGAAAAACTACCCTAAATCACCCTCTATATCATCCACAGAATGGAGGCACCTAATGAGGCCTAAAGCTTTCATCAAGCAAAAAAACTACCTAAAAATTCTGCACAGGAATTTTGAGAGATTAAGGTAGCTGTGTCCTTCTTGCCTCAACTTCTCTTAATAGTGGCAGGTGGAGCTGTTTGAAACATAACTGAGATGGGTGGGAAGCTGGAGAAAGTGGGCTGTTTTTCTCTCAGAGTTCAAAGCACAACCTTAGACATCAGACTGCACTGCAGGGATCACATTTTGCAAATTCTCAGTCGGGAAAAAATGAGAATCTGAGTAGCAAGCATTCAATAGATGAAAAATTTAAAACCTTTGCTGGAGTTTGCAAATTCTAACAAAAAAAAAATCTAAATCTCACAAAAAGATTTTCATTACTGAGGATTTTAGTCCCAGACAGGAAATATTCTGATAGTAGTGCTTATTTGGGGTTATTCCAAGATTATTTTTAATAAATTACTATAAATATGATGCAAAAACTTTTGTAGGAGTCAGTTAAATGAAATCAGAGAATTCATAGTCTACAGAAGATGGATCTTGTTTTTAAATTCAAGCATTAGAAGGTACCTAAAAGAGTTATAGACAGTGATTTCAATGGCTGCATTCCATCAACAATTAATAATTGCCACTAATATAACTAACTTGTTGAGAGGATATCCTATTTCTTAGTGGTAAAGGAATACTTTATGTTAGACTCCTGCCCCCAAACTTTTGATGTACAAAAATTTCTCATTTAAGCCAAACTAATTGTCTGGTTTCCTTCTCCAGGGAATGGAGAGAGAAAGTTTGCCCTGTAGGATGATTTATGTTTTCCTAAAATAAAGTTCCAGTAAGGTGCATCGTCCTCCAAGGGATGTGAATTCTTCTTCTTTGACTATAACAGGTGGAGGTGTGAGGTCTAAGACAACGATTTCAGCCACAGATTTGTCTTCAGTGGTTAAACCAACTGCATACAGAACATCTTTGTGGGCTCTTAAGTCATCTCTCTGGTCTGTTATTTCGCTTGCTTTTCTAGTCTTTCCTGTAC